>NC_072771.1:15514320-15849320 GCF_022539595.1 Amphiprion ocellaris | reverse complement strand
GCGGCATGCTGCAGGATGAAGCTCTCATGGATGAAGAAGATGCCGCCTAGAAGGAGGAAAAGTTAAGGAGGAAAGCTTCTCTGGTAGATCCAAGACAAACAGAACGCCTTTTTCTACTTTACTAAATGTACAGTGGCCTGGGAGAGAATGAAAAGATGTCCTGAGCACTGAAAGATAAATAAATAACAGTCAGTAAATGCAGTGCAATCAGTCAGGATAGGACAGCGTTATTTATCAGATAATTAACGTGAAGCTGAATGTTTATTACTTCATCAAGGAATGGCGCAGTAATGAGACGAACAGCGTCTGTCTGTCTGTCTGTCTGTCTGTCTGTCTGTCTGTCTGTCTGTCTGTCTGTCTGTCTGTCTGTCTGTCTGTCTGTCTGTCTGTCTGTCTGTCTGTCTGTCTGTCTGTCTGTCTGTCTGTCTGTCTGTCTGTCTGTCTGTCTGTCTGTCTGTCTGTCTGTCACATTACTCAAAAACGGATTTGGATGAAATTTTCAAGGAAGGTCAGAAAGGACCAGGTGATTAGATTTTGGCAGTGATGCAGCTTATAGTTTGGATCCATGGATTTCTTAAAGATTTCTGTATCATTGCGAGAGCAGCACGGCGTCACTGTAACTATGACAACAAGTGAACACTACATCAGCTGCCTGCTGACGATCACATGATTGCGATCCTACTACAAATCGACTGTTGTGGACTTATCCGTTGGAAATGATACAAGAAACAATTGATTAAATTGTCGGGGTGTTTCCGAGTCCCATCAATGCCCTTCATATTTAGGTCACGCGATTCGGTGTCTGTACATAATGTATACATGCATAACACATGCCTGTGCTCAGCGCAAGGTCATTTTTTGGGGGGTACATCTATATTACATTCTATAGTGCTGTGGTTTCTGCCACGAATTTTTGCAAGATTTCAGCCGTTGGAAATGATACAATGACTGAGCAGCCTTGGTGGAGTACTGCGCTCTCCCTGCTACCAAAAAGAGGAGGAGGCACAGGCAGAAATGAAGAATGACAGTAAATGAATAGGTGGAGGAAAAACAGTCTCCCCTAAAATACTTCCTAATTGGAAAACATTAGGAAGTGTTAAGAATGTGTCACTGGGAGGCAGACAGGCCGCCACACAAATGGAAGCCTTCACCTCAGGAGATGAAAGGAAGCCCAGACAGATGTTATTGTCATCAACATTAAATTATGTAATTTTGAAGCACACCACATGCTTTCAAGTACAAGAAAGTAGCGTGTGATATAAAATAATGTAGTATAAGTTGAACATTCATTTTGGGAAACAAAAAAATTTAGAAGAGTTAAATACACATGAATCAAACTAGTACAGGAAGGATACTGAGGACGAGGGAGACCATGGCTCCCAGCGCCAGAGCCACCCGGAAATGGGCCATCCAGTAGTCGAGGGCAGTCACAGCCACCCGGTAGGTGAGCACACACTGCAGGCACACAAACAGCAGCCCTGCTGGAAACGCAACGCCGGCCCCCACATAGTGAAGAGATTTGGCGTGGTCCACCTGTCAGACAGTGACACAGTCAGGAGGCTGCTGGCTCTGCTGAGGTTCACATGAAGTTCTTAACTGACAAGAAAAGTCACCAGAATCTGGATAAACTAGATGTATGACGTGTGTTTACCTGGAAGTTTCCCACCATGACCAGACCAATGGCATTGGTGCAGCCGGACACCAGAGCGCTGGTGTTGACCCAACATCGGTGGCTGTGTTCAATCACCTGGGCGTAGCGCAGAAGGCACACCATCACCACTGTGGGAGAGAAGAGCAGTTCAGCTGCATTCACAGAAGAAAACTGCAGAAGCTGTCTGATTCCTACATGCAACTTACAAGAGAAAACAAATTAATATTTTCTTTGCTTTCCCACTAACAGTAAAATAAGAAATTTAAATGTTCTTTACACATTTTTCTTCATTGTGTTGCATAATTACTAAAAAAAAAAAAACATGGTTAAAGTTTAGGTGAATGAGAAAAGTTGCTGAGGTGTGGCTTCACTCATTCTGCTGATACTGACTTGTTTGCTGACAGGATGTCGACTACTGACATCTCTGGTTGCATAAGGTCAATTTAATTTTCTTAGCGTCACTGTTTGAAAGCAATAAACCAGTTTATTGCTGTCTGTTATAAAACATACTACCAAGGCAGTAAAACAGTAAAAGACTGATGAACATTACAAGCCTCCAACAGAACGGAAGTCAAACGATGGAACAGAAACATTCAAACAGCTTCAGCATCAGTGACAGAGAAAAGAGGAGGGAGGTGAGAAAAGAAGGGATGGCAGAGATAAAGTCTTTAGAAATACAAAGGCAAGGAAGCAAAATCAGATAATGAGGGCTGGGATTAAAAAATGGAAATACATCAGAGAGAAAAAAGGTGCTGTGAATTAATGACGTAATGGTGAGAACAGCAGGGGAGAAGCAATTAAAGGCAGAGGGGGGAAATTGGGGCAGAAATGAGCGGTGATAAAACAAGACAGCAGGAGGAGGAGGAGTAATGGAGGAAGGCCACGGAGGGTACATGCAGGGGAAAGGACAGATGGGGGAAGTGGAAGGAAAGCTGCATTCATTATTGATTAGAGAGCACAGGCTATTTCAAGCCCCTCTGTAACTCTTGGAGGCTAGTGGCTGGCGTCTGTGGGCACCACAGAGGATTAAGTGGAGACAGTCATTAAACACTTTTCACCTCAGTTATGTTGCCTAATTGTGTTGGTGTTAAAAAAATAAGGCAGTAGTTTTTTAATCACTGAATTACGGGCTGCAAATCTGAATAGCTATTCAACCACTTTTACTTTGATTCTAAATAATCAGTATTCCACAGTGGATTTCTACAGGACATCATCCAATATTTGAGAAAAAGGCAGTCTGACAATATAATACTTCATATTACAAATATGAAAGAATATGTATTAAATATACATTTATTTATTTATTTCCAAGATCATCTTTTACATTAAGAAGGTGATTTTGATCTGGGAAAGACAATAACCCTCTTTTTTGCCTGGTATCTGATATCTTTTCTGACAGTTATGCCCAAAATGATTCATATCGATGCCAAACTTTGATTTATAATAATGTTAAAGTTAATCGTATTTTTACAATTTTAACACAGAAGAAAAGTAAAAAGCAAAAACTAAATTAGGATGAAAAACTCATAGAGGCCTATTTCCTTGATCTGTCACAGAGGACCAAAAACAGCAAAGATAGAATAAGATCATTAAAAATCAGTCACAATTGGTTTATGAAATCACACTGAGTTACATTAATTGGAATTGTAGGCAAAAAGAATGGGATAATGTCAGTTTCTATATAAAACAAATGTATAACCTTAACTGCAAAACATTAGATGACGTGCACAAGCTGTCTGTTTCAGTTTTTTTTTTTTTTTTTAGAATTTTTATTAAAAGTGGCATATCCAAAACCATTCATACCCCTGGAAGTCTGTGCAAATGTTTGACAAAATTCAGCTTCTTTCTCATTCCAAATTGTCCTGATAGTTTGTACGATGTTGTACAGGATGCTAATCCACTACAAACTGCCAGCAGCTGATGCAGTGCTTCTCTAGTCAGTTTCTATCCATCCATCAGTCCGTTTTCTTCTGCTTAATCGGGGCCAGGTCACAAAGGCAACAGGTGAAGCAAGTCATTCCAGACATTTCTCTCCCTAGCCACACTTTCCAGCTCCTCCTGGGGGATCTCAAAGCATTCCCAGGCCAGATGAGACATATAATCCCTCCAGCGAGTTCTGGGTCTACCCAGGGTCTCCTCCCAGATGCCCAAAAAACCTCCAAACAAAGGCATCCAGGAGAAATCCTAAACTAGACCTTCTAAACTGGTTCCTTTCAATGCAAAAGAGCAGTGACTCCAGTTCGAGCTTCCTCTGGATATCCAAGATCTTCACTTAATCTCTAAGGCTGATCCCAGCCACCCAACAGAGTAAGTTCATGTCATCCACAACCTCATTTTTGGTCACTACCAGGGCTTTTGACTATGGGTGCTGGTTGAAATGTAGTTCGCCTGGTAAATTGAGAGCTCCTTCTTTACATGACGGTCCGGTACAACGCTTGCATCACTCTTATTAGCATCTCCAACACAATGTCTCATTGTCCTTTGCCTCTTGTTTATGTCATTTCCAATCAGAAGAAACCCAATGGTCAAATAAATACCCACTTTCAATCAAAATTTGGCTTGGGCATGAATAATTCTCAGCTTAATGCTGTGTCTTGAAAATAAATATGAAGCCATATTCATATTTAATCTAAATATGAAACAGCACATGATTATCTTAGTTTAACATAAAGAAACAGGGGAAGTGGATAAAATTCTTCTGTCCAAAGTTCAATAATCTGCCTACTAGCACCTCTAAAGTTCACACAACATTTTCTACCTCGTTAGTTTAATATGGTAACCTGTGTTAAAATGACAACTTGTGGTTTTTTGAGGGTTCATGAACTAAAGTTGCTTCTCTGTGTGTGCAGTAGCTTCCTAGAGTCTTCACCGGTTGTCTGGAAACCTTAGACACACCAAGCCTCTGGAAGGTAGCTGCGCCCAGCCAAGAAATGGCACATAACCCCTGGAAAACCACATTATGATTTATTAATGAGCTTTAGAAGTGTTGGTAGGCAGATTCTGACTAAAACTTCGGACAGCGTCATTGAAGCTGCTTATAGTCTTTATGCTAAGCTAAATGGCTACTGGCTCTGGCTTCATATTTGACATGAAAGTGGAAGAAATATTTCCCCAAAACATCATTTATTTCATTTAAGAAAGTACCCTTGTGCTCACTGTGTGCTTTAATCAGCATGGTACAGTGTGTATGTATTTATGTACGTATGCAGGTCAGTTCAGTCAAAGCTTTACCCATGAAGGCTCCAACGTTGCCGATCAGGCTGAACAGGCAGCTTTCAGGAGGGTAGGATCCACATTTACTGTAGAGCATGAAGACAAACAGATTTCAAAATTACAGACAAGAGAACAACTTGAAACCAAATATATGCTTATCACTCACTGCACAAAGATTTACTCTGTTTATTACTGTGTGGATTTCTACCAAGACAGGCTGCTTCCTTGCATTTTGATTGCTGCAATAAGGTAACCATGATGACAAAAGTCTGAGTTACACTTCCTGGTTCAAAAATGCAAAAGAATGTAAGGGTGACTGGTTCATAGGAAACATATATACACAGTAAAAAAGGTTCTGAATAGCTTGATGCTTTTTACAAGAGTGCATCTCTTTATGCCCGTGGTTAGAGGCGTATCTGCAGATTAAACAAATGCAGTTTATGCAAAGCGTGGGTAAATGACTGACACAGAGCCACAACATAACAAGGTGCTAATTCATGCCTCAGGGCCTTCGCTGACACAAAATAGCTTTTGTCTTCTGCAGAAACAAAAGATGTGAAGTGCAGTGAAGAGGAGAGGTATGACAGCAGACCTGATGAGGGGGATGTCCTGGATGGTACAGCATGTCTTGGGAAAGCCTGGTCGTGGCAGCTCCTCTGTGCATGTTACATTGTAAGACCTGTAGAGAGACACAAGAAGCTCAGTTCATTCTCTGCGAGTAACTGTGGAATCCAGACAAAAACCTCCCAAATCTATTAGATTTTTAGGCCCACTTTTGGCGCTTTTCCACTAGCACCTACTCGGCTCGACTCTACTCGGTTTGTGAGGTTTTCCATTAGGACATAGTACCTGGTACCAGGTACTATTTTAGTACCTCCTCGGCCGGGGTTCCAAGCGAGCTGGGTCGAGCCAATCATGTGACGTTTACAGAGTGCAGGCCACTGACTGGACAGGAAGTGATGACACATGAGAGCGACTCCTTTACGAAAAACAAACCCGCCATTTTTTACAAAAACTGGCAACAGCGACGGTGCGCATTGCTCTTCACAGAACTGTTTTATTTTGAATCTGACTAAAAGCCATAGACAGAGCAGCAGGTATACCATTGCCTCGATGTCCTCCATTGTTCTGTTGCATTTGTGTCACCTGTAAATGAGGTTAAGGGACTTCTGGGCCCCTGTTGTATGACGACTCCACCCACGATGAGGTGGTACTCAATTATAATGGAAAACGACCTAAACCAAGTCGAGCCAAGTCGAGTAGGTGCTAGTGGAAAAGCGCCTTTTGACAGATCAATAGAAGATAATCACACACCAGTTCTCCACAGGACAGACATGGTGATTCATCACAGCCATGGCATACCTGTAGAATGAAGAAAATGCCATCGTTTTAAGGAAGAAATATCAAACGTCATGACACAGAGTGATATGATCCCTAATGACAGGCTGAACTACTATCAGGACACAAGACTATATTTGCAACACCCACATGACACTATAAATCTGTTCTTGTTCCCTCGTTATGTACAACATGTTTAAATAAAACAGCATACGTGACCCAGACACACTGTGACTCACACTATCCATATTCCTGTGATGGAGAAGGCAGACAGGCTGACAGGCAGGACGATCCAGGCAGTCATTGGGCTGGCAGTGAGCTGGCTTTGTCCCAAGCATGGGGTGAGAGCGGGGGGGGTATTTGGGCTGGAGTGGCAACACGACAGGAGGGATCAGGTAGGGGGTGGGTGGGGGGTCACTAACACACAGGGAAACACACAGGGAGGGGGCATGAGAGGACAAAAGGGGGAATGGCACAGCTCTTCTGCTCCACAGGGCCCTGCAACCAGCAGCAACCTGAAGAAGGACGGTGAAAAACACTCCAGTCAGACTACAAGAACCGTATCTGTATGATTAAAAATGTACTTCAGGAATTACTCTGTTGGAAAAGTTGCGGTAATCTGTGAGTTCGTCAGTATCAACCCCCATTTCACTCCGTTTCAGCTGTCAAATACAATGTGGACTGCAGCTGTATTGTTTTTGGGAACATGGTGCCTTGACACACAAAAGTTGACTTCCAAGAACAGAAAGAAACAAAGCAAAACTGTCTCCTATCTTCTGTTAAAAGTCGCATCTTAAGGCACGCCAAAGGCCACAGTTGACAGCCAGCTGACATGCATGTATTGTATGTTCATAGCCTGAATGACAGAAAACACCTTGTAGGCAGAGTGTATATGTGCTCCTAAGAACATCACAGAGAAATGAAGAAAACAAAGCAGTCACACATTTTTACATAACTGTAAATCTGACTAAACATTCCCCTCATGAGCTGGACACGAAGCAGAAACTGCAGGTGATTGCTGGTGTGTCACAGCTCTGAGTGTTGGAATTAATCTCTCGCCCTATCACTGCTAAACATCAGCAGAAAAGGTTGTTTATAGGGAAAGGATCCCACCGTTTACTGTAAATAGAAACAAACTCTGCAATAAAATACCATCTACACCTCTGGCCTTTCTCACCTTTAACATTGCATACATTAAATGGTGGCTTTTTTCCACAAACACTGATTACACAAGCTCAATGAGGCGACACGTCTTGAAAAGAACACAACAGCGACATGAAGCCGTAAAATGTACAGTCATGGCCAAGTGTGCCCTTTAGAGAATGAGATCTTGAGCCAAGGTCAGCTCTGTGGTGGAGGGAAACATGGCACACCGCAGGCGATATCGTTTTACACAGAGTAAAGTTACAAGTGTGTCCTTGACTCAGAAGAAAGATACCGTGAACTAAGATGAACTAGTCTTAAATAAATCCACATAAGGAGAAGCACTTGTTCCCAAACAAAGGTCGAACTTACAAACAGCGCACTGTTAAAAATGACTTGTTAGTTTTAAGATAAGTGTTCTCTTTATGCCAATATCTGCCTCACATGATTACTGTAAGATGCAGGAAACACTGACATCAAATCTGCAGCAAAAGACATTTCAGCAATGTATTAAAATTACTGTAATAGTTGTTGATTTATGTCTCACACTTTAAAGATAGTTTAAACCCAGTTTCTTGATCAGTAATAGCATGGTCTATCACTGTATTAACCAGCTAATATGGTGACATGAACTTCCTAAGTTATTCTTGAAAAATTTTCACCATTTCCTACTAGTATGAAAATGCTGCAACAGCAACACTAGACAAATGGAGAAGTGTCTTACTTCTGCAAAGCCAGATGTCAAAAAAAGTCCACCTATCAATTTTCAAGTTTATTCTGAGGGCAGCAATGATTAGTTCTCTGCTTCCAACTTCTGAAATGTGAATATTTGGGATTGGGACGGTTGGTCGGACAAAACAATAAGTTCAAAGACGTCCCCTTGGGTTTTGGAAATTAGTGATTAGTATACTTTTAATTTCCTTACATTTTATAGATCAAATGATTAATCAATTAGTAGAGAGTTTAACTTATAATGTAATGAACAGCTGGCTGCAGCCTTAAACTTGTTACTCCTCCAAAGAACGGCGCAGTTTGTCTGACTTGAATGAAATTTTCAGGGAAGGTCAGACATGACACAAGGACCACCTCATTGGATTTTGGCAGTGATGTGACTTATAGTCTGGATCCACAGATTTGCTACAGATTTCTGTATCATTGGGAGATGGCGACACGGCATCACTGTAACTATGACAACAAGTGAACACTACATGATTGCAATCCAACTAAAAATCCACTGTTGCGGACTTATCCCTCGGAAATGACACAAGGAACGATTAAATTCTGAGCCCCCTAAATTCCCGCCACGCGCTAAACATTTTGGTCACGCAATTCGGTATTCGTACATAATATACACATGCATAATACCCGCCTGTGCTCAGCTCAACGTCATTTTGTTTGTGGGTACATCTATATTAAATGGCCACATTCTATGTTGTCGTGATTTCTGCCACAAATTTTTTCAAGATTTCAGTCGCTGGAAATGATACGACGACTGACCAGCCTTGGCAGAGAACTGCGCTCTCCCGAGTGCTTTTCTTGTTTATACCGGTATATGTAACTAAAGGGTACAAAGTGGCTCAGCAGGGTGTTGAGCCACAATGTTCCACCAGAACAACTAAAATTTGCCTTGGCATTGATTCAAGTCTCTGTCGTGTACTGGAGCGATAAACACCATTCTCCAATAGGTATTCCCTCATTTGGTGTTTTGATATTGGTGGTGATGGTGAAAAAGCTAAAGCTAGTCTAAAATGTTGGTCCAAAAGGTGTTGAAATCTGGTGACTGTGAGGGTCATTCTGAAACTTTGCGTGTGTTCTGACCACAAGAACCTGCCCTGGAGAACTTTGGTTGATTCAGATTATATGTACTCTCTGTATGGTCTTAATTTGAATATTTAAACTTGTAAAATTACGTAAAATTGCAACACTAACCTTATTTCTCTACTGGAAAGGACTTTGGCTTTATTGCTATTGTTGTAAACCTGCTATATACGGAACAGTCAGCTGGAAAAAACTCACCAAAGAAGTTAACAGTAAATATCAACTATTCTATTTCTATGTGTTCACAGAACTGGAGTTATGTCCAGCAAACAGTATTTGCCGTTGTTTGTCACACACAGAATTGATCTTGCGGTTTAAACTATCGGATGCTACTGTAATGGAAACATAAAGTTTCAAAGGGCAGATTAGGGGACCGTTATAGTAAACACTTAAGCCACGTCTATCCTGCCCAGAGCTCTTGCAGTGAAAAGTTATCCGCTATCATTGCGGAAGAGATGCTTAATGAAAAGCCGAAGGTGATCATTCATGGCAACCTTGCATTGATTTGCAGTGACCCTTCCCTCTGAGGTGACATTTGGAACCAAACCATGGTACCAAAATGCCACACACAGCATAACAGAGCCACCAGATCACCTCACTGTGGAGTGAAGGGTTCAGGTTTTCCTTTAATTTGTCACCCGTCTGTATATGCCTATAAGCCACTGAAAAATAACACAATAATCTTATAATGTCTATTTAAACGCTCCCAAAGTTTAGAGCAAGACCTCCCACAGAATGTCAGTGTTCTTCTGGTTAAAACCAGTTTGGTAATTTTCATTGCAACTGAAGCAGTAGAAGCTTTTCAACATGTTTATGCGGTTTCCACTTCACATTTTGTTTCAATACAAATGGATTGCAACCATATGTACGGTATTTCCATTTCTGTTAACTTCACCATTATTTTATATGTCAGATGTCACCAGGAGTATACGCTGGATTATAAATTTGGTTAAAGGTTAGGGTTAATAATGTCTATTATTGACATCCCCATATAATAGAGGACAATGACTCATCTGCCCCAATGACCACCCTCCTCTACCACATGAGTCCTTCCATCTGCACTGGCATTATCAAACAGACCTTGAGTCACAGCAAATATACAGACAACACATTCAGCTACAGCTCAACAGCTTTTCTTAATCAATTTCCTTTGGAGTACACTGCCAGCCTGACACTCAATCGTTCAATCCCATGTTGTATTCTCCATCCACTTTTCTCTGAAATAAGCAAATATATGTGAGTGGGTCTTCATAAGTTTTTCTCGTAAATGTGGTTTTCTTTCAGCCAAATTGAAATGAATGAATTTCACATAATTAAAAAACTCTCTAGCAGTTACAAGGTGATCAATATTCTTTTGTTGTTTTGATTTTGGTTCACCATTGATGTAGGAATGTATTGGAGCAGAATTTATGAGCGGATTTATTCCCTTTGAGGAGACTTCTTATGTTTTCAGTGTTTTCTCTCCAGCACTTGACATTCAGCGGTTTCCTCGTGTGGTTTGCTGTATACGGTAGTTAATAACTCTTGTGAATGTAAGATGTCAGCAGTGGAGAGCGTGCAAAAACTTTTGAAATGCTGTCAAATATAGTGCTCTGACCAAAGGCCAGAATCCATGCTGCTTGTTGGCTGTTTTATAGCGTTCACACCAGACAGTGAAACTTGCACAGCAAGGAGAAGACATAAAGACAACTGTAAAAACATGCAGGCTGCAGAACAACAAAAGCATTGTGACACAGTGTTGCTGCTTAACTACAGCAGGAAACAGAGGTGGAAGGTGAACTGTTGCTTTGGTCCACCAAAGACAGGCATTTCAAAATTACACACAGTCATGATATGATTTAAAACATTATGAGAATTGAACATGGGCTCTGATACACATGTTATTAGGGCTAAATGATTTGGGGTGAAAATCTAAAAGTGATTTTTCTTACAGAAAGTGTGATTTGCAATATTTTTTAACATGAAGCTTCAGTTCAAAATTCACAAGATTTAAAATGTGATCCATAATTATCACAAGATACTATTAACAGTGTGAATGTCACACCAGGAGAGGAATCTGTCATACCATTGACAGGACAGTTTAAAGTATCCTAAACTGCAGCCATTGCACTTTGCTAAATGCAAAGCTTCAAATTGCGGTTTCAATTCAAAATTGACTAATTGCTCAGCCTTACATGTTATGCATGCATTTTTGAACTACTGGTGACAATACACCAAGAGGACAGTGATGTAAGTATAGATTTTATAGACATGGGAGTTATCAATCTGGACTTTTTCTCACTTGGAGAAAGAAATAAAGGTCACCAATCATAATCAATACATCAGTTACACATGTTAAATGGCACAGTGTTATTCTTTACTTGAATAAAATGAATTTGGAGACTGATACGCATGGCTCAACAAGTATTGAAACATTGTGAAGATCACATAACGGCCCAGTGCAACATGCAACTCACAAGAACTGCGATTTTTTTTGATAAAAGTAAAATGTGTCACAACATACCAATATGAAAGAAGCATTGTGGTGCCACACAGATGTCTGGCCTAAAAACCATACTGTCTAAATTTATGGGGAAATGCTTGTTTGGTATAGGTTGCAGCAAAAATCCAATAATTTCTTGGATGTGAATTTAAGTGGAAGCAAAATGCAAAAATGACTGTCCCCACTCAATCGGGACTCAAATCACAACTGCAAAATCTTTCAAAACATTTACAATATGATTATGTTTAACAATTGTTCAGCCCTACTTACAATTAACTCGTACAAATCCAATCACTTCATGAGCTTTGATGTCAGCTGACAAAAGATTAAATATCTAATTTGTAGTCATTCTAATCTAGAAATTATGCTTCTGACTGCAGTGCTGGGGTGGACCTGGTGCCATGTCACACAGAAGATGGTTTCTGTTTACTTACTATTATCCAAAGAAACTATACTTCTTCTTCACACTTAGATAAATGCAGAACCAATTTCAAGAAATGGCTCCCATTCTTCTATATTCTGTGTTGTGTTCTGTGGCATATTTACAGAATATTTTGAGAAAATGCGCTACTTTTAAGGGAGTTTTTACAAGATATGGCAAATGTGAAATTAGTTTTGTGTAATTATAGTTGTTAGCTGTTGTTAGAATTTGCTAAGTGGCTAATGTTTTACATGAACAAAACATATCAAACATTTCCATTTGCTATAAAGATGTAGATGTATAGATGACCCATCAGTTATTTGTGACAATGATAACGTGATCACAATTTAAGTTTTTGACAAGTAGACAGAAGATGTACACAACCGTTCAAAAGTTTGGGGTCACTTAGAAATGTCCTTATTTTTGAAAGAAAAGCATGTATTTTCAATGAAACTAACATTAAATTAATCAGAAATACAGTCTAGACATTGTTCATGTGGTAAATTACTATTTTGGCTGGAAACGGCTCATTTTTAATGGAATATCTACATAAGGATACAGAGGAACATTTCCAGCAACCATCACTCCTGTGTTCTAATGCTACATTGTGTTAGCTAATGGTGTTGAAAGGCTAATTGATGATTAGAAAACCCTTGTGCAATTATGTTAGCACATGAATAAAAGTGTGAGCTTACACAGAAAACATGAAATTTCCTGAGTGACCCCAAACTTCTGAACGGTGGTGTATTTCAAACAGTCCTACACAGTATTACATAACAGCTTAAATGCAAAGAAAGTGAAGAGGAACATTCATGGGATTAAAAGTTAAGATCTTTCCACCATTTGTCTTATCCTGTGCTGTGTTGTTCAGCTGTTTGGTCTCACAATGCAACAAGAAAAGTAAAGTTATTCACTTCAGACATAAACTACACAGTTGTTTTAGTACACAGGGAGAGTGATAACTTAAAAAAAAAAAAAAAAAAAAAACACATACAAAACATAATTTACACAGAGCAGATCAAATGAATGACTGGTTAAAGTTCCCAAGCTATTTGCGCATGCATTTATGCAGCATAATGATTATTACATGCAGTTTTACATTCTTACTTGCCTCCAAGGAGCAGCCAGCGACAGGACGGTGACTTGTTAAACAGCCCGGCTGTCTGTGTGTACATACGGGGGGCCACAACTCCCCACCCCCCGCAGCCATTTACAGCAAATACTCGCCACTGCACTGATAAGACTCTCAACAACTGTGACAGCGTATTTCAGAAAACACCGAATTATGTTTCTCTATTTATTCACAGCCGACGACCACAGCCAAACACACGGACTAACATCCCGGAGCTCGGCAGCCTCCTTCCCGTGAACCGGGTACCGTTAGCCTCGCTAGCTTCAGCTAGCTAGCAGGTTAGCTTGCACTTTACCAGTTGTCTTGACTTGACACTTGTCCGCATCTTTCCGTTATCCTAAGCGATATTCAGCCAAACAAGAGGCATTCAGAGGACAAGAACACCCGCAATACTTGGACAGCTAGCGCACAAAAATGAGTTTACACCTACCTTGCTCCTGCTATGCCCACAACAGACCTCAACAACCTTGGTTTCCCTTTAAAAACAGCGTTTTCTCAGCAAATCAAGCTAGCCGCATTAATAACCTCTCCCTGTGCTTTTCAAAGTAAAATATCGTCACGGTGGCAATGTAAAAAAATATTGTTTTAAGAAAGTTTGCTTCCTTTCGTTTTTACAAATTCATTCATGGTAGTGCTTGAAAACGAGTGTAAAATACAGAAGCTGCCCTACAGTGCTGCCACAATATACTACAGGGCATTTTCATAAACAAAAATATATAATTAAAAGGAAGCCTCAAGCAGAAAATACGTCACTTACATCTTCAGTAAAAAAAAAAAAAAAAATCACATTAAATTCAAACCTAATTTGCACAGAAAATTGTCTGCAGCCCAATCTAGAAATAGTTAATTTTATCAGCTTTTATGATGCTTTTATTTTTGCACAATCGCATAATCTCTGGTGTTATTGTGATGACAGTAACTTGACGGAGCTCTCAGTGTCAGGCCTCCTGAGCGACACTCTGTAGTTGTTGGTGTGAATGTACAGTAAGAAGTCTGATCTGTGATTTATCTCCTGAAATCATAAAGGAACCTGATTACACTGTCTGCTTATTTATATATCTTGAAAATGATCCACTAAGCATGTTACTTGGACTGCTTATAGGTGATATTTTGGGTAAACCACTGAAAGATGTTTTGCACATAATCTTGTTGCTGCTAGTCTGAGACATGTACAGCACTTTAGTCAACTCAGGTTATGTCAAACGTGTTATGATTTATTACAGTTTATAATTTAATTTAACAGAAATACATCTGAGAGTAGATATAACATCAAGTAGGCAGGCGGGGCAGCACTGAGGACCAATGTTTATTTTCTTTAAATATGCCGAAGTGAACAAATTTAGAAGGTAATCAAATCATAATAGACTATTGCTTTACAATTATTACTATTATTACTATTATTTCGTAACTATTTGAATAATGCCATTTCCCCCCAATTGATAGTCCTAAGGCAGGGGCGTCAAATTCATTTTAGTTCAGGGGCCACATTCAGTCTAATTTGATTTCAAGTGGACCAGTAAAATCATAGGATAATAACCTATAAATAACGACAACTCAAAATTATTTTAGAGCAAAAAGGCAAATTCTAAAAATGTTCACATTTAAGGAATTGTTTTTTTAAACATTATGAACAACCTGAAATTTCTGAAGAAAAGTAAGTTCAATTTCAACAACATTATGCCTCAGTTTATCATTTGACACGTTGCAATTTACAGATCACAGAGGATCTATAAAGAAACAAAGCATTCAGTCATCTGGAACTGAATAATATAGAATTTCATTTTATGATCAAAACAACAAAAGTCAGACAAAAAACCTAACAAAATCAAGACAAAATATTACAAAAATAAGACACAAAAAGACAAACGCGAGAAACAAAATGACAAAAAAATGGACAAACGACTCACGCGAGATGAACAGGAAACACAAAACAACAAAAATGAGAAACAAAACGACAAGAACATGTGACAAGCAGCAAAAGTCAGACAAAAAAGACAAAAAACAACAAAATCAAGACAAAATATTCCAAAAATGAGACAGAAAATGACAACAGAACAATGATCAATATAGTATTTTGCTATATGATCAAAACAATTTGTCATGGTCTAGAAATTATTATAAATGTATGGTTTTACAAATTTACAATTTAGTTGCCCCAGGGGCAGGACTGGACCCTGTGGTGGGCTGGTTTTGGCCCGCAGGCTGCATGTTTGACACCGCTGTCCTAAGACAACATTTAAAGCTTAACTCTAACTTTATTATCATTGACATTTAAATTTGTGACATACAGATAATGTCAAATAACATTCACCAGAGTTGCTTGGAAAAAGAAGCTAAGAATTCAAGCTAGCTACCTAGCTGGTGCAACAGCTAGCTAATATAGCGTAACGCTATCAGATTAACATAAAGTCAGCTATATTGCCTTTAAGACAGATAATAATACTTTTTTGTGCTGGTTAGCTTTTTTGCTACTATATTAGATGATGGCGTATATAATTTATCAGAAATCTATTTTAGCTATAAAACATTACACAAAACTATCTAAAGTGTGTCTTTGCTTTACAGGTGTTTTGGTTGTAAAAATTTAGCTTCAGAAAACTGTTTCAAGGAACACCTGGCTGGGAGTCATATAGACAACATATTGTTAAAGGTTAATCCAGTGATTTGGGTCACATTTCAGATTCTATGAGTTCTAACGAATAGTGATTCACCCCCAAATCTTCTAACATTGTTTCATTTCAATATACAGTATGTTCAAATCATTCACTATGTCAGTAAAAGTCAAAGATCAAAGCAGGACTTTTACATGTAGTGGCATATTTTTACTGTACTTTTACTGAAGTAAGGGATCTGAATACTTCCTCCATCGCTAAAAAACTCGCATTCCATATTGTAACATCTAGCATGTCTCTCTTTTTAACTTAGTCCGCCTCATCTGAGTCATATTTCTACACTTAAAGCTTTAGAAAGGAAACAGTTGAGTCATTTATGAGTTACTTAACCAGGACAATATTTAATTGTCTGCTGTGTTACTGTGACACAGAGTTAAATGTGAGAGCTTTGGATGATCTTTTAGTCAGTGGCTGTGATACCACCATCTGCTGGACAGAGCTGACACCATACTGCCTCTCTTTGATTAAATCATTCACATGTTCACAGGCTGAATGTGTCTTCAGTAAACGTTGCATTCATGAAAGAAAGCAGGTGTATCATTAACCTGGTAATTCACTAGAATCCCTGAAACTCCATATTTGCCACATTTTTTCAGAACACAGTAGGGTATTTGTCACTTCTTATTGTGTCAATGGTGGCATCTGTTCGTTTTCAATTTAAGACAAATTCTGCAAAATGGTGTTTTAATTATGTCTGGTGTAGCTTTTAAGACCTAAAACATGGTTAATCATCAAATTTCAGCAACTGAAGGGTGCAGACAATTCAGATTTTCCATGATGTACTTCAATGTGGCTGCATGTTGTAAAAAAAAAAATATCGTGCAAGTTTTTATAGTATACTGTAGTGGAGCTTGCAGGTTCCATTATGTAAATGTTGCAAACAGCCATATGTGTTCCTTTATTTTGAGCTGACACTGTATGTGTGTAATCACATCAACAGAGGGCAAATCCACCACCACCATTTATTGTTACTGAACAATCTGTGTTTGGATGTCGCAGCTGTAAATAACAGAGAATGTTAATGACATAAAGCTTTCTAAACGTAAAGGACAGATTATAACCTACATTCTTCTTTTCCTAAGCAGCTTTGACGGGACTTTACTAAATTTGATCCGTAAATCTTGCAGACATTAATGGCTGGCAGGAAACTCTGGACCTTGAGAGCAGATGATATTAATCCCTTTGAAATGTGTGCAGACGTAGACTGATGAGTTGTTTGCAGTCCTGCTTCATGAACAATTCCTGGATAAATGAAGAAAATTTTTTATGTTAAAATATGACTTTCATCACAGTAATAACAATTAGAGTAACATACAGCATGTAGTAAGTGAGCCCAATGAAATACAGGGGTGGCTGCCAGTGTGGAATAAATAAACAGGACCGAGAGGCGTGACGCACTGTTTAGTCCAGCTGTGTTTGTCGCTGATATGTTTGACTTGTTTGAACAAACTGCTATAAGTACTGTAAGAAAAATAGACAGAGTGAATTTCATGTTAAATCTGCTATTCTTCCATTTGGTTTATAATGTCTTAACATACTTTGTGGAACCTTATGCACTTGTCTGTCCAAACAAAAAGTCTCCACCTGGATTTAACTAAGCAAATAGCTAAGAGCCTTTCATAGGATAATTACTGCAGTGATGAATATGTTTCAGCTGCAACAACTTATTTAACCCTAGCTGATGCAGTGAGGAGCTTCTCATTTCTTAAACAACCATGTTGGAAGACGTATAATGTGGTCATAGAAAGGATGTTAATCTGCTTCAGAAGGGTCAAATTATTGGCCTGCATCAAGCAAAGAAAACAACTAAGGAGATTTCTGAAACTACTAAAATCAGGTTAAGAACTATCCAATGCATTATTAAAACCTGAAGGATAGTGGAGAACCATCATCTTCGAAGAACAAATGTGGTCGGAACAAACTCTTAGATGATCGTGATCGGAGATCACTTAAATGTCTGGTGAAATCATATCATAAGAAATCAACAGTAGAATTCATGGATATGATTAATAGTGAAAGTGAGAGCATTTCCACACACACAATGTGAAGGGAACTCAAAGGACTGGGACTGAACAGCTGCGTAGCTCTAAGAAAACCACTGATCAGTGAGGCTAAATGGAAAAAAAAGGCCACAGTTTGCTATGGAGCATAAAGATTGTACTCTGGAACAATGGAAGAAGGTCATGTGGTCTGATGAGACCAGATTTACCCTGTTCCAAAGTGATGGGGGCATCAGGGTAAGAAGAGAGGCAGATGAAGTGATGCACTCATCATAGCTAGTTCCTACCAGCCTGTGGGGGTTAGAGTTATGATCTGGGGTTGGTCAGGTTCAGCAACGTTATGTTCTCCCAGAGAATGAGGTCAGCTGACTACCTGAATATACTGAATGACCAGGTCTTTATATCGATGGAGTTTTTCTTCCTTGAAATTCTGAGATGACGATGCCAGGATTCATGGGGCTCACATTGTGAATGAGTGGTTCAGGGAGCATGATGTTCTGGAGAAGATTTTGTGCAGTGGTCCGACTCTCCTATCATCAATATAAGATCGTGGCAGAAAATTAATCCATCTCTGGACAGAAATAAATTCTGTAACATTGCAGAAGCTCATAGAAATAATGCCACAGTGAATGTGGCCATACTCAAAGCTAAAGGCAGGCCAATGAAATATTAGAGTATGCATTTTTTTTTCTTTGGGTGGGCAGTGTATCTTAAAACTCCTCTCCAGTCACTGATTTTACTCCTAAATACTCATCTCTGTGTATTGCTTTTTTCCCCCAAGAAAACAATCCTGTATTGCCTTAAAATGGTTCAGATGTGTTTGTACACCATTGCTTCCTCTAGAATGTGCTGATCTATGAAATCCTTGCTTCTATCTCCACTCCATCCCTTCATCACTCTGCAGCTGGAGCACAACAGCTCACCTACACCTCTACTCAAACACAGTAAAAAATACTCTAAACTACACAATGGCAAGTTGTAATATTAGAGTAATTCACCATACATTGTTCATAAATCATTTATGGTGCTTATTTTACTTGTGGTTGTATATAGCTATAAAAAAATACCACATTCACACATTAACAAGGCAAAAAGTAGATTTGTTGTTATTTAATTCAGCTTTTATTTTCTAAGTGGATGATCATACTATTTACAACCTAAAAGGTAAAGTGGTAACCGTAATGTGTTCCAAATACCTTATTTACTATAAATGCCTTTCAGCTTTTCAGAACAGCTGCTTTCAACTGTTCTAAGATCGAGGTGAGTGGGTGAGAGAAGTTGTGTCTTCGCAGTGACTGCTTTGGAATAGTCTTCCACATTCAATTTAATGCTTGTCCTCCTTTGGCAATTAAGAAAAACCTCAAGATGCACATGTTTTCAGTGACTTTGGGTTGCTCTTAGTGGTCTTTAGTATTTTTTTTTTTTAGAAATTGATCTTACAAGCTTTTTTGAACCAGCTTTCATCCTGTCTTTTGCACATATCTGTGTTCTTGCCTATCTAATAACTTGCACAGCACTTTCGTCATCTCTGGTTGTTTTAAAATATGCAATATTTAATTTGATTTGTATCATATGATATGTGAAAAATGTTTCCTTTTTCCTCGTGGCCTCTTTCCTTAGGTGTGACCTGTGGTTTGCATGTCAACTCGAGTTCAGCTCTTATTCTTATGACACACTACACTAACAAGACTAGCTTAAGTCTGGCAGCTCTACTTAAATGTCACTGCATTAACGACTTAAGTCCTTAATTGTTTTAACTGGTCTCCAGGAAGGTAAATAAAAGGCGAATATACTTTATGGTTCATGTCATCATGTAGCAGCCTTGCAGAAAGCCAGACTGTGCTGTTAATCAGCAGGGCAATAATCTGATATCCAATAAGAGGATTCACTAACAGGCAAAGGTATGTTAGAAACAGGACTTCTTTGGAGGAGAGCTTAAATCACTCCTACCTGTTAGTTCTGTGTTGTGCCATATCACAGCCTCACACCTGAAGCCTCTCTATAGGTTTCATATCAAAACAAGAGACTATTTTTCAAATATGTGGCCTTGACTTCATGTCTGAAGAATCCTGCACCCCCTCCCAATCAGGAAGTAGGCTAATGCTTAAAGCCCTTATCCTCTTTTATGTATCCACCAGCCCCCTTCACCAAAGGAATCTTAAACGAGTACAAAATACAACCAACATAAACAATTTAAAGACAATTCTTTAAAAAAAAAACAAAAAAAAAACTTTTGCAGCTGAAAAAAATGCAATATTTTTAATATGCACAGAAAGGGTCTTGTTGCGTTTGTTGTGTTGTGGT
This sequence comes from Amphiprion ocellaris, assembly GCF_022539595.1. Taxonomy (NCBI): domain Eukaryota; kingdom Metazoa; phylum Chordata; class Actinopteri; family Pomacentridae; genus Amphiprion; species Amphiprion ocellaris. The sequence continues at coordinate 15,829,146 of NC_072771.1, read as the reverse complement.
TTTCTTCAGGCAACATGACAATAACAAAAAACATGCAATAGTATTTTCTATCCATCCAATATGACTACTTGAGTAATCTGTAGGGATTTCAGGAAGATTAATGCATGGCATAGTGCTTATACATTCATAAACATTGTGAGAAACAACAACTCTAATTGTTCCCTCTAATGTCTATACTTCACTCAACGGCAGCTGAAAGCTCTACATCATAATATATTTTATAAAAGTGGGTGTATTCTTGATAGTCATTTGTTGAGATGCACCACAGAGGCAACGTCATGTCAGTCAGGCAGCTCAGCAGAGGATAATGGTATTTAGATGTCCTGTAAGTACACGGATCCTCTCAGTCAGCAACATTAATGGGGCCATGAGGCATCCTGCTCATGTCCTCCATGCTTAGGTAGAGGGGGTATTAGACAGTAGTAATGCTGGACGCACTGTCTGCTCTGTAGTCTGGGGGGATCAACATGGGGAGTACTAGGAAGGCGGTCAATGTATGGAACAGGAGACAGAGTCTCTTCCCCAACTACAAAGTCACAGATTCAGAAATTAATCGAAGACCATCTGAGATTGTTTACCCTCTAGCCAAGGAAAGCTGCGTGAAGACATGGAACTCTATGCAGGAGCTAAGCAGGGACATCTATGACATTTACGCCGAGTATGAGGATGACGATGACGACAATGCTCCATACAGCTTCTCCAAGCAGATTTCACCCTCCAAGAAGAACTATATGATCAACATTAATGTCGGGGGGAAGCCCTACCAGATCGCTTATAAGATGGCTGCCAAGTACCCAAAGACCAGAATAGGACGACTGGCCACCTACACAGACCACAACATGAAGCTGGACCTGTGCGACGACTACACAGTGACCAACAATGAGTATTTCTTTGACAGGGACCCGGATGTCTTCCACAGCATCTTCAACTTCTACAGGACGGGTGTTCTCTGGATCAAGGATGAACTGTGTCCCCGCAACTTTCTGGAGGAGATCAACTACTGGGGCGTGAGGATCAAGAACACCCACCGCTGCTGCCGCATCTCCTTCGAGGAGAGGCAGGACGAGCTGAACGAGCAGCTGAAGATCCAGAGGGAGCTGGAAGCTGAGGTGGAGATCGAGGAGAATGAGGAGCTGTTTCATGACATGTTCATGGGGCAGAGGCGCCGAGCCATCTGGAACCTGATGGAGAAGCCGTTTTCATCTATCAAGGCCAAGCTCATGGCTGTGGCCTCCAGCCTGTTTGTCCTGATCTCCCTGGTGGCCATGACTCTCAACACTGTGGAGGAGATGCAATACAAAACAGCTGCAGGCCAGCTCAGTGGCAAAACCTACTGGGAATATGTGGAGTCCATGTGCATCGCCTTCTTCACCACGGAGTACCTGCTGCGTCTCATTTCCACGCCTGACCTCAGAGCCTTCAGCAGGAGCGTCCTCAACACTGTGGACCTCATCGCCATCCTGCCTCAGTATCTGCAGGCCATCCTGGAGTTCTTTGACAGCGAGGAAAACTATATGAAGCACGAGGCCGACATGCAGGCGGTGGGGCAAGTGGGAAAGCTGGGGCAAGTGTTGAGGATCATGAGATTGATGCGAATCTTTCGTATCTTGAAGCTGGCCAGGCACTCCACAGGTCTGCGGGCGTTTGGTTTCACCCTGCGTCAGTGCTACCAGCAGGTGGGCTGCCTCTTCCTCTTCATCGCCATGGGCATCTTCAGCTTCTCCGCCATGGTTTACACTGTGGAGCACGACATGCCGCAGACGAACTTTACCAGCATACCTCACGCCTGGTGGTGGGCAGCTGTAAGTGGATTTATCTTATATTTACTATTTTAATAGAGCAGGAGGAAAAGTAGCAACAAAAATGGAAACAGGTTGAATCTCAAAAGCTTCAGGAAACAGAATACGCCTCAAAATTAGATATGTTGTATAAATCCCTTAAGTAACAAACTGAACTAACCTTTTAAATTAATTAAAATAAAATGCCTTGTCCTCGAATTCCTGTAACGCTGACAGAGTTCCTTAATGGTGTGTGAACTGTGTAACGTTATTAGATTACACTCAACACAATGAGGTCAGCTCTGCTTAAGGATGTTCCTCCTCCTGCTTCAGCATGTGTGACTGCTGTGGGGAGATTCAAACGACAGATTGTATATTATTTACATCAGATTTGTTAAATCGTGCCACCTTGTCAGTGAGACAGGATGGAATAACCTTAACTCAAATAGTGCCTGCACTCGAGTTAAGACTTGGACTGTTAACACAAACCTTTGGGTCTGTCTGTTGCCAAAAATAAACCCATTAACAGATCATTCCTCTCCCACTTAGAACGAGTGGTAGAATCTTACTTCTAATCCAGGGGAAGGAAATGATAATCCTCTGAATGATAGCGATGATTATTTGTGAAGTGAACTGAGCTCACAGCTACCAGCTCCCATGAGTCACTGAAACACCCACTCCAGAGTCAGTTTTTTTTTTTTTTTTCTGCAGAGGTCCTCACAAAATTGTGGTTGCAAAACATTTTGGAAAACAAAGCCTTAGATGAGGGATATCCTGACTACAATTTTATCACACTATGGCCACAGGACCTCTTACTAAAAGTCAGATCCTGCCTGAATAAGTTCTCATAACATCGTCCAGCTGTGCTCCTAACAGCAGGAAACCTGAGCAGGAAACTGAACCAACACTCCAAAGACTACAGTACAAGGTTAATGACCTCTGCAGTGATGACTGGCTCCCCAGTTCTGCCATAACAAGCAACATGTAATATTTAAATACAGTATATGTATCTTCTGATGTGAAACTAACTGGAAAAAGGGCACAGAAGACACTATTCAGTACAGAAACCTAATCATTTAGAGGCTGAGTTGGCTCTAATATGTGGCATGTACAAAACAGTCTCAATGCAATTCAGTCATTTCTATTGTATCACTGCATTTTTTATTACTATTATCTACACTTAGCAACACTTAGAGGGTGCAGAAGCCTTGATGAAGCCCCATTGTTCTACAAAAGAGATCTATGATGTAATAAGACTGATAGAAATAGGTTTTCTATTAGGTTACAGAGAATTCAGTATAATGTAGATACTGCTGTTAATGAGCAATCCTGCATAATAATAAATAATAATAATTATAAAAGAAATAAGATAAAAACAAACAAAAAAACATACAAGACCATCAATATAAAAACATTCATAAAAAAATCATAAAACCATACAATCAAACCCATTAAACACTAGAATTATTTAATGTGTCCTGAGTTTAGTGCATAAATGGCATTTGCATAGAAAGTATTTCTGAACTGCAACTGCGCTAACACTCTAAGTTACACTGTGGCAAGTTGTAATATTGATGTAATTCAGCCACAAAAGTTAGAACCAGAACCATTTCTGAAGAAGAGTAATAATACGAGAAGTCCCACATGATTGGTTGTTTGTATCAATTTTTTGAGACTGTCATCAGTAGGTGGAAATGCTCAGAAAGGCAACAACTTCTTATTTCACTCATGATATGTCCTCTAACTACATATAAAAAACACCATACTGAAATTTTTACAAGGTAAACACAGACTAATCTTAAACAGAGTCAGGCTCATTAAAGTCTAGAGAGGAATTGAGGCTTTTCAGACAGTTCTGTTAATATTATTCATATGGTTTTCACATCATGTAACTTAAATGAAACACTGCACTGACTCTGATCTCAAATTAAACTTTAGTTCTGTTAGACACATACAGTGTATTTGCTGTGATTCCAGTTTAAATCCAGTCTTCCTCTGTTTCTTATTGCTCACTACTTTGCAGTTTCAGACAAGTCTTTAGACAAATGACTGCACAGGTCACTGTAAAGCCATCTAACTAGGACACTGATCCATGTTTGTCCATCAGCACTGACTGCTCTCCTCACCCACCTGCAGGTCAGTATCTCCACCGTGGGCTATGGGGACGTCTACCCAGAAACCGTGCTGGGTCGCATCTTCGCTTTCATCTGCATCGCCTTTGGAATTATCCTCAACGGTCTGCCCATTTCCATCCTCTTCAACAAGTTCTCGGACTATTACTCCAAACTCAAGTCCAACCAGTACACAGCCTCCCTGAAGCAGAGAGGGAAGGTGAGATTTGCCAAGAGGACGGTGAAAAGGCTCGGACACTGCTTTGGAAATGGCCACTGTCATCCAAACTGATTTATTGTGTTTTCTTTTTATATAATGAAGAGTGATATACTTGACTGTAAAGCAGTGCAAATATGTATGTGATGGGGACAAAGAAATGGAACAGGCACACAAGAAAAATCCCACAACTGGTCTCCAGTAAGTTGAGAGATTTTGTGAGGGATCACAAAAGAACATGAGGATCTACAACCTCTCCAAGCCAGGTAGTGGTGAAAAGGACATATGATTTTCAAAGACCCCTACAAAAAATGAAAAATTACTGACATACACTGACCAGGCATAACATTATGACCACCTGCCTAATATTGTGTTGGTCTCCTTTATGCTGCTAAAACTCCTCTGACCCAGTGGGACATGAACACAGGACCTCTGGGGATGTCCTGTGGCAGTGAATTCTGTGGGTCCTACCTAGATCAGGCGTGTCCTGGCACATCCCACAGATCCTCAGCAAGATTTGGATCTGGGGAGTGTGGAACCCGGGTGAACATCTTAGCTCTGTCGCCACTCCTGAGCAGTTTTTGGGGTGCATTGTCCTGCTGATGGTGGCAACTGGCATCAAGGACTGATGTCACTATGGGGGGGTTGGCGGTTACTTGACCTGCAATGTTTAGGTGGGTGGTACATGTCAAACATCCACATGAATGTCAGGACTCAAGGTTTCCCAGCAGAACACCGCATTATAACAAGATGATCGACGTTACTCACTTCACCTGTCAGTGGTCAGAATGTTGTGGCTGATCGGTGTATATCTTTATATGTCCATATTGAATGCAATTTCTGTAAAAATACTTTTAAAATTCTTTGATCAAAGAGTAGCGTGAATTCAAGTTGTGTGCAAAAGCTGTCTTTAAATGGTCACAATAATTTAATATGCATCGAATCAAACGATGCAGCTTCATAAATGCGTGTTTCTCTCAACATTTGTAACTTTTGTAACTTCTTATTTTTCTTAAAAAGATGATCTTTTCCTCCTGATTCTAATTCCCAAAGTGAAAAATCAGCAACCTTATCAACCAGTCATCCTACTGTTTGCATGAAGAGGTGCAGTTTTACTGGTAGGTCTGGAACACTACAGAATGACAGAATGAGTCTTTATATCACCAGAGCAGCTTCATGGCACAACTCCATAGCATTTAGGAAGATGTACATTTCAGAGGCAGCTCAACCAAAAATCAGCACAAATATAACCTACAAATGTTTCTCCTAACTCCAGCTGCAGTGTTTTAAATGTGTGTTTACAAAAGGAGATGTATAAGTTCACTGCAGAGTTTGATAAACCTTTTAATACTGGTGCTGCTTCTCATGTATTCAATAGTTCTGCCTACAGCGTATGCAGTGTGATTTATTTGCTGTGCAGCTATGTCACATAATGCAGTATCTTACCCTATTCTCAATAAACACTGTTTTGCTCTTAAAAAGTCTCATTCAGTAAATAGAGACTCATCATGTTTGTGTGCATCTCTACTGACCTCTTCAGGACAGCATTCACTACTGCAAAATCATTTTCTAGCTGATGGTCTTTTTACAGTTTTTCTCAGTCGTTTTGGTACATTTCTCGAATCATCCTCCACATTTGCAGAACAGTAAGTGCATTTCTCAAAACAATCTGTACAAATAGAACAACAGATTACCTGCAAAAGCCAATCTCTTGCTCAAAATCCTTAGTTCATCTCTCAGAAGTAAATATCTGTGTCAGTGAACATGTCATTGCCATCAGAATGACACGTCCTTGTGTCATTGTGTATGAATAAGACAGTCAAATTGCTGCGTCATGTTGTTATCATAACAGTGTTCTCTGGAGGGATGTTCCGATGTAAACTATGGCTAAAGTTTTGATGACAGTTATTGTAAATTGGAAGTTCCACCTTAGTGCATGTGGGAGATTAATTGCAAGAGACTGGACAAGATTCACATTTACGCTTTTACTGTTTGTACTGTAATTTGTTGACAGACCACGTCTGGAAAAAAAACAAAACAAACAAAAGTAGAAATGTGAACATGGGACAATCTCCCTTAGGAAAACTGTACATGCAGTGCTGTAGGAATTCCAGTGCAGTCTTCCTACACCTCCTGACGTTCCTGTCTGTTGGGCCACAAATTCTCATCCACATCATAAATATCTTCTCTTGTGTCTTTGAGTGATTTCAGAAAACCCAAACCCTTCACACATTTCCCTTCATACAGAAATTCAGGATTCACCTGGGAGCAATTTACCAATTCAGGACAGATTTAGAAAAAAAAGTCTAATGGAAATGTATAGAAATATCCTTGACATATGATGACAACTTGTTCAACCATTTTGCATGTAAAGACTTACACGATGAACTAATGCCTAAATGTTGTAGAGGGTGAGACTATTCAACAGAGACCCATTATAAAACATTTTGATCAACATGACATAAACAATTGATCATGTAGGAAACAGCAGAGAATTGTACATAATCATTTGCATGGATGGACCAAAGCATTTGCACCTTGTTCAAAGAAATGAGAAAGTGCTTTTTTGATGTGCACAAGTGACACAATGATGTGAAGATTGAACAAGTAGTTGGAGAATTTCAGTTCTGATCTGAGAAATGAACCAAAGCAGCTGAAAAAACAGCAATACAAAATAAGAACAGACATGGCACTCCCTGCAATAAAAAACAGCTGAGCAGCATTCATAATACCATACAGATCAACAGCACAACAGAATGAATCACCATCGGAATATTTTATGCTGCTTTAATGCTACTTTCTACTTTTATTCCACTACATCTCAGAAGCAAATATTGTATGTTTTACTCCATTACCTTGACCATATCTGTTATGTTGAAGATTACAGTTTTTCAAACCTTCTTGTCCAGTTAAAACCAAATATCTCAAAATGTGATGATTTTGAATGTAAAATTTTGTGATAAGCTGTAAGAATGAGCAAAACATTTCTTTACAGGCTGTACGTCTTAAGCTAAATGAGCTATTTATTCAACCATCTGTGATTAGCTGTAAATGGCATCATAACACAGAAAGAGCATCACTGTAGAAAGTTTTCGGACACCCTGAAAATTTTACACAATCTCAAATATTTTCATGTAATATTTGTAGAAAAATCTTTTTTGCATTTCAAAAGGTGTGGCTGCATTAGACAGACACAAATAAATACAAATTATATATTTTTTGTTTATTGTTTGCAGAAAAACTACCAAAACTAGATTCCACCAAAATGACCCAATGCTCAAAATTTCTTATTTTTATTGAACCAATCAATTTCAAGTTTTTAATGACTTTTTAGGATTTGTTTAGTATTATGGATGTGACTGTACTAAAAGAAAATGCAATTGAGGACTGCAACCGAAGAGTGATTCTTAATGCAATGTACATGCAAATGTATGGGGTGTCTGAAAACTTTTTTCCACCACTGTACAATGATGGTATAAAATGTATTTCATCATTGGAGTTTCAATAAAGCCAACAGCACATAAAATAGTTAAATCAGCTGCACCTGTACTTATATATCTGACTCCCTTTCACAATTCAGTCCTGTTTGGGACAATATGTTTCTTTGTAAACCAGCTGGATTTCAACTGTGGGCAAAGAAATGCCTAAAAAAATATCTGACATTTATAAAGAAGAGGTTTTAATGACTTTTGAGGAGGTCTCTCTTATTTATAATACTCCAGCAACATGTTTCTTTAAATATCTCCAACACAGAATCAGTGCTTAGCAATTCCTGCTCTTTCTTCTCTAGAAGAAATAATTACAAAGAACTGTAATAAAAATGGACTGATCTCATTAATGTGCAGTTGGCTTGCATCTGATTCTAAAGAAACCTCATCATCCAAGTTGGAAGCGTGGAGGACAGATTTAAATGAGAACATTTCAAATGACAATTGGAACACAGCCTGCAAGGAGGCCCAGACACAAACAGCTAATACTAATTTAAAATTGTTACAGTACAAGCAGTTAATGCGAACTTCTTTAACCCCTGTAAATAAATATAATGGTGACATACCCAGTACATGATGTAAGTGTAATGAGGTTCAAGACACATTCATACACTGCATTGGAGAACGTGACAAAATGAAGAAATCGTGGAGGGAGGTGATGAGCCAGATGGGGAAAAAAAAGAAAAATGTAATATATAACACATGCTGAAAATACTAAACAAAACACTGGAAAAAAAAAATAGCTCAACCTAAACCTGCCATGTTTACTTAAGTAAACTATCTGAACACTTCTTCCACCACCGTTGGTCTGTAAACCATTTAGCTGAGTGCAACTGCTTTAAAACGTAAATCTGAGTAAGAAATCACAGTGGATGATTTTATGCCATGATAGTTTCAATAAAGCCAGGGGACATATGGGACCAGCCGCTGTTTTTTGTGATGCAGTCAGAGCAGTTGGTATAGTGTGGACAGAGACGCTGAAGTTTTGAGCTGGACAATACATTTTTTTTCTTTAAATGAAAAAAAAAAAACTATACAAGCATCTTTTAGATAACATGTATTTCAGACTTCTATATTATTGGTGATTGTAAAATAACACATTTAGCAATATAAACATTCAATACAGGAAACTGTTGCCTCATTATCCCAACTGAAACAGACATATCACCTTCCTAACAAGCAGTGTTTTTAGATTAGATAGATTGACAGGTTAGAAACTTGCTCTGACTCAGTTCCCTTATCCATCTCATAAAATAATCTCAGACAATATTGTGCCCATAAATCCACCCACAAAGCATATTGTTACTCAGTTATATGAGCTTATTTCTTCTCTTGATTGTCGTTGCTTATCTATAATTAAAGGTTTAAGAGATAAAAGCCTAAACTTGTAAAATTTATCTTAATTTGGACTCTGTGTCTGGCTGGTGGTGCAAAATTCTAATTAGGACTTTTATCCAGACTTTTTTAACCTGCTTTAGGCTTTGAAAGTACTGGAAAGATGTATTCAGAACTTCCTCAAAGGTATTCAAGAATAAAATGTCACTGACAAGAATATTTGAAACTGAATATGATAGATGTGAAAGAATGGGTCGCTCTCAGGAGCTCAGTGAATTCCAGCGTGGAACTGTGATAGGATGCCACCTGTGCAACAAATCCAGTCGTGACATTTCCTCGCTCCTAAATATTCCACAGTCAACTGTCAGCTGTATTATAAGAAAGTGGAAGTGTGTGGAACGACAGCAACTCAGCCACCAAGTGGTAGGCCACGTAAACTGACGGAGCAGGGTCAGCAGATGCTGAGGTGCATAGTGCCAAGAGGTGGCCAACTTTCTGCAGAGTCAATCACTACAGACCTTCAAACTTCATGTGGCCTTCAGATTAGCTCAAGAACAGTGCTTCAGCAGAGAGCTTGATGGAATGGGTTTCCATGGCCGAGCAGCTGCATCCAAGCCATACATCACCAAGTGCAATGCAAAGCGTCGGATGCAGTGGTGTAAAGCACGCTGCCACTGGACTCCAGAGCAGTGGAGACGTGTTCTCTGGAGTCAAGAATCATGCATCAATAAGAATGTCTTTAGCCCTTTCTTAAATGACTCCACAGTCCCCGGAGTCATTTAAGAAAGGGCTAAAGACATTCTTATTTAAGCTCTAACATATTACTATCCATCCATCCATTATCTATACACCGCTTAATGCTCACTAGGGTCGCGGGGGGGGCTGGAGCCTATCCCAGCTGACTCGGGCGAAGGCAGGGGACACCCTGGACAGGTCGCCAGTCTGTCGCAGGGCTACATATATAGACAAACAATCACTCTCACATTCACACCTACGGGCAATTTAGAATAATCAATTAACCTCAGCATATTTTTGGACTGTGGGAGGAAGCCGGAGTACCCGGAGAGAACCCACGCATGCACAGGGAGAACATGCAAACTCCATGCAGAAAGATCCCGGGAAAGCCGGGACGCGAACCAGGGACCTTCTCGCTGCAAGGCGAAAGTGCTAACCACTACGCCACTGTGCAGCCCCTAACATATTACTACTGTTTCTAAAATGTTTCTTTTAAATGTATTGTAGCACTTTGAGATTTTATATGTAAAGTGCATTATAAATTAAACGTATTATTATTATTATTATTATTATTATTATTATTATCTCCATCTGGCAATCTGATGGACGAGTCTGGGTTTGGCGGTTGCCAGGATAACCATACTTGTGGGACTGCATTGTGCCAAGTGTAAAGTTTGGTGGAGGGGGGATTATGGTGTGGGGTTGCTTTTCAGGAGCTGGGCTTGGCCCCTTAGTTCCAGTGAAAGGAACTCTGAATGCTTCAGCATACCAAGACATTTTGGACAATTCCATGCTCCCAACTTTGTGGGAACAGTTTGGAGCTGGCCCCTTCCTCTTCCAACATGACTGTGCACCAGTGCACAAAGCAAGGTCCATAAAGACATGGATGACAGAGTCTGGTGTGGATGAACTTGACTGGCCTGCACAGAGTCCTGACCTCAACCCCATAGAACACCTTTGGGATGATTTAGAGCGGAGACTGAGAACCAGGCCTTCTGGTCCAACATCAGTGTGTGACTTCACAAATGTGCTTCATGAAGAATGGTCAGAAATTCCCATAAACACACTCCTAAACCTTGTGGACAGCCTTCCCAGAAGAGTTGAAGCTGTTATAGCTGCAAAGGGTGGACCGACGTCATATTGAACCCTATGGATTAGGAATGGGATGTCACTTACATTCATATGCGAGTCAAGGCAGGTGAGTGAATACTTTTGGCAATATAGTGTAGTATGGAAGCAAATCAGACTCATCAGATTTTGATCATTAAAAATGTTGAATTTCTAACTTTAAATTTTGTCGCATCAGAAATATATATATGTGCATTTTTTAAGTGTCAACTTAGCTCATCAAATTAAAAATTTTACACCTATAATTTTGACTCTGAATTTGCAAGCATTGAAAAGCAACAGTGAAATTATCTATTCACATTTTAATGATTTACATTCGTACATGGAAAAATCACAAACATAATTTCGATGTAATAAAATTCAAAGTTAGAAATTGAATAGCTTATTAATATTCAAATCTGCTGAGTCTTATTTGCTTCCATAGGTGGCGATGCTGCTGATCTTTTTTCTTAGCTCAGTCCAGGCTTGAAAGCAAAAGTCTCTGCTATGCCTTTTTCACCAAATGTTAGGCGTTGATTGTCCATGTGAGATCACTGGTGATGTGGAGACCCAGGAACTTGATATGAGGTCGTTTTCCTGGCTCCTCTGAGGTCCACAATGACCTCTTTTGTCTTGGTGGTATTCAGGTCGCTTTCAGAGCACCAGCTGACCAGATGCTGGGTCTCGTTGTTGTCAGATATTAATTTTAACAACTTTTACAATCATAAAAATATTTTGTAGAAATGGGAATATTGAAATGACAAGTATTAAGTGAAGTTCCAACACTGTATTGGAATCAGGGACTAAAGACAGCAAAAACAACTCATGGACAGTCTGTAAATTGCTGCTGTAAAGGTCGGGTTGTTCCAGCAGGTCGCAGCACTTCCTTCACTGAGCTGCAGTGAAACGTTCAGCGAAGAAGAGCGTCTCTCCTCCCGTAGTCCTCTGCGGCGCTAAAGTGACCTCTGTTGCTAACTGCAAGTCTGCTCTAAAACTATGGCTCCTCCTGTTGCAGTGTCGCCTTTGATTAAGGTTGGTGTTGCCCATTATATTGTGAAAAGATCTTTGTCGTGTTTTACTGAAAAATGGCTCCAGTTGTTATATTTCAGTTTGCTAACTGCACAGCAGAGCACGTTAACCTGCTAACTGTTAGCCAGAGGTATGCTAGCTAACGGCTAACCTCACAGCGTTAGAAAAACCTCCAGTGAAACCAAGCGAGCAACTACAGCTGTGCTGCACCAAGTTGTATCTGTGCATTTGTGCAATATTAATATATAGTGCAGCGTTCAATGACGGAACAGCGCCCTTGACTTTGCTAGGCGCTAACACAACCCCTCCATTGAAAAGACTCAGTTCTTTTAAGTAGAAATGCTACAGGTTGAAGTATAAGCAATGCTGCATCCAAATAATATCATGTTTAGCTGCAGTTCAGTGTTTAATTCAGCTGTAATTTCCCTGATTTTTTTTAGAAATAATTTGAGGTCCTTTTAGTCCTCTACTGTTTATGTTGGTGGTGACACAGAAAACAGCAAATGGACAAGTTGTTTTAATATATATACAAAACACTGAACGAAAATTGTAACGCAGCATGGAAGTGGATTTCTTTTCTGACAGAGAAAAGTTAAAAATCTCTGTTGTCGTGGTTCAGATGTGTTACATTTAACCAATTGGGCACTAAAAGTTTTTGAGCTGTTCACCTGGTAACAATGTCTCAACCACTGAGTGTCCTAGTCAGGTGTGACTTAGGAGGACAATCAGATGATCAGATAGTGACCGGCACACAGACACTCCGGTCACCAGTGACTATAAAAGGTCTCCTGAAAATGCAGTTCCATTCAAATGGCATGGTGCCACAGATGGCAAGAGAAATATGAGAAGGGGATGTTGGCTTGCTGGATGTTGGTTGTTGCTTAGGACTGTAGACAGGCGCTTAAATGTCCACAGTATTTATTGTTGAAGAAATAATTTTTGACATGCCAGACATCATTGATCCTGTCCCTCATAATGTCCTCCGGCTTCACCAAAACTTCCAGGAAGAGTGAAACATTATTAACCTCATTAACATGTGACTAGTGACTGACTTTCTGATCTTCATTCTACATCTGCCCCTTGTCATTTCCACTATAGTGTGTACTTAACTGTCTCATTCTGTTGTTGAAGCCATATTTTTTTAAAAAGGTCGGTGCTGTTGAGATACAGTGACCTCTTTTTCAAGGGAAGCCTGGCCAAGACAGCAGCCTGAGAAACATTAAAATTCCAACAATTAAAAACAGACACCAACACCAACTCACTCAACAAAATAAATTAAATGCATGCTAGATTAAAGCACAGGATTAAGCATTTACATTAAAACAACACGTGTGATAAGTAGCTGCTGCAAAATGTGTTGGAACAACAAATACATACTCCCTGTTTGTTAAAAAGATCTGATATAATTTCATAAAGTATTACATGTTGCCTTTATATTTGTGTTAGCTATATTTTATTGGAACTAACGCATGTCAAACAATTCTGCTTTTAAAGAGTGTGACCTAACCACTCTGAAAGTTTTACTCAATTTAAAATCAAAACTGCCAGATGTGTAGTTTGTGCCAATGACGAGTCTAGATTTACTACTGTAGCATCCTGATGTACAATAAACTGAAGAAGCCTCTGAGTGACAAAATGTCAAGAGTTAGATTTAAATCCAGTGCTCCTTTTCTCTCTTGATATCCTCTATCCTTTGTGCTTAGTCCTAAATGGCTAATGCAAGACTTTATAACTGTTACTGATGTATATCTCCTTTCTATTACAGACAGCCAGGTATTCAGCTTTGATTGCTGGCATCATCTACGGCAAAAGGAGATATGGTAAGTTATTCTGTCATCATGTAGTGTCCTTTGCTCCGGCAGTGTTCTGAGATGAACCCGCTTTAATCCATTCATTAGGGCAGAAAATTGTATGCACTACCAGAGTCTTTCCTGGCTCAGAATGGGCCTTTGGGAGCTGACCACAATAAGCATGATCAATCCCAGTAAGGTAAAGGCAGTCTTACGTTATTTGACTATGCATTTTCCTGCTATTTCCGACCACTTAATGAACAAAAATTCCTATAATGTTTGAGAAAATGAAGCTCCAATGAACAAAACTGATTAAAACTGATTTGCTGCTTTACTCTCTATTCATATTGCTCAGGCCCTGGTGGTTTTCCTTTGGTGCTGGCAAATTAATCTATGTAGGAAAAGTCCTGGCAAGATATTATTCAAAACACTAAAGGTTAAATATGCAGTTAAATCAAAGGCCATGTGTTTTTAAAAAAAAATAAAAACTGACAAATCTGTACTGAGTTCCAGCCACCTTTTAATTAGGAGGATGGGACATTTTCAGTTTAGATATTTGCAAATGTGCAAGTCTTGCTTTGTGAAGCTCAGCAAGATTTGCAGTTTAGATAATATAACCTGATGTTGCTTGATGGGTGGGATTGATGTGCGTTTAATAAAAATATGTACGTCTTAACTTGCTCAGATACCCTGAAGCCTATCGCTGCAGAGGAGAGGAGGATTGAGGAGGAGGAGAAAAAGATCCGTGAGGAGCAGGAGCGTATTGCCAAGCAGCTCGCAGAAGGTAGCCTCTTAATGCTGACTAACATGTCAGATATTCAATCTCTAGTTTCCATATGCACACACCTGCATGCTACACAGAAAACCTAATATAGCCGTTGTTCCATTGTTCTTTGACCTGCAAAATTTAATCTCTGAGAATCGCTCTTGCATTGAAAAATCCTAAATGTTTGCCTCTCCTCCTCACAGCAAGTGAAGACACCATCCTGAAGTAAAGCTCCGTGAGGATGTCCTCCTCCATGTGCAATTTCCAACCTCTTCCTCCTTTTTCTGGAGTAACCCCAGCAAAGTCGGGTCCTGGTCACTCAAACACTCCAACTTTTTTGTGGACGTGTTAACTGTTACCTTGTATAATACGACACCCCTGTGGATTTCCAGATGCAGTTGTTTTATGTTAGTTAGGTGATAGGTGAAATACGGCTCTTGAACTCAGCATTGTATAACTGCAGATGCACTCATAAGTTATTCTCTTGATGTTTGTAATGAAGCAATGTCACAAATACAGAAGTACACAACTACTGTGGGCTTTGTCTGTGTTTATCAGCATGTGGCTTTGATTTGGAAGCAGTGTTCTCCTTTTTAGTTACAGCACGACAAATGTTACATTAACCTCAGTCATTTTGCTCACAATAATCATCACATCAAATGCAATGTTTCATTTGATGTTTCTTTCTTATCAACACTTTTTTGGATCACAGGTTCTACGTACAACACATCCTGTAATTATTTTGTCTAATCATGTCAAGACATTAAAAACACGACAAGGCTTATTGTGTTGATCCCTTTAACACAAAAATGTGCAGAATTGTCACAAGAACCATGTACTAAAGGGAGCTGTTTGCCTGTGGGAGATTTATTTTAAAGACATTTACTATATAATGTTCTCACCCTGTTGACTCCTACTCTGTGAGCCAATAAAAATGAGTTAATACTAACTTAAACATTTACTGAAAGTGAATGATTTCAGTTGTATGTAAGATGGAAATGAATTTTCAGTTTTAGAGTGACACAAATTGGTTGTGTTCAAGCAGTTGATTTTTGAAGTGTTTTTCACCTGGACAGCAGATGAGAGCAGCTTACAGAGCCAAAAATCTGCAGTTAAGTCGGACAGTTTCTAGCAGCCTTCAGTCTGCACATAAAGTCATACACCGATTAGGCAGAACATTACAACCACCTGACTAATGTTGTGTCGGTCCCTCTTTTGCTGTCAAAACAGCCCTGACCTGTGAAGGCATGGACTCCACTAGACCTCTGAAGGTGTTCTGTGGTATCTGGCACCAGGATGTTAGCAGCAGATCCTTTAAGTCCTGGAAGTTTTGGAGTGGGGCCTGCATGGATTGGACTTGTTTGTCCAGCACATCCCACAGATGCTGGATTGGATTTAGATCTGGGGAATTTGTAGGCCAAGTCAACACCTCAAACTGTTGTGCTCCTCAAACCATTCCTGAACCATTTCTGCTTTGTGGCACAGTGCATTATCCTGCTGAAAAGAGGCCACAGCCATCACTGAATACCATTTCCATGAAAGGGTGCAGATGGTCTGCAACAGTGCTTAGGAAGGTGGTACATGTCAAAGTAACATCCACATGGATGGCAGGACCCAAGGTTTCCCAGCAGAATATTGCCCAAAGCATCACACTGCCTCCGTCGGCTCGCCTTTTTCCAATAGTGTATCCTGGTGCCATGTGTTTCCCAGGTAAGTGATGCACACACCCAGCCATCCACATGATGTAAAAGAAAACATGATTTATCAAACCAGGCCACCTTCTTGCATTGCTCCGTGGTCCAGTTGTGATGCCCATTGTTAGTGCTTTCGGCGGTGCACAGGGGTCAGTATGGACACCCTGACTGGTCTGCAGCTATGCAACAAACAGCGATGCACTGTGTATTCTGACACCTCTCTCTCTTAGAACCAGCATTAACTTCTTCAGCAATTTGAGAAACAGCAGCTCATCTGTTGGATTGAACCGCACAGGGCAGCCTTCCCTCCCACGTGCATCAATGAACCTCGGTCCCCCATGACCCTGTCACAGCTGAGCTTCATGGACAGGTGCGATGCGTTCCTCTGAACCACAGAAAAACATGAAGGAGACCGTGCACGACTTCAACTACAGATTTATTTAAGAAAACTTAAAGTCATGCAATCAGCAACATCACCAGTGTGTGCAGTGAACGGGTGAGTGGAAGATGTAGTGTTTACTCTGAGAGGAGTTTCAGGGCATTTTCACACCGAGTTTGTTTGAGTTGAAAATCTGAAATCTACAGTTCATCTTGAGTGCTAATATGATGTACAGTCAAATAGTTACAGGACTGTTGTCACTGCTGACTCACGATCTCATGTGATGTTGCAGTATCATCTAGAGTTGTGCTACTCGTGTTTTTGTGACCACTGACAGTTGGACATGGTTCAAAATTCATGTGGGGGACCAGAGGAGGTCACCATCGTTCCTTCCTTGGACCACTTTTGATAGATACTGACCACTGCAGACCAGGAACACCCCACAAGAACTGTAGTTTTGGAGATGCTCCGACACAGTGGTAATGGTAAATCATTACGTTTGTCCATTTTTTCTGGTTCTACCACATCAACTTTGAGGACAAAATGTTCACTTGCTGCTTAATATGTCCAACCCACTGACAGGTGCCATGATGAAGAGCTAATCGGTGTTATTCACTTCACCTGTCAGTGGTTAGAATGTTGTGCCTGATCAGTGTATACAGTTGTGCTCATAAGTTTACATACCATGGCAGAATTTAGGATTTCTTGGTCATTTTTCAGAGAATATGAATGATAACACAAAAACTTTTCTTTCACTCATAGTTAGTGGTTGGTGAAGCCATTTATTGTCAAACAACTGTGATTACTCTTTCTAAATCATAATGACAGCAGAAACTACCCAAATGACCCTGATCAAAAGTTTACATACACCAGTTCTTAATACCATGTATTCCCCCCTTTAACATCAATGACAGCTTGAAGTCTTCTGTGGTAGTTGTGGATGAGGCTCTTTATTTTCTCAGATGGTAAAGCTGTCAATTCTTCTTGGCAAAAAGCCTCCAGTTCTTGTAAACTCCTGGGCTGTCTTGCATGAACTGCACGTCTGAGATCTCCCCACAGTGGTTCAATGACATTGAGGTCAGGAGACTGAGATGGTCACTCCAGAACCTTCACTTTATTCTGCTGTAGCCAATGACAGGTCAACTTGGCCTTGTGCTTTGGATCGTTGTCATGTTGGAACATCCAAGTACGTCCCTTGGGCAGTGTCCGGGCTGATGAGTGCAAATTTTCCTCCAGTATTTTCTGATAACATGCTGCATTCATCTTGCCATCAGTTTTGACCAAATTTTCTGTGCCTTTGTAGCTCACACAACCCCAAAACACCAGCGATCCACCTCCATGTTTCACAGTAGGAATGGTGTACCTTCATCGGCCTTGTTGACTCCTCTCTACAACCAAACGTTTCTGGTTGTGGCAAAAAAAAAAAAAAAAAAAAAAAAGTTCAATTTTGGTCTCATCACTCCAAATGACTTTGTTCCAGAAGTTTTGAGGCTTGTCTCTGTGCTGTTTGGCATATTATAAGCGGGGTGCTTTGTGGCATTTGGGTAGTAATGGCTTTCTTATGGCAACTCGGCCATACAGCCCATTTTTCTTTCTTTTTCTTATTGTGCATCTTGAAACAGTCACACCACTTTTTTCCAGAGACCTGTATTTCAGCTGAAGTTGTTTGTGGGTTTTTCTTTTCATCCCAAACAATTTTCCTGGTAGTTGTGGCTGAAATTTTTGTTGTTCTACCCGACTGTGATTTGGTTTCAACAGAATCCCTCATTTTCCACTTCTTAATTAGAGTTTGAACACTGCTGATTGACATTCTCAATTCCTTGGATATCTTTTTATATCCCTTTCCTGTTTAATATAGTTCAATTACCTTTTTCCGCAGATCCTCTGACAATTCTTTTGCTTTCCCCATGACTCAGAATCCAGAAACGTCATTGCAGCACTGGATGAAAGATGAAGGGCCTGTCAAGAGCCCAGAAACTCACTGACATTTTATACACACACACTGATTACAAGCAAATAGATCACAGGTGAGGATGGTTACCTTTAGCAGCCATTCAAACCTGTTTGTGTAAACTTGTGTGCCTGTTATCAGGCCAAACCTCCAGGGTGTGTAAACTTTTGATCAGGGTCATCTAGGTACTTTCTGTTGTCATTATGCTTTAGAAAGAGTAAACACAGTTGTTTGACAATAAATGACTTCACCCAACCACTAACCACGAGTGAAAGAAAAATTTTTCTCAAATTATTCTTATTCTCTGAAAAATGGCCAAAAAATCCCAGATTCTGCCAGGGTATGTAAACTTACGAGCAAAACTGTATATAAAAACACTGGCATCCTGTCAGAACATTCATCCAAATTGTTTTTTTTATATATAAGAATTTGCATATTCCTGCATCCATCTCTCCCTGATAATCTCGTTATACAACTTGCACTGTTTGTAGCCACCAACCTTTAACCTGTCGCGTCCAGACAGGTCCAGTTACATCCAGTTAAGCAAGTTTGTGTCTACAGTCTCATCGTTTAAACCTAGCTTTTGTTTTCAGATTAGAGATGCAAAGTTAATACATCGCAGGCCGTGTCAGGTAGTTGGACCTGGCATCTCCGAACAGACCAGGATGTCAAAGCACAGACTGCTTACCTAATGTCATTAGAGCAGGTTATTATTAGAACAACAACAATGCCCATGGCACTAAAAATACAGCTGAACTTACTGGCACACTGGTTGTCTTTACTTAGCTACCTTACCTACTGTAATTATCAGAAATATCTTCATCTTCTGAGGAGTGGTGCAGGGAACGTGTTAGGGGGATTATACCGATTTGCATACTTTGTTTTTTTTCTAAGTGCACAACAATACAAACAAGAGATTTCTTAAAAAAAAAAAAAAAGCTGTCCAAGATGTCTGATTTTGCACATTTACAGAATAAAATTTGCTTTGCTAAAGTGCTTTAATAAAATCCCTTTAATTATAGAGCAAATAACATTTCTTTTAAGTTTAGTCTTCTTGAACACCTGTGAAAGAACGCACGGTTTCTCTGCACGCTTTGCTGATGCATAAGTAGTGTAAACTTCCTTTATCACACCTCAGCTGTTTCCTGTACGACACGTTTTGTTCAGGATTACAGGGTGAAGCTGCGTTTACAGACAAGATCACAGTAGGTTACTTAACCAAGCAGGTGACGGGAACACCTGAGCCTCTGCTGACATAACGTGACAAGACTTCATTACAACATTCATCACTCAGTGTTGTCCTCCAGACTGGTTTATTATTTGGCCTGTTGGTGTGGTTTTGAAATGTAAAAGTGCTTCGTCTTTTTTTTAATCTTTAAGGCTTGTGTGAAACTTGATATTTTTAGTCCATTTTGACAAAAAAATGCAAAACAGACACAGCAAAATGTACAGGCAAGAATGACGAAACAAGAACACTGATATACTCCATCAAGGGTGTCAAACATAAGGCCCATGGGCCAAAAGCGGCCCGCCAGAGGGCCCAATCCGGCCTCTGGGATGACTTTGCAAAGTCTAAAAATTACAGAGAAGAAATTAACTGCAAATTGTAAATTTGTAAAGCTATATATTTTTTATTAATTTCTAGATCTTGACCAGTTGTTTTGATCATACCTGTCACTAAATGTTTTGTAGACACTCTGTGATCTGTAGGTTGTAATGTGTAAATGATGAAACTGAGACATAATATTGTTGAAATTGCACTTATTTTACTGAAGAAATTCAAAGTTGTTCATAATGAAAAAGATAATTCCTTAAATGCGAACATTTTCAGAACTGTGGGGTTTTTTTTTGCACTAAAACAAAGGCAAACATTTGGAGTTGTTGTTATTTTTAG
Source organism: Amphiprion ocellaris (assembly GCF_022539595.1). Taxonomy (NCBI): domain Eukaryota; kingdom Metazoa; phylum Chordata; class Actinopteri; family Pomacentridae; genus Amphiprion; species Amphiprion ocellaris. The sequence continues at coordinate 15,808,872 of NC_072771.1, read as the reverse complement.
GTTATTATGCTAAGATTAACCTGGTCCGGCCCACTTGAGATCAAATTGGGCTGAATGTGGCCCCTGAACTAAAATTAGTTTGACACCCCTAGACTATATAATCAAACAATTCATCTGAAAGAACAAAACTGACATTTCATCAAATACCTTTATAGATTTCGCACACTTACGAGTTGCAGACTTAAGAATTTTTCCAAATTTTTTTTCTTTCTATCCAAATAACTAAAGAAAAGGCCTTCATAGTGGAATATTCCCATTACTGATACTACTACTAATAACAACTAATAAATCAACAACTTCACATTAAAATGAGTCTATAAAAATGTTTTAAGAAGTGATTTAAAAGACGTCACTGGTTCTGTGAGCCTCGTCTTGTCAGACAGCTTGTTCCAAAACTAAGGCAAAAATATTAAAAAGTATAAATGTATTTATGGATTTAAAGAGAGCTGGAAAAACTTTAGATAAATATCCCTGTTTATGGATTTAGGAATATTTGTGACAGCAAACTCAAAGAGGATGGCTGGTCTAATGAGCACACACAAACACAAAAACACACTACAAAATCCTTGTAATATGATATTGTTTCATAGTCTCTAATGTATTCCGTGTTACAGCACTTTCTCAGCAGCCATGACTCAGTAAATCTCTCAGTAAAAGTTTCCATGTCGCTTCAAAGCCCAAAATACATTCGTCTGCACATGTAAACAGCTTCACCTGGACGTATGACTTAAACCTCAGTCAGGCCACCTTCTCACCCTCGGGGCTTGTCGTAATACACTCCATTATGCAGCTCTGAAAACAATTACATAAAGCCCATACACTGCTGAATGGAAGGGTTCATCAGCTTACAGCGGGGGATTTTGTTAACTGGATTAGCGGTAGATTTAAACTCTGCATTTAGGTTCAAGAAGTGAAAATAATCAGAGAGCCTGTGTGCATCGGGTATAAAAGGCTCACAGTCTGTCTTCTCACCACATCTCGGATACTGGAACAACTCTGCACCAGAAACTTCTTGTGGCTTCATTCAACACTTCAGGTAAGGAGATGCTGCTTCACGGGAATCTGCTACACTTCTTAGGAGGAAAGTTTATTTTTTAAAACAATTTTTATAACATTTATCCACTTGAAGAGATTTAAAGTCAAGAGGAGTGATAACTTTTCAACTGTAAATAGGGAATTTATATGCAGCAAATTAACTTCACTTGGGTTTTGTCTAGAATGGATTTCCAAATCTTTGCCCTGGTGATGTTCTTCCTGGCCTGTGTGGAGCACAGCCTGGCCACCTGTGTGGTGGACAGCTTCACAGTCAAAGACGATTTTGACCCCCAGAGAGTGAGTACATCCACAAGTCTTTCACAATTAGCCAGACAAATACATTTAAATAAATTCTGCCACCAGTTGTCAAAAATTGTGTTTTGGTTTACTCTAAGTTGAATTAGAATGATTCCACTTACACTAATACTTCCCTATAGCTTCAGGACAGCTTGGTAACACAAATTAATGAATAGCACAAAAATAATTTAACAGGGATACAATGATCAACAACAACTACATAAACCAGGACATCATCAACATACAGTGAAATATAGTGTTGTCTACTACAGTTGGAGTCAGGAATTTGTTACTTACCTCATGGTTTTGACTCAAAATAATTTCTCTTTGTTGCTGTTTTCCCCCTGACAGTATGCAGGAAAGTGGTACGCTCTGCAGAAGAAAGACCCTGAGGGTTTGTTCCTGCAGGACAACATCTCTGCTGAATACACTGTTGGTGATGATGGTGCCATGGTGGCCTCCTCCAGAGGCAGAGTCACTCTCTTTGGGTGGGTGTTTGCGATCTTTTTGAAAACCTACTTGGTCTGAATGTGAGACACTTACATAGTTAAAAGGTTCCCATTCCTGCTTTCAAATATTACACTGTTCTGTCTGCTTGACGTCCAGGTTCTGGGTTGTCTGTGCTGACATGGCTGCTCAGTACTCAGTGCCTGACCCTGGCACCCCCGGCAAGATGTTCATGAACTACCAGGGACTGGCCAGCTACCTCTCCAGCGGCGGTAAACATGCATACTTATCTACACACCCTCTGGTTGCTCTCTCTCTCTCATGCAGCTGAGGCTAACTTCTCACTTTGCCTTTCTAGGTGACAACTACTGGGTCATTGACACCGACTATGACAACTACGCCATCACCTACGCCTGCCGCACTGTGAAGGACGATGGAAGCTGCGAGGACGGCTACTCCCTGGTCTTCTCCCGCAACCCCCGCGGCCTCCCCCCTGCCATCCAGAGAGTGGTCCGCCAGAAGCAGGAGGAAATCTGCATGGCTGGACAGTTCCAGCCTGTGCTGCAGTCCGGTAGGTAACAAACAGAGCAGAAGTGATCATGTACCTTGACTTGCATTTAAAGCATTCAGTCTGTAAACTTTTGACATTTAAACTCATCCTACACTTCTTCCCTCTTTTTCTCTATTTTTAACAGGAGCTTGCTAAACTGCTCTTCAGCTGGAGTCCATTGAGCCACCCACCACTGGACTGATCATCATCTTCCCAAGATGGAGAAGGAGCTCTTCTCAGGAGAACAATCCTGTCAAACTTGCCATGTGCGATGTTCCAATGTCGTAGGAGAGAATTAGCGAAAAAGTCCAATCCACCACCCCTTGAGAAAATGAACACTGCCAAGTTAAACGTTAAATTTCAAGCCAAATCCACTGAAAACTATCACTAGTTGAGCGAATGTGAAGATGTAACCAACTGTATGGTATTGTCACATTGATGGGTAACATCTGTATTGCATGATCATTCTGTATTGGTGACAATAAATTTTATAAAGAAACTTGCTATTGTCCTTGTCTTTGTAAAAAAAAATGAATTTAATCAACTTAGAGTGGTTATCAAACTTTACTTATGTAATGCACAAACACAATATACACACATTTCAAGAATAAAAAACAGAATATAACAAATTTAAAAGCATCATTTCAAATAATACACATCAGGCATTTTACTTTTCCTTTCATACCTACTGCATAGTAACACATTATGGACACATTATATGAAACTACAAGGCAAGCATTTAAATGCTGCCTGCATTAAACAAGTTCTTGCAGATATACAGTGCATCCAGAAAGTATTCACAGCGTTTCACTTTTTCCAATTTTTTTTTAATGTTACAGCCTTATTCCAAAATGGATTAAATTCATTTTTTTCCCCTCAGAATTCTACACACAACACCCCATAATGACAACATGAAAAAAGTTTTTTTGAAATTGTTAAAAATGTATTAACAATGAAAAATTTGAGAAATCACATGTACATAAGTATTCACAGCCTTTGCTCAATACTTTGTTGAGGCACCTTTGGCAGCAATTACAGCCTCAAGTCGTTTTGAATATAAAGCCACAAGCTTGCCACACCCATCTGTGGCCAGTTTCGCCCATTCCTCTTTGCAGTACCTCTCAAGCGTCATCAGGTTGGATAGGAAGCGTCGGTGCACAGCCATTTTCAGATCTCCCAGAGATGTTCAATTGGATTCAGGTCTGGGCTCTGGCTGGGCCACTCAAGGACATTCACCGAGTTGTTCTGAAGCCCCTCCTTCGATATCTTGGCTGTGTGCTTCAGGTCATTGTCCTGCTGAAAGATGAACCGTCGCCCCAGTCTGAGGTCAAGAGCGCTCTAGAGCAGGTTTTCATCCAGGATGTCTCTGTGCATTGCTGCATTCATCTTTCCCTCTATCCTGACTAGTCTTCCAGTTCCTGCCGCTGAAAAACATCCCCACAGCATGATGCTGCCACCACCATGCTTCACTGTAAGGATGGTATTGGCCTGGTTATGAGCAGTGCCTGGTTTTCTCCAAACGTAATGCCTGGCATTCAGTCCAAAGAGTAAAATTTTTGTCTCATCAGACCAGAGAATTTTGTTTCTCATGGTCTGAGAGTCCTTCAGGTGCCTTTTGGCGAACTCCAGGTGGGCTGCCATGTGCCTTTTACTAAGGAGTGGCTTCCGTCTGGTCTCTCTACCATACAGGCATGATTGGTGGATTGCTGCAGAGATGTTGCCCTTCTGGAAGGTTCTCCTCTCTCCAATGGAACACTGGAGCTCTGACAGAGTGACCATCGGGTTATTGGTCACCTCCCTGACTAAGGCCCTTCTCCCCGATCACTCAGCTTAGATGGTCGATCAGCTCTAGGAAGAGTCCTGGTGGTTCCAAACTTCTTCCACTTACAGATGATGGAGGCCACTGTGCTCAATGGAACCTTCAAAGCAGCAGAAATTTTTCTGTAACCTTCGCCTTGTGCCTTGAGACAATCCTGTCTCGGAGGTCTACAGACAATTCCTTTGTCTTCATGCTTGGTTTGTGCTTTGACGTGCACCGTCAACTGTGGGACCTTATATAGACAGGTGTGTGCCTTTCCAAATCATGTCCAATCAACTGAATTTACCACAGGTGGAGTCCAATTAAGTTGCTGAAACATCTCAAGGATGATCAGTGGAAACAGAATGCACCTAACTCAATTTTGAGCTTCACGGCAAAGGCTGTAAATACTTATGTAAATGTGATTTCTCAGGTTTTTTATTTTTAATAAATTTGCAACAATTTCAAAAAAACTTTTTTCACATCATCATTATGGGGTATTTTGCGTTGAATTTTGAGGAAAAATGGATTTAATCCATTTTGGAATAAGGCTGTAAGATAAAAAAAATGTGGAAAAAGTGAAGCGCTGTGAATACTTTCCGGGTGCACTATAGATACATCTATACCTATCTATAGATATAGATATATATAATAATGAAAATGTTTTGGCAAACTATTTAGCCTTTGTCAAAATGAAATCATCCCTGCAATCCAAATCTCACACTTTCAGTACATACTGCTGCTGCTCTTACAAAGTATATACTGTTGTACGCTGCATGCATACAGCTGTATCAGTCATCTTTAGCTTTAGCTGTCTCACTCATATATTTATCACACTGTCTAGTGTAAATAATGCTGTCATCAGCCTGTTCCCTCTTAGTGGGCCAAGCTTGTTTTGTGTTTGTGAAAGACACTGGGACATATGTGGTATAGCTACTGCTGTGCAGAGGATTGTGGGTCATAATGAGCCACAAAAGCCTGCTGGTTTACGTACAGCAAATATGACCGAATGTAGAAGGACATACTGGTATTGCATTTGACATTGTGTGTATTAGGACATTGTAAATATTTTTTGGCACCCAATATTATGGTAGTATGGGTATTGGAATGCACAGTATATGTTTATTAACCACTTTAAGAAGTCAGTATTTATCAGAAACCAACACACATGTAGAGGATTTGGAAGTTTCTGAGACACTTTGACATGTTGCTGGTTAGGGTCTTCTCATAGGTCCTGAATGACACAAATATAAAATATAGCCAATCCAAAGATCAGAGCTAGTTAGTGTTTATGGTCAGTGCTGCCAGAATTGCATTTAAAAGGCTTCCACTACGACCGCATGTCTTCAGTTCCTTAAATTTTCCAGTAACTTCAGCTATCAATGCATGAGACTTGGTTATGTTTGCTGATTTTTGTATTCAGTCATTTTTTGCACTATTCATAAGTAGGTCTGCTTAGAAAAGAGCAAAATCAAATAGTGAAGTCTTAAAAATTACAACCATTATGCTCTAGTCCTGAATTAGTGCCACTTAGAGCATAATATACGCACATTATGTGATTGGGCAACGCTTCATGAGAAATGTCTTATACTGTGTAACATACAGTGTAAAATCCGCACATAAACCTATCGAAACATATTTACATTGTACAAAACTAATTAGAAAGATGATATGAATAGCAGCGGACTTGACCTTGGTTTAAGATTCCTCTGAATACCTCTCTGGCAGTGAGTAAAGGCCCGGCCTTCCCCAGTAGTCCACAGCTCGAACTCTGTACAGACCACCGACCACCCGGTCCACTACAGAACACAACATGGAACATGATGTTACTTCTGTGGCTGTCAGACCACAAATCACATCATTTAATGACTATTCTTAGAAGAATTCACAAGGAAACATTACCAGGTGAAAAGACATAAGAAGTAAAAATGATGTCCAGGGTGTTAATTCTGCTGAATTCCTTCTGGTCTTTGGAGAATTCCACTTCAAATGTCTTGATGCATCTGAAAAGTATAAAGTAATAAACGATTACTTTCTTGTTCTTATTGAGTTCACCCAACTTTAAAAGGACAAGATAATGAATCCTCTGATGTGTGTAACATGTGCCTGATAAAGAATCTATATTAGAGTTCTAGATAAGAAGTGTTTCAAACATGCACCTACTTTGAATCAACACAATGATCAGACCAGACAATAAGAACTTGGGCTTTGGTGATCCTGATGAAACGTAATCCGTTGACCTAAAACACAGAGGAAATTACATTCTGTAGGAAATAGGAAGTCTATACAAGAGACAAATGATCATTTTCAAAACATTCATGAATTGCCTGATTACCTAATTTACCTTCACATGAACAAATTAAACAAAGATTGAAGTGTTAGTTTGGCTTCACAGACTCCGTGGTTTGCTGATAGCTTAAAATTAGAATCGTTCAATCGTAAAAGTTAGCTTCGAATATTTCAGTTGTAGGTTTACATATGTGACATAAACATAAAGGAGGTGGCACAAGAAAGAACTCCACGGACGCATTTAGAAGAAATATTTTTTGTGAGGCTTCATTTCAGACATGCTGTCTTCAGTATTGTCCATCAGAACCAGTTTAGCTCCTCTTCAGTGTAAGCACAATATGATAATAAAAGAATAGGAGGATCAGAGTTATTTCAAGTTAACATTATTAGAGCTCACCTGATCTGGCACAGCTTTGGGCTGAGCGCACACATGGATGAGGAAGACGGAGGGAACGGGCAGTTTGGCTTTCAGAGTCAGAGTGTCTCCTGCAGGAACCTTCCAGGGTCCATCAGTATGAGCGTCCTGACACAACACATCACCAGTGGGTCAAATCATGACTCAAAGCACAGAGAAGGAGAAACACAAGAAGCACAAACAGGTAAAAATCAATGAAGCTTTAAAGTTGAACTGTGGAGTTTTTCCCATAAACAAACAAATGTATGTATATTCAGTGCGGGCATCTTTGAGGTCTGACAAAGATGTTGCACATTTTCCTGCAAACCAATTATAAAATGTGTATTGTTAACAGGTATTTTTGTTTGCTTTCGATACTGCAGACAAACTGGTGATTGATCAAACAGAGACAATAATAGCGGTTGTTGTGGAAAAAAGTTCAGCCCTGATCGATCGATGTATGAATAAAACTCTGATGAGTCCAGAAGTGTCTTTGTCTCTTTATTGAAGCTTCAAAAAAGAACAGGTGGCATGCAGCGAAAGAGGAACTGCAAAGTGCGCTCCTCAAAAGGAAACAACCCATTATATACTTTCAGTTGCACATACACACACATAGAAAACTGGTTATCTGTCTAACTGCTAACAGAGTGGTTTTTCTAAGAATTGTGTACAGATGCCTGCCCCCCCCCCTTGGAACATCTCTGGTTTGTTCAACCGTCGCTTAGACAAAAGGTGTGAGCGCTTGGTGATGAGAAGGGCGAGGGTAAGAGAGGTGACGTCTTTGGCTGCGCTCCTAGCACCTCTCTTTTTTACCGTGTGGTATGTCTGATAGGAAGACTAGCAGACACCGCATCTTGGCTGGATTATGCAAGGTTTAACAGTATCAAAGGTTACACTGCACCTGTGTTAGATTACAAAGACACAGGAATCTATTCCTTCATTTAACAATATCAAGCAATAGAAATGTATATATTTCTAATAGAAAAGTAGCTCTTAAATCGTAAAATAAATGATAAGGCTTCAAATAATAAAATTTCCATTACATGGTCAAAAGGTACCTTAAGTGAAATAGGGCTTAAATAAGGCTGCACTGAACAAGATCTTTGAGTGAGTACACAGCCTGAAAACCATGTGTAAGGAGGAAATGTTGTGCAAAAACGTCCCATCTGTGCCTATATGTATGAGGCAGTGTAAGTACACAAACACTGTTGATGTTTCCAGTGGTTTTGCTTCTTGCTGCTGTTGTCATCACCTAATTTGAAGCCACAGCTGTAGCCCAGTCTGTCTCCATCACTCAGCTCTGGCAAACCAGTCATTAACAGTGAACACCCAGAACATCTGTAATGATGTGCCAGGACAGCACTGTCGCCACCGATCATTAACTCTGGTAAACCGCAGAACACAGACATATTTCCCTGGCACTGAGGCTTAAAAGGCATCGTTTGAGCTTCTTTAGAGAGGGCTTGTGAATGGGGGTGGGGATACAACATATATTGCAAAAACTCAAATATCACGGTGTTTTCTTTTCTAATATTGTTCAGCTGTCTTGTTTACCTGCCCACTCCGGAGCCGTCTGAATTGTTCTACTGTGGGGTAGTCGGGGCTGCCCATGTTCTGCCACATCTGGTATGGGTTGGTTACATTATTATCCATGTAATATGTGACATACACAAGACCTGGATAGCAAACAAACAAATAACAAGCAGGATTAAAAATAATCATTCACATGCAGAAGTAAAGGTCAAGGTTAAAACTCTAAAGCCAATGTTAATTAGAACATTTTAAACGGGTAAAATTACTGCAATTATAGAAGCTACAAACATTAAAAACAGAGAAGATCTGGAAATTTCAACTTTGCAAAGGCCATTGGATGGTATTCTGAGGGGGGAAATACCCAAATCGAAGCTTAAAGTTATGATAGTTCAAAAAAGCACTTTATTCCACAAGGCTTATTTAAACTATGCCAAAAATAAATCAATTGAATGAACCAGATTCTAGAAAAAAATCCTTGGGGCAGCTTTGGAGCCACTAGTGACTTGGCTGCAACCGACAAGGTCACAAAAATTCACTGATTTTGTCAAAACTGCAGGCTGCGTTTCTACAGAGCAGGCAAGAGGTAAGTATGGAAACAAAATAAAAATGTAAAATAATAAAATTTCTACATTATGTGGGGTCACCATTTTTTGCCAGTAGTAGTAACATCTGTGGGCACTTACTTTTGAAAAACAAATTTCAGCTTTCATTTTTGTTAGTTTTTTAATGGTTTGTGGCATTAGAATTGTGTCACACTGCACATTTTTGAGTTTCTTCTATTAATGAAAAATGCTTAGGGTTTAGAGGGTTAAAATAGAATCATCTTTTTTATCTACACTGACATGAAACCCAACAGTATTCTGTACCTTCTTGTGCAGGTAGTCCTGTGACTGAGACAGTAACATCGTCAGCGTTGGTGGAGGTGCTGTTGTCGTCACTGTTGCAGACCAGCACCGCTGCCTGCCAGCTGTCTGAGCCGCCTGGTATTGCAGGTTTGTGGCTGCTGGCAAGAACTCCCACTGTGCTGTTGTGGTTTCCTGCTGAGTTCAGAACCTGAGCCCGGACCTGCTTCTCTCCTGACATTGTAGTCACATACAGAATGGATATGTTAGAAAATGCACATATATGAATTGAATGCATTTCAACGATTCCTACATTTCCCTTGAGGGACACACAAAACCCTGGATTTCATATGTTCTAGAACATTGGTGTCAAACATGTGGACCGCGGGCCAAAACCGGCCGGCCAGAGTGTCTGATCCGGCCTGTGGGTGTAAAGTGTAAAAATGACAGAGAAGACACTAACTGCAATCTGTAAAACTATAAATTTAAAATCATTTCAAGACCATAAGAAGTTGTTTTGATCATAAAATATTAGATTGCTCATTGTTCTTTTGTCATTTTGTGCCTCATTTTTGCAATATTTTGTCTCTCTGAAACTTTTTTGTCAGATTTTTTGTCATTTTTTTGTTGTGTTTCGTGTCGTTTGTCTAATTTTTTGTCATTTGTTTCTCGCGTTTATCGTTTGTGTCTCATTTTTGTAATATTTTCTCTTGTTTTTGTTGTTTATTGTGTTTTTTAAAGTAAAATACTATATTGTTCAGTTCCAGATACCTGTGACTCAATGTTTTGTGCGTTTGTAGACACTCTGTGATCTGTCAGTTGTAATGTGTAACAGACAAACTGAGGCATAACGTTGTTGAAACTGAACTTCTTTCTCTTAAGAAAGTACAGCTTGCTCATGATGTTTTGTCAAAAGATAATTCCTTAAACGTGAATATTTTCAGAATGTACTTTTGTTGCACAAAAACAAAGGAAAAATGTGGAGCTGTGGTTATTATTCGTTATTATGTTATAATTTTACTGGTCCGGCCCACTTGAGCTCAAACTGGGTTGAATGTAGCCCCTGAACTACAATGAGTTTGACACCGGTAAAGAAACTGTCACCTAGCAAAGCCAGCAGGCCCATGACGGTGAGGACAGGCTTCCTGATGAGCTGGACGTGAGGTGGCTGGGTGTTGTTGACCTGGAAGCGGGCGGTCAGTGTGCGCTGGGTGAAGGGGTGCGGGTGGTAGCTGAGGAAGGCGTTGTCGTTGCTCAGCAGAGTGTAGTTGATGGTGCTGTTCGGGTCTACTAGCAACAGATCCTGGTGCTGATTTATTACCTGTTGGAGGGAGCGGGACAGAGAATTGGATTCAGGGTGACTGAACTGGTAGAGAGAAGTTGAAATTCATTTGTATAATAATCTAACCGTGTGGCTCACCCATCTCTTCCTCCCCTACATAAACAGTCTACTAACATGCCATGTAAATTCCTACACCATCCAGTATGACTCTGGACTCTGGTGGTGTTTTTCATGCTTTTGGATCCCTTTACCTCACCTTCACCACCATTGCAGCGTATGTCACATCAGCCCTCCACTCCTGAGGCCTGGACCAACCAACCAGAGGATCAGCCTCATCGTTATACACAGGAAGGCTGCGGAACCGAGGGAAATGCTCCTGGATCTCCTCTACTGTCTGGATCTCCTGCTGAAGGATTGGCAAAGAGTAGCCTCCTCCCTAAAACACAGAAACAAGAAGTCATCCGTTTTAAAATGAATAAAGCTAATAAATGCATTAATAAATATAGTTTTACAGACTTGAATGACTGTACTAAGAGGATTTAAGGAATTGTGGTATTTTGTTAACGTCATTATCCTTGTGTCCTAGGCCTTGTCCTAGCATTACATCTGAACATGACTGTGTTAGTTTTCTGTTTATTTTAGATATTGTTCATACAGTGTCCACAAAAACATACCTTCTTATGCAGGGCAATGTAGTCAATCCTGACCCCCGTCTCTCCAGTGAAGTAGTTGGTTCCGTTGTAGCAGTGCTGCAGCATGGCCCAACAGTATGGGGAGTGTGGGGGTGTGTGACAAGAGTCTCCTGGACCTCCAAACCTCAGGAGACTGTTGGCAGAACGCAGACCCTCCGAACAGGCATCATAGTAGTTGAGAAACCCTAAAAAAAAATGCACTATAGTAAAATAACTACAGAGCTTCTCATGGCAGCAGCACTGAAGCATCATTAATCTCTGGTGCTGCTAAATCTGTGAAATGTGAGCATTTTAATGACAAAATAAAAAAAATCTACCAAAGAGTTAAGTTCCACAGGTTCAGCAAAAACCATGAAAAATGTAAACATTGCATATCCTGCTTTATCGTCTATTTTACTCTAATGGAATAATCAGTTACAAAATGCACATCATGCTGTATTTATTATTATTATATTTTTGTAGTTATTGAGACTACAAATTCATTCCAAAAATGTTTACTGAAGAAGCAAATCAAGTGAGAAGTAGGACCATTATCTCTTTGTCGTCTATACACTCAGACTTCTTTTTTCAACCAAAGGAGTCGCCTCCTTCTGGCTGTTAGAAAGAATGAAGGCTGAAATCACTTCCGCATTAGCTTCACTTTTCAGAGCTGGAGCCCCGTCTTTGATATATAATCTATGATTGGCAGCTGGCACTGGGGCCACAGCTGCATAACAATTCGAGGTCGCCACACATGAAAGTGGAAAGGTCTTCATTAAAGTGCCTTTTTAATATAAAGTATTTGTTTATTCATCATTCATTCATGGATATACAGAGGTAAATAAATACACATTACATAATTCAAGATGACTGGTAATAATGTCAACACAAGTGTATCTATGATAGAAAATAAGAACAACCTTGTTGGGAACAAACTAGTATTTTCTTCTATTAATGTAATAAAAATCTTCCACCTAAAACAAACATCTAAAATTACATAAAAGCACCCTGCAGAATGCATCCCGGTTTACCTTGAATTGACACAGTGACATTGTCGAAGTCGTGGTTGTTGGGTTCGTTCCATGTTTCAAAGTTCCACCGAGACACACTTCCCAGGCCATATTTATCTGAAATTTAAAATCAACAAAGAAGCAAAAGATGACTTGTATGGCCTTATGCAGGAATAGGGTCATACAGTGTTGCTGTGAGTTTATTTAATGTAGCAAAAACAGTTCCACTCAAATTACATATTTGGTTTTATGGATGTTTATGTAGGGCTGCACAGTGGCGTAGTGGTTAGCACTTTCGCCTTGCAGCGAGAAGATCCCTGGTTCGCGTCCCGGCTTTCCCGGGATCTTTCTGCATGGAGTTTGCATGTTCTCCCTGTGCATGCGTGGGTTTTCTCCGGGTACTCCGGCTTCCTCCCACAGTCCAAAAACATGCTGAGGTTAATTGATTACTCTAAAATTGCCCGTAGGTGTGAATGTCTGAGTGTTTGTTTGTCTATATATGTAGCCCTGCGACAGACTGGCGACCTGTCTAGGGTGTCCCCTGCCTTCGCCCGAGTCAGCTGGGATAGGCTCCAGACCCCCCCCGCGACCCTAGTGAGGATTAAGCGGTGTGTAGATAATGGATGGATGGATGAATGTTTATGTGACATCACATTTTCTGAATGGTCCTTATAGGGATACCGTTATTTGTGCAAATATATTGCTCTGAAGTTATGTAAAACAGCAGCAATTAAAAACACATATATAAATAATATTCCGGCCCCTCCAACATAGCCTGAAATAAATTATATGAATTTTTTTTGGACAATTTGCTTTCAAATTCAAGTTTTCATTGGCCGTGATTAATTGGTATAAACATAAAAAATAAAGACTAAACATCAGCAGATGGCGCTCACTCACCAATGTACCTCTTGGCTATGAGATGAACCAGATTTCTCCACTCAAACACTTGTGATTTGTTCTCAAAGTCAGTGAAGTAGTTAGACACACTGCCCATCAGTTCAAAGCCTGCAAAGTACAACAGAGAGCAGCCAAATCACACCTATGGTTTATGTTTAGTTTGGCTACTGAATTAAATTTCATTGCAACCCTCTACAGGATAAATAGCTGATGGATTGAAGAATCAAGAACATATAATGTGCTGTGATACAGTACCTGGCTGGAGTCCATTAACATGCAAGAGTTCTATCAGCTGGTCCAGTTTAGTGAAGTTATACTGGGGTTGTCCTCCAATATCTCTGCAACAACAGAATCAGACAGCTGTCATTTATCAAGTTAAATCCTCACAAAATGAGCACAGACAATTCTAGTGCATATAATATCTGGAGAGGTCTCCACCTGTTAGTTCACTTACTGTGCACTGACCAGCTCCAGCATCCAGTGTATTCGGACCTGCTGGATCCCTCCATGGGGAACTGAGCCCACATAGGCCAGATTCAGCTGCTGGTCGATGTTCAGGTCAAACTGGTGGGACTGGGTATGAGGGAGTGGAGGGCTGGACACAAACAGAACCTATTTAGCTTTGACAATACGTTTAATGAAGCTTAATATGAAAGTGCAGCCATGTCATGTTTTGTCATTTAGCCCATCAAAAGGTTCAACAGAGACTCTTCTTCCTAAGAAAGCTGAGAAGATTTGGATTATCCCCCAAACTCCTTAGCAACTCCTACAGATGTACAGTGGAGAGTGTCCTGACCACTTCCATCACTGTATGGTAAGGGAACTGCAGCAGTAAGGACAGGAATTTCTAGAATTTGATTTTTAACTATTCTTTTTTAATCTTATTTTATTTTTATTGTATTCTATTTATTATTATTTCATCTTATTTTTTTGTTATTTCAGTTGTATGAACTCGCAAAATAAGAATGTGTTCCTGCTGTGTATGACAATAAAGTTCTTGAATCTTGAATTTGCTTAAAAACTATGTAGACCCACACATTTAAAAATGTAACGGCTTTCTTAAAAATGCTTGCTTGCCTTAATATTTAATACCAATTAATATTCACAGAGGTCATCGACTACTTTCTTTGTAAAAACAAACCAAATTTCTCAACTTTCTGATTTCCTCTCACTGTTAGCTGTCCACCACTGTGCTGCTGTATGTGAACGAAGGCAGGTTTATATTTGACCTACCAGAATCCAGTACTCCTCCAGAAGTGTTTAAGATCTCCTGTTGGATTTCCCACATCAACTGTGATAACATACGAACCGCCTGAAGCTGCTGAAATGTTCAGGAGTAAAACCAGGACTGATAAAGTTTTGCACACCATGTCTGCAACCGAACATGTCAACTTTGTCTGCTAGCTTAAATAGCAACGATAGAAAACGATGTGGAATTTAAAAAAAAAAACAAAAAAAAAACGAGAGCTCAGCTTAACCCACAATGACCTAAATATCGTAGGTGGGTAAATGAAAGAGAAAACTGAGACATAACTCACTCTGACACAGACTTAAACACGACTAAAACACAAATTTCAGTAAACTAGCGAGCTGCCGTTGGTCACCTGAGCGCGATGACGTATTATTACATGCGACACAGTTGTAGTCTTTTAAGGAAGTGAAGCGTTTAGAGGAAATTAGAAATGATTCATAACAAAATTCTGAAGAATAAATCTTTTATGTAAAAAAATCCCAAAATACTAATGTCACTGCACACACACGCATAGCTTCTAGTGATGAGTGCATCATAAATTGAAAGATTTTAAAAGAGAATACAATAATTGTATTTTTGGATTTCTGGCACAAAGGGAAGGAGTAACAGATTTTGAACAGCAGGTCCCAAAATGTGTAATAAATACACACTGTTTAATACCACTACTACTGTTTCAACCCATCCCTGTATGCATCAGCATACCACCATTTGGTAGTATCACCTTTTGTACTGGTGCAACTGCTTCTCCGGAAAACAATTTTGTTTTGGCTTATGGCTTGGTTCACACTTCACTGGACATATGCCTTATTGGTTAAATGTGCAAATAACAGCCAAGGTGATATCAAATATCGTACGGAGAAACAGTCAGACCATTAGAATACTTACATAAACGTCAAACACCAACAAACTGTTAATGGGACATTTATTTAAAAAAAAAAATAATGGGAGAATCAAGGCATGGAAGGAAAATTCAATGTCATTTACAGTTTAACTCAAAGATACTGTTAAACAGCAACAGTTATACACAACCATTTACACAACCTGTACAAATATTTTTTTTTCCGCAAATTTGCAATTTAAATTCAAAATAACTTAAATAGGTTTTTCTATGTAAAAGTGCAAATCCGTATGCGTGGGATGTCTGTGAGTAAGACCATGGCGACAGAAAGGGTGCTTTGATGAGTTCACTGGCTGTAAGGCATCACGAGCACATTTCAACATATACCAAACTTTACTGTATGAAGCACAGTCACGTACAGTATAATGCTTTTAATGTACAGCACCTTCATCTATTTATGATGCCCTACGACGCACTGCCGAGCACACATCCTCTCTCATACAAATCAAGATTGTGACGTCAATAAAATAGTCTTAAATTTTGCGATTTGACAGAGAGCCCTTTCTCACTCAGCCCTGAATAAAGCCACTAAAAACATTTCAGCTCAGTGTTTGTAGTGTTCTCGGATTGAAAGTTGGGGAAGTCGGCATTACAGCATAGCAACGACACACTGTTACCTGACTGGTAGTGTTATAGGTTAGCATTAAAATCACAGTTACTGCAGGCCATTCTATACAGGATGAGCCCAGATACAGTGGGGTGGTAGAAGTAGTCCACAGGTTTCAGGCTCGGACAGCGAGACAGTGTTTGTGTGCGTGTAGACGTGAGGGGAGAGGGGGGGTCCTGGTGATTCTCCAAAGTCACAAGGCATGTGGCGACACAGAGTGGCAAACTGTTAATGCTGTTGATACTTCACAGTCTCTACAAGCATCCTCCTGATTGGTGAAGAGGGGGAGGGAGGGGAAGAGACACTGAACTAACCCACGCACACTAATGGGCCTTACATGCTTTTGTATTAACATGCAGCCGATGCAAAAAATTTAAAAAAAGAAAGAAACCAAGTGTGTCATCACCGTGAGTAGGAGAGTATAATACAGCACATCTGCTCATGAAGCACTGGTCACCATGGGTTCTACTGGACAGAAGACTGGAAATGTGTTTGGTAAATAAAAAGGTGTTTATGCATTTGCACTACAAAGGAGAAAATAACGTGCATCGAGTCCTTTCTGTGTGAGTGTGTGTAACGTAAAGTAACTACGACTTCTGCTCAGCTCCTGCAGCAGACTGGGCTGCGCTCTCTGGTTTAAGGATCTGGTAGGTGATGAGGTACTCCGGGAAGGCCTGAGGGAAAGCAGAGCAAGAGGATGATGGGACATGTATCTCTTGCTGATGTTATGAGCTAAACAGGACTTAAGGAATTAAACTGATGTTTCTATTTACCTGCTCTCCTCTGTAGATGACGTACTCGGCGTAGGCTAGGCCGTTAACGCTGGGCCGGCCGATTACTGAATGATGTCCTGGGGGGGCGTGGGCCATCTTCATGGCACTGAACTGTAGGAAGGATTTCCCCAAAGTCACTCGGCAGAACAGCATTTGCCTGGAGAGATAAGAAAGTCAGACACAAGTGTCCCCACATCATCACCTATAAAACATTTACTCAGCAAAAGGGAGTTTTACATCAAAAACATCTTTGTTGCATTTAGTTTTAAACTGCTGCTAACTAGACAGTAAGGGTCATGTCACATCCAGGGCTTAAAGCAAGGACAAATTCTGTCTGAAATGTATTCGGGTGTTAGGAGCCAGAGTGGAGCAGAGATTACGAAATAAAAAAATTTGTTAATAAGGAAATTATTATGACAACTGGCACAACTACATAGTTGCATTTGACTTTAAGTGGTAGTGATGACAAAGTGTTTTGTTGGTGGGTGTCATACCTACCAACAAAACTTCAACAGAAGACATTAGAGATACTTTGGTGGTATAACATGGTAAAAAAAAATAGCCTTATCAGCTGTAGGCTACAAGCCAGGTGGAGGTGGCTATTGTGCACATCATTTCACAAAGACAAACAAAGAAAGTAAGTGGAAAATCCAAACAGCAGAAAACTGCATTTTCTTGCTGCCCCCTTCCTGAGTTGGAAACTGACTGGTAGTCTAATAGGGTAACTGTATCCAACTGTCAAAGCTATAAAGAATATCCAATAGCCTACACACACCTTTTAGACTTTTCAACACTTGTGCCTTGTCGAAATAGCCAAAAGACTGACAAGGCTAAATGAAAACAAAATCAATAGCCTATTCACTGCAGTGTTTTTATAGTAGCATATGTATTATTGAACTGAGATTTGCTGAGCAATTAAAAGTTATTATTAATGAAGTGTATATATTTTATCAGTACAAAACAAATATGGGTTCTCATGGCTGCAATCATATGTACACTACCATTCAGAAGTTTGGGGTCACACAGGCAATTTCATGTTTACCATGAAAACTCACACTTTTATTCATGTGCTAACATAATTGCACAAGGGTTTTCTAATAATCAATTAGCCTTTCAACACCATTAGCTAACACAATGTAGCATTAGAACACAGGAGTGATGGTTGCTGGAAATGTTCCTCTGTACCCCGATGTAGATATTCCATTAAAATATCAGCCGTTTCCAGCTAGAATAGTCATTTACCACATTAACAATGTCTGGACTGTATTTATGATTAATTTAATGTTATCTTAATTGAAAAAAATGATTTTCTTTCAAAAATAAGGACATTTCTAAGTGACCCCAACTTTTGAACTTTAGTGTTTACAGACATACTCTTAAAATGCCACAATTGAACAAAAAATAGGTCTAGAAAAACATATAACCGTCTCTTCAAATGTGACACAGCCTCAGTCATGCACCGGAATACCAGCACAGTGCTGGAGAACTTTAAACCACGCCAGTCGAAGTTACCTGTGACACAGGTAGCAGGATCGATCTTTGTGCGTCGGACAGCCTGTGCCTCCACCGATGCCGTAGACGTACTGATTGCTCTTTGAGGAGTTCTCCGCAAAGTAGATCCCTGCTCCAAACATCCCTCCTATGTAGGCGTGGCGCTCATCAAAGCCTTTGTGGATAATGGCGTTGATGAAAGGGGAACCTGAAGGAAAACGTGACATCAGTGGCAGAATGATGCTATACAGTAACCAATATGCAAAGCTTTATACGCTCACAAATGGATTGCAGACAGCTTAAAAAAAAGTTAAAGCTGAATTTGATTAAAAACAAACAGATGTCGTGACAGGGATGTGCTTACCGTGAAACAACATCCTCTCATTGTGATGGTTGTGGTTCTCATCTGCGATCTCCTTCTGCCGGTGGGTGTAACGTTCCCTCAGCTTCTTATTAACCACCTTCTGAATCTATGGGCCACAATATGACACATATCAAACAGCATGTTGGGAGTTGTGTGCGTCACACCAATAATTAACTGCTGACTCACGTGCATCAGCTCTCATTACAGGAATAATGGCTCAGTTGTCCAGACATGGATTAAACCTCGGCCTACACTGAAAACTTTTTCCAATGGAGAGCCTTATTGAATTTTTCCAGGCTTAATCAATGTCTGGGAAACTTGCTGAATGACTTTTCATTACCTGTTTGCTGAGCAAAGAAAAAGTTCAAAGGTATTCAGTGTTTTGTTACAAAAACAGACAAGCGCAGATCAATTCTTGGTTCAGACCTTGATGATGTTGTATCTGCTGAAGACACCACCAGCATTGCCTCCGTCTCTGTGTTCTCTGATGGTGCTCTGCATCTGAGGGACACACAACAACATGACTTCATTAATCAGCAAACTCATTTTCATTTACATGAGTCATCAGTCAGCGGTCTACTTTTCAAAAGCAACATAATTAGCAATGGTGCAGTAATTTAAAAAGCCTTAAAGGACAATTTATAACCTTAATTCTGTGCAAACCATTGCAGACAATCCGATTTAAATTTACGGAAATATGCTGAACTTTTATAGAAAATCAATACCTGTTTAAATACAAAAAAGAAAGCCGAATACAATAACAACAGCAGTTAAACCACACCCTGAACAGTTATCAGATAAGCACATATGTAAACTCTGATCACCTCCTCCTCCACAGATTGGTACTCCTTGTCGTCTGGGGCGAGGTCTATTAGGATGGTGCCCTGGTTGGCACAGTGGAATGTCAGGTATGGGTTGGCACCTGAAAAGTGAACATCAGTCAAACATAAGCCTCTACATAACATAAGCCCCTTGATAATATCTGAAAGTGTTTGATTTTTGCAACGCAGTGTTAGTTATACAAAAACACAAAAAACTAACAAACACAAAAAACCCAGATGCCTCCTCACCTTGCTGGCCGCCCAGCAGCCTCTCAACACCCTTGATGAGCTTGTGTCGGTGGCCGTACGCATTAATACCAATCTCCTTCAGCTCCTCGTGGCCCATGTCAGCGAGCACATCCAGGGTGATCTGGAAAAGATAAACACCAGAACAGATTGAGAAATATATACCAAGCAGTAAAAATATGTTCAATCTTGAGCTGTGGCTCTGTTTGAACAAATAACCAGTGAGCTACATAAACGTATTCCAAAATACTTCATTCTTCCAAAGAGGTAGAAAAGACAGACTCTGTTACTGACCTGCTCCCTCTCAAAGATGTCCCTTAGGTGCTCCAGGCCCAGGCTCTTCAGGAACTGACTTATATTCATGTCCAGCATTGCCACTATGAAACAAACACCATGTTAGACTGAATATAAAAATTACTCTTCTACCGGAAACAAATAAAAAAGCTCCTCTCTCTTTTCCATGTCCCTTTTTTTCTATGATGACCACTAAAAACTGACCAGTGTTAAATACGACGAGTGAAACAAACTTACTTTCTCCTTCCTTGCGGTCAGTGCCTGTGGCTCCGTCTGCCACTCCGGAGGTCCCAGCACCAGCAGCAGCCGCCAGCTCTGTGAGGGGCCCGGCCAGGTTGTCTATGCTGCTGGCAGCTGACAGACAAGACGGCGTGGAGGCAGGAGAGATGACGGAGGCGCTGACCACTGTGGCCTGAGGCTTGAAGCAGCTGGGCAGGGCATCTGGTGGCATAGCGTCCATCAGCAGGGCTCGGATATCATCAGCCTGCAGGGACAGCAAAAAAACAGTTGAAATGAGCGTGGTCTAATTTAATTAGATTTATTACCTAAAAATTCACTCTTCTATCATTCTAATAGAGTGATGAGCTTCAAGTCCTCAGTGACCAGGAGCGTTAAACAGGTAGTGGTGTGACTCTCATTGCAACTAGAAAACTACTAGGAGAAAAGACAGACATTTATCTCTCTGACAGAAGTCCTTACCGTGGCCAGGTCCAGAGCCGTCTGGCCCTCTTGGTTCTTCATGGTGGGGTCGGCTCCATGAGCCAGCAGCAGCGCACAGAGCTGCGTACGACCCTTCTGAGCTGCTTCATGGAGAGGGGTGAAAGCCCATTTGTCTGTAGCGTTCACACACGTATTGTACTTGATCAGTAGAGCTGCAATGTCCACGTGCTGTGAGGAGGAGAGGAGATAGAAGGCAAGTCAAACACTGAATTTTAAGTTAAAGAACCAACTAACAGTTGTTATGCAGCTACTTCTCACTGCAGGAACTTGTGGACTGTTTTTGGGTGGACCAAATGTTTAAACATGTACTGAACACAAAAACCAAGTCCTGTGCAACCTCTTTCAGGAGAGAAAAAAGTACCATCTCTATGATTGGTATTTCGCAGCAGCCCTGATTAAACTACTGTGCTGCACCGTCTAGCATCGGACTGGTTAAATTCGGAAAGTACAAGTACCCTTTTCTATCCACTCAGTGTCTTCCTTGAGTAATGTCTTTGCCTCTGTAACTTCGCCATCAACAATATAAAAGTCACCTATAGACTAACATAACAAAGCATCATGTGTTTTATTTCCTATGTGCTCACAGAACTGGAGGTACATGTAGTAACTCCTACTTTTTAGTGCATTTTCTAGTTACCGTCACTGTCAAAGCTGTCAGATCCTACAATGCAACAGAAACATTGAGTGTTGCTGTAAATGTTCACACCACCACACCAAATCTATTGGCAATATTTACAGGCACTGAGGGTAAAACCACCAACACAATACACATGTTTTAATTTAAAAATGTACAATTTTTCCTGTAGCTTCAAGCTTTCTAAATGTGCAAATTAAACCCCACAGAGTCTGTACGTGATGCGTAACGTGTTTATGTTGCTGAGACTGACCCCGTAAGATGCAGCATTATGAAGAGGGATAAGGCCTCCTTTGTCCTGGGCGTTGACATCAGCCCCATGCTCCAGCAGATACTCTGCCACCTCAAGGTTGTTGTAGCCGGCTGTGGAGAAAGAGCAGAAATCAGAATAAGAAAATGTACAGCCTGTAAAATTCTGCATAAGAACAGTACTTAGAAACACATTTTGAAATGTGTAATAATTTAATGAGCTTAAGATCGCTTTTGCAAGACAGACCAATAAAAAGCAGACAGAAAGAGGAAATACATACAACAAACCACTAGATAAACAAAAACACAGACAATATCAGACATAATCCTCCAAGACTTTTCACTTTTCACTATTTAAAGAGCGGCGTGGGAAGAAAAGACGTACAACTTTTGTGTGAACTCCAAATCACAAAAAGACAAAACCAGAAACACGTCAAAGCAGCTAGTACCTGCGAGGTGGAGTGGTGTGGAGTTGCGTCCTTGTGTATCCCTACAGTTGATGTTTTCTGGGGAGCACAGTTTCTGGACTCGAGCCAGGCAGCCCTTCTTGGCAGCGTCTAGCAGGGCGGCATCACCCCTCAGCAGGTCCTGGATGTCTGTGTCTCCGTCCTTCACCATGTCCAATGGCATGTTGCCATCACGGTTCTTCTTGGATGGGTCGGCTCCATGCTGAACACA
Organism: Amphiprion ocellaris; assembly: GCF_022539595.1. NCBI lineage: Eukaryota > Metazoa > Chordata > Actinopteri > Pomacentridae > Amphiprion > Amphiprion ocellaris. The sequence goes on along the minus strand of NC_072771.1, from coordinate 15,786,797 downwards.
AGAGTTTAAGTTATTTACTTCATTTTCTAAAAATAAAACACTGTAAGGCTTCATAGGTCAGAGTGGTCTAACTAACTAACTAACACAGGACATTAATATATGTAGAACAGTGACAGGAGACAATCATGGATCCTCACTTTGAGCAGCAGTTTGCAGATCTCATATTTTCCTTTGGCTGCAGCCTCATGAAGTGGGGTGAACTTCCAAAGGTCGGCCACATTGACTGAAGCTCCGTGTCTGACCAGCAGCTCAGCCACCTCATAGTGACCGTAGGAGCATGCGTTGTGGAGGGGAACCAGACCGCTGGAGGAGGGAAAACACAAGTAAAACATTTTCACACAAGAAGATGTGTTGTACACCTTACAAAAAATGCTTAATTATACAAAATAATGAAATATAGTTATATATAAATAATTATATGTATATTAATAAAATTACATACATGGGCTGTAGATAATGAAAAATATTAATAGCTTTAACAATCAAATCATTTAAATTATCCATTAGATTTTTTAAAAAAGAGACAGCGGTGAAAGAACTCACCCCTTGTCTTTGGCATGAACATCAGCTCCGTGGTGTAGCAGGTATTCAACGACAGCCACTCGGTTGTAACCAGCCGCAAAGTGGAGAGGAGTGGAGTGGCGGCCTTCCAAGTCCCTGCAGTTTACATTCTGGGGGGTGCAAAGTTGCTGCCATTCACAGAAACAATATAATAGTTAGCAATCCCCTGACTGGTATGACAACAGATTTACAGGACAATTAAAATTGGGTTTTTACAGTAATTTAAGTGCAAATACTTTAAGCCCTAAACGTGTACACAATGATTTGAGTACAATAAATGCATTTCTGTGAATGCTGTTTGCATTTTCATACAGAAGATTCAATACACTTACTTGTACCGTGTCCAGATCTCCTGCTTTGGCTGCTTCCAGAAATCTATAGTCCACATCAGAATTGCGTGTGGGAACATTTTCTGGAATTAAAAAAAATCAATACAAAACACTGTCAAACAAGATCCATATACATCATGTAAAACCACACAATCACTGTTTAAATTTTTAAAGAAAATCTGTGGACAGGAAAACATAATGTTCATTGTCCTTCTAACACTATTAAAATCACACCTCAATGCAGACAATCTGAAAGATTTAGAAGTGCGGAAATTACCATTAAGAATCTGCTGTACGGCCTCGTTACCCATCTGAGCAGCGGTGAAACCCTGTAGGGACACGATGGAGGGGTCGGCTCCGTAGCTCAGCAGCAGCTTGCAGGTCTGGATGTGACCGGCCAACGCCGCTCTGTGAAGAGCTGTTTGACCTAGTGTGTCCACGGCATTCACCTGGAGTCAGAGGAAGTAAAGGTAAGTTTCAGCAATATAGACCGTAAACTGTCTCAGATCACATATTCTAATGCCATTTTACAGAAACAAACCTTTGCTCCGTGTTTCTGCAGCACCTCCAGGATGTCATTGTGAGCTCTCTCAGCAGCGACATGCAATGGAGTCATAAAGCTAAAATACACAAGAGACAGTAAGTTAACACTGTTTACGTTACACATCAAGTATTTGTGTTTTTATGCCACTACCTCATTTCTTTAACTACTTAACATGCTTCAACATACAATTCATTTCCTGTCAATTTTTTAGGACTTCAGTTTGTCTCAAAACTTACACAGAGAAGACTGTATATGTGACATTTTTTAAAAACAATTTGATATGCTGTTTGTCAGATGATAGATTTTCATACTTAATATCCCACCTTGGTTTTGGTTGTGTTACTCATTGGTTTTGTAGATAGTGTTCTGATAGTACCATCATTTCTTTTGAGATTAATCTGCTACAAAGCGGACTGTAAGGTTCTTATCCTCTAAACAATGTTACAGTGTATACTATACATAAAATCTAAAAACTATTGTGGACTTACTCTTTGTTCTTCTCATTGATGTTGGCACCTTTACGCAGCAACAACTCAGTCACCTGCTTCCTCTTAGGATGTGGGGAAGCCACAGCACAGTGCTGAAATCCAAATCAACATTAGATTAGATACTCAGTAAATGGTCTGCCAACAAGGACACATAAAATAACTGTTTGCTAAATACTTATAGCCAATCACAAACCTGCGTGTATTTTATCATTAACCATACAAAGCATTGCTGACAGTGTTACTTAATTAGCTAGGTGATTTTTTTAAGTGGAATTTGTGCAGTGAAAATAGAAGAGACTGTACTTTCTATCCTGCTCTCAAATGTGATTTTTAGTCTCAAACTAATCAAAAGACTGACCAGAGCTGTCTCGTTGGTCTGAGGGTGTTTGAAGCTGATGATCTCTAGAGCCAGTGTCTTCTTCACTTTGGCCATGTCGGCCTCCCGGGCGGCCTGCAGCAACGAGTGACCTTTGAACTCATCTGCATGAAAAAGAACAGAAAATGATGTATCTGATTTTTAAAAAACAGACATAGGGTGCCTTATTTGAGTGTACTGATGCATTTACATAAAAAAGAGCTAAACTGAGGTGGCTGAGAAAACTGGTAAAACCTCTAATTGTATACTGCGTCTGTGAGATTGAAAGTTTACAAAGTATTTTTCCAGTCATCACTGTGTATCCAAGTGTATGTTGTGGCTGAGCGGAAACTCACAGGTGAGTCTTTCTTTAAGTTCCGGAGTCGGGGCCATGTCCACAGCGCTCTTACTGTGACAGTTCAGCAGGGTGGGATCGGCCCCGTGGCTCAGCAGCAAGGAGCAGACCTCCACTCGGTTCTTGGACGCCGCCTCGTGAAGGGGAGTAAACTGCCACAAGTCCATGGCGTTCACACAGGCTCCATGCTGCAGAGAGAACAGCACACGAGAGCGCAGAGTAACTTCTATTACAGCCCACATCATAGCGTCTGACATTACAAGAACATACATGAAAATGTAATTAGTATTGTTATTAGTTGTCCACTACAATGGGGTATTTCTTTTTACCAATTTGCCTACTCATTGGTAAAATCTTATCATCTAATGGTGAAATGTAAAAGTTTGCTACAATTTTTAGAAGTGTATTGACACATTTGTTACAGACCATAAGCCTTCTACATTTGCATGAACATTATTTAATCATTCCAATTGATGGATTAACTCAAAAATTATCACATCAAGTAAGTAACTGGAAGTTTTTGTGAGTCTTACTTTGAGCAGAAGTTCAGTGACCTCAAAGTGACCGTACGAGCAGGCGTTGTGAAGAGGAACCAGCCCACTGCAGGACAAGATATCAGTGTTAGAAATTACAAGGGAAAAATGATTTTGAAAAGATTATGCTGCTTTTCTGAAAAGTGCCTCACCCTTTGTCCTTGGCGTGAACATCAGCTCCGTGCTGTAGAAGAAGCTGAACGATGCGGACCCGGTTGTAGCCGGCAGCCAGGTGAAGGGGCGTCGACTGAAAGAGATGACCGTTTGTTAGCGCACACAGATGACCGGCGAGTTTAGCGTGTACTGCCTTCGATGGCCACAGGAGCAAGCGGCTGATTAGGGCCAGAAGCAATGTGCTATGGCAGGCTATGCTTGGTGAGTTGCAGATGAATGGTGGCTATGATGATGCAAGGTCAATGGAGTTTGTGGGCAAATCCAGCGACAAAATTCAGTTGCCGTCTATATTGAGTCTGACCTGAGTGAGTGACAATAAGCAGCTTCAACATCGTTACTCAAATCCATCGACTTTCAGTGGATATGGCCAGTGAAATAAAATATTGCTGTAGGTGTTGAGGATTTAAAGAAGCTTTATGCAGTAAGCTGGCAAGAAGGAATCTGCTTGGGCTGTTAGAGAATTAAATTCAAAATGGCTGGGTGTGAATTATGGTTGGGATACAATACCCTCCTTAATTTATGTCTAGTTCCAGTTATTAAAGCTGTTGACCTACAAGTCTATTGCTTTTTAAAAAAAAAAAATTTTATAAGGACTGCAAGACATTTAGGTAGTCATCAAGCTAAATAATGAATATAATTAAGCAAATCTTCATTGCTGATTTGATTATTTTTTACTACTAAATTTTATGAAAATACACACTACCGTTCAATAGTTTGGGGTCACCCAGACAATTTCAGATTTTTCTTTGAAAACAAAATCACACTTTTATTCATGTGCTAACATAACTGCACAAGGGTTTTCTAATCTTCAATTAGCCTTTCAACACCATTAGCTAACACAATGTAGCATTAGAACACAGGAGTGATGGTTGCTGGAAATGTTCCTCTGTACCCCTATTTAGATATTTCATTAAAAATCAGCCGATTCCAGCTAGAATAGTCATTTACCACATTAACAATGTCTAGACTGTATTTCTGATTAATTTAATGTTAGCTCATTGAAAAAAAATGCTTTTCTTTCAAAAATAAGGACATTTCTAAGTGACACGAAATTTTGAATGGTAGTGTATTAGTTAATCAGAATTGAGTTTTCATAAGTGGATTCAATACTGGATTGTTGTTTGATAAAATGCTATTGAATCCCAACCGTAACACGATGCAGTGACACTCCAATAAGCAGGTTGAGTGTTTGAGAAAGCGTCTCTGCAAAGTAAAAAAATCAAATCAAACGGCTTCATTTCAGCCAAGGAAAATGAACATTAGTATTAAGCAAAGCTGCAAATCTGACCTCAGTAGCATTTGTTCTCTATAAAAAAAAGTCGAGCTCAGGTCAAGCTTATAATCAAAAGAAGAGACGTCATTCATTTCGATTTCCATGCAGTGATATTAATATAAAACCCAGAAGGTCAAGCGTGAGGTATCAAGCCACAGTGGTAAAATCAGGCCGATGACAGAGCTGAATCGTGGAGGCATCATTCAGTGTGGGATGGCAATGAGCAATCAGAAGCAATCAAACGGTATTACCATGGAGGGTAGCATAGCACTACAGTGACAGGTGAGATGTGGTTCATTCATTAATGCATACCAACTGAACCAACAGGGAAGTAGACACATATTTCACAGACACAAATTCAAGATTGGCTTGACAAAATGCAGAGGGGCAGGCCTTGAGGCATGCATGAGTGTTCATCATCAAAACACATGAAGGCATTAACAAATTAAAAGCCAAATCAGATACTGATGTATGAGCAAGTGATTGAAAGTTGGAGAAGTGTGGGTGAGTGTGCAGAGGAGAGAGAGGACAGACGCCGAAGAAAGCAGGCAGTGGACATTTTGAGCTCCTCTCCAAATCCAAAAAAGATAAGTCGTCACCATGACACCAAACCAACTCACTCTTTCGCTCACTTACATGCCGTTCACTCACAAACACACACACATACAACAGAGGAGCATCAGGGTAGGATACATGAGTGACCCGTACACCCAGGTCCATGATGTGCAATTAACGAGTGACAGCCAGCGTATTGGTCAAATAAAAACAATGGATTAAAAAGGAATAAAAACAAAAAGAAGATCACAACAGTGCATCAATCAAGTGGCCGTTATCAAGGTCAACTTACCAGCATTTTTTGGGATGTTGACTGATCGACAAATGTTGCCAGAGTCACACGGAAAACAAAACGAAACAAAAATTACAAAATGACAGTATCTTTTCACAGCAATTTCTCTCTCCCTTAAAGTCAATGAAACACAAACCCTTTGTTAGAAATAAACTATTTGAGTCGCAAAACAAGCTTGAGGTAAATATGAGACAAGGCCAGAGAGGATCAATAGCAGGAGGGGGAGTGTGATTTCTCCACCTCTGTTTTCTTTGAAGCTTTGTGGAAAAGCAAGGACTGGTTAATGTGTGCTGGTTAAACCCCACGCTACACTGGCTTACTGGTTTGGATCATGCAAACTCTAAATATACTGTAAAGGAGTAATACTTTAGCTGCTGTTGAAGAAACAGGGTTAGAAATAAATGAAATAAACCAATGCTGATATACTGTTAATGACAATGGACTTCTATAGTGGAAGCTTATATGCAGTAACTTACAAAATTAAGACAGTATGTTTAGGATAAGAATGGAAATCAATTCAAACAAATGCATGCTGGGAAAGACACAAAAATGAAAAAAGAAGCCTACATACAAAAACAATGACAGCAGAAAAAAAGCAGACACCCCAGTTCATTATGTGACAAATGGTTCTTCACCTAAAATTTGCAAAGCTCAATGCTAAGTAAAACCAAAAACAGGAGTGCCAGTTGCACTCTATGAAAGCGTGTCTTTGTACCATTATCCTTCAACACCACTCAACCACAAAGAAGAAAAAAGAAAATAAAGGCTAGAAATGACTTATGTTGTTCTGAAAATTAAAAACTTTTTAAGCAAGTTCAAGAGACGCTAGAAAGTACACAGAGAAATAACCTGTGCAGAATACATAAGCTGAAGTTGTGTCAAGATGTCAAAAATACAAACATATTTGCTGTAGCAACTGGCATGAAAAGGTGATTGGGGAGAGAGATAATATTGCCATCGAGGTGCTAGAGCCAAATATACTGAGAAATGACTAAGAGAACACTGACCTGTAAATCAAAGGAGTAGTGTCTACTTTATTTTTAACAAAATAATCAACTAACCTAACCGAATGGATGAAAATAGTGTTTTATTTTTTCTGGTTGACAAAAAACAAGGAAACATTTTAGAGTTGAACCTACCCAAACCATGGCAGAAAAATTATGCTGAGTTGAGATGATTCGACAGAAGCACATGGATTTCAAAGATGCGTCACGCATGCGTAATTACAGAGAAGAAAAACACCTACAACATGTATGATTCACAGTGGTTTGCCCAAAGTAATACCCTCCCACACCCTTTATACCCACACCGCACAGGCTAATCCAGCCGCAAACACACTGTAGGGTGTATCCTTGACTCACACACTGCCTGACTCAGAAACCTTTTTCCTATTTTTGTCAAGAACTATTAAAATACTACAGCATAATACGGCATACTAATTTTGCAACACTGCAAATACATTGTGTAACATGTGATGGATATTTGTCTGGTGTAGTTTAGTATGATATTGGTGCTTCATTACCTTGCGGCCATCGCTGGCATGACAGTTGACATTTAATGGAGTCAGCAGCGCCATCAGTTTTTCTTCATTTCCACTCCTGTAATTATACAGTTGAAAAGACTGATGTCATTAAATCACAACTTTATAAGATTTTTAATAGAAAAGTTTAATTCCATAATCTGAACACTATTTCCTACACAGATGGCACTCTGTAGATGTCAATGATAGTCAGCTTTAAAGAGTCAAATGTCACACGTATTATGCAGGTGTTTATAACTGTTACATGTACACTACCATTCAAAAGTTGGGGTCACTTAGAAATGTCCTTATTTTCGAAAGAAAAGCAGTTTTTTTCAATGTAGATAACATTAATCAAAAATCCAGTCTAGACATTGTTAATGTGGTAAATGACTATTCCAGCTGGAAATGGCTGATTTTTAATGGAATATCTCCATAGGGGTACAGAGGAACATTTCGAGCAACCATCAGTGCTGTGTTCTAATGCTACATTGTGTTACTAATGGTGTTGAAAGGTTAATTGATGATTAGAAAACTTTTGTGCAATTATGTTAGCACATGAATAAAAGTGTGAGTTTTCGTGGAAAACATGAAATTGCCTTGGTGACCCCAAACGTTTGAACGGTAGTGTATGTACAAAAGTTTACTACACACCAGTAGCGTTTCAAGTTATAAGTTGAACAATCTGTCTCCTGCTGTACCAACCACTTGATGTTGTTGCCAGATACACTCACCTTGCTGCTTCTAGAAGTTCATCCTTCTTGTATTCACCTGGATGAAAAAAAAAAACTCAGATTAGAGCTAGGCATGACAAACGCTTTCAATAAACATTAGCATATTGTGTAATTCTGTGGTATGGAAGCAGTTACTGCCTATGTTTGTTTGGAAAATGGATGCCTATCATGATTTGTGGCAAAGAGCAAAGTTTGCTAGTTTTTACACTTAGTTTAGATGGAAAAGTTGAGGTGTAGATAAGGGGAGGATGCATTAAAGACTGCAGACACAGCAACTTGCTGCAGTTCTGTTTCTGCTAGATCCAAAAAAGTACAGAATGCAAGGGGCAAGGAGTCAGTTAATCTGATGGTCGTGTTTAGTCTGCAGTGCTATTGGAGAATATCTTTAATTATGGTACTCTGATGTCAGGACATTTTCATGTGTACGATTGTCTTGTGTGAATGCATACACTATGACCACTATATTCAACTGGTTCCATTACATGACAATTGTCTTCAAACTAAAGCATTATTGCGTCCTGTACTCATTTGTCACTGCCTCTAAAAGTGCAAATAAAAGTATAAAGTAAGTAACAGCGAGGGACTGACCTGTCAGCACAGCCTTGGCTGAAGGATCAGCTAGATCCAGAGCAGATTTGCCATCAGTATTGCGGATGTTCGGATCTGCTCCATGTTGGAGTAATACTGCATAAGAGAAGTGGAGAGGAAAGAAAAGGAAAAATCCATTTTATTCTCAAATCATTTGTGAACCTCTATTGCATTACCCAGCGCACTGAGAATATTTAGATAGTTTGGTTCGTTTTACAGCAAAGACATTGGTAGAAAACACAAACCTGACAACAGCTGAAAAACAAACCTTGTGGCTACTTGTAAAAACTAAATTCAGACCCTGTCTCCACCCCTCTCATACTTTCAAAACCTCTGTCCAAAAGTTAAACTTGTATACCCAATAAAACAGTCTAGAAAAACATTCATCATAGATTTCCAGAATTGTTTCTCCTTGAAAATAACCACCAGAGATCCTTACCAATGCACACGTCTATCTTCCCCTTGATGGCAGCCTCGTGTAGCGGAGTGTAGTTCCAGTTATCTCTAGCGTTGGGGTCTGCACCTTGACACAAGAGGAGGCTGACAACTTCTGCGTGTCCGAAAGAGCAGGCATTATGCAGGGGGATAAGACCTCCATCATCCCTGGCGTGAACATTGGCCCCCGTCTGCAGGAGGTGCTCCACCACATCTTTTCTACCAAAACCTGAAACACGGAAAAAGGTACTTGAATTTAGCATTTCATCAGTACTAACTTAAGAGTGTTGCACATGCACAGTCCTATGATATATAAACTAAATACTACACACCACCCGTAATATTTTGTTAAATTCTAGCCATTCTGTTACCATAGAGTAACAAGTACTTGTTTTTTCAACACATGGCATCTCTACAACAGAATGGCTGTCACGAAAAAAAACAAAAACTCACTACATTGAAAATGATAACGGGCAGATGGTGAGCAGAGTTACAGACCAGAAATCATAAATCAGTAATTAGTCACATATCTGCGACTCAGAGAGTTAATTATGCTGCTGATGCTGCTTGTGGGATGTTGTTCCACTCATCTTTAGGGGCTTAGTTAAGATGCTGGACATCCAGAGCAGATTGTTCTAGCATGCCGATTGAAATGATTTTTTACACTATAAATGGCGGACGCTCAAGTGACCGGCTACGGCCCCAACTGACCTGTCAGCATCCAGCATGCAAATATCAAGTTTTCGTCTTTCTCTTTTCATCGGTGTCATGTGAATTAAGCTGCATTTTCAGGTTACCTTTCATAGGAGTGTCTGTGTGCTGGTCACACTATGATGATTGTCTTTGAAAGTCACACCTGACAAACATGTTGATTAACTCAAAGATTTCCCCAGTCAAACAGCTGAAATGGTTAAAACGAACCCTTTTCTATCCACAACAATAGAAAAGAGACTTTTAATTTACACTTTTTCAAGTCAGAAAATAATACAATTTAAAGGCTGTGTTTATATTTTATATTTATGTAAATTTAAATTAATAAATTATGAGCTACAGTCCTTATTAATCCACTGCATCAGTTTAGATGTATGCCCTAGGCTTGCTATAATTTACATGACAGCAAGACATAAGCATTCTGGACAGCACAACTTATGCTAAGGCTAGCGGGACACATAAAACGTAAACATGAATAGTATTGCAGCTTTTGCTAACATTTTACGTTGACAAATGATTTATTACGGCAATTAGTCTAGCTTAATTACAATTTGAGTCGCTTTGTGTTTCTAAACTGTATAATCTAAGAGACGGAGAAATGTTGACTGCATGTGATAAACAAACTGGACTGGAGAGTCCCGTTAGCTGGTTAGCAACACCACGCTAATGTACAGACACGATAAACTGCAGGTGCATTTAAAGTTAGAATAAAGGAAAATTACATAGAAGCAGGTTAGTATTAAACATATTGACAAAAACATAGTATTAACTAGCCAGCAGCCTACAGACATCAGCTAACAACATTAACGCTGCTGCTCCGTTAGCTTAGCTCGTCGTTACCCGCAGCGAAATGAAGGGGAGTTGATTTTCGACCAGCCATGTCCTTCGCGTTTACGTTCACCGAATCGACGAGTCTCTTCACTCTGGACACATCTCCGTTACGACAAGCCTCGAACAGCTCCCGGAAAGCCCCGCCGATGCCACTGCTGCCGTCGGTGGGACTCGTGGCTCCGGAGCCGGGGCTTGAGACGCTGCTACCGCCGCCAGAAGTTGTCGTGGTGGAGCTCGCACTGCTCGCTAGGACCGGGGCTGGTAGGTCCGGGGAGGCCACGGCCATCTCAATCCCTCCGCTGCATTCCCTCTCCGTCTCCGGGGGTCCGACGGCCGAGGTCAGCAAAGACATCGGCGGGGAGGCCGGAGGAGCGCCCGAAAGAGAGCTGTTTCTCGGTGGAGACTGTAACGTACTTTGCTGTTGTTGCTGCTGCGAGGAGCGACGAGACACCGCCATTACAGCAGCTCTCAGGCGACAATAAAAACTGCTCCTCCTTTCCGGGGAAAGTGGTCGCGTTTCCTGTCAGCTGCTCGCTCTCAGTGGAGGCAGACTGCGGAGGAACGACCCATCTTTCCTCCGTTTACTTTACAGAACACACCGGGGCCCTGGACACGTTTGTTATTTACACATATGCGCCACCTCTTGCAAATGTTGATTTCCTTTAGTTTATTCTTCTCGGTTCATTTCCTCTTTCATAATCTTACCCCCCTCCTCTATATGTACGACCACCCCAGCAAACAGCAACCTTTAGGGAACCTTAGAGGAATGTTCCCTAAAGGTTCCTGTTTACTGGACAGACTATTCTCCAGGGAACATTACCTTAAAGTGTCCTAAATGTTTCTGTTTGCCAGGATGTGTTTACAACAAACAGTGACTTTCTTGCAGGATTCTGCAAATACTGACTTCCAGGGAATGTTTCCTGAATGTTCCCTGAAGGTTCGTATTTGCTTGGCTGTGTTTACAGCAATATGCAAAACTTTCATGTAAAATTTTACATACTTTCAGGAAACCTTCAGAGAACATCCCTCGAGGTTAACATTTGCTTCGCTGTGTTTACAACAAACTGCAACATCCGTGTAAAATTTTATAAAACAATAATCTTCAGGGAAAGTTGCCTGAATTTTCCCTAAAGGTTCCTGTTTGCTAGGGCGTATCTCAGAAATCCATAGCAGACAAAATCCAAGTTACCATTCAGACAAAAAATAACGCTGATATGCTGGAGGGTGACACTGTGATAATTCTGTTTTTGGACAAAATACTTCCCACGATGACAGGCTAATCTTGTGGGATTTTAGTTATCTGAATTTCATGATAGGTGAAATAAAACATTTTATATTTGTGTCTGGAGATATACATGACTAATAACCCAAAAAATTTACTGACACTGTCAACAATATTGTAGGTTACACAGGTTGGAATTCAGCACAGTTCAAAATTAGTTAAAATGTAAGTTGTCTTTTTTGTTTAAAACACTGAATAATAAATAAATAAGGACAAATAAATAAAGCAATAAATGGCTTAAACAATAAATATTTATTAAAAGATGTTTTATCATTTCATATTTTTAAGAAATTTTAATTATACTGAAATCAAAAAGGAGTAAAGGATTTTTTAAAAGTCATTTTTTACTATTCACAGCAGGATAGACACAGTTGAGGAAACTCAGAGGTTCCTAGAAAACACAGAACAGAAAAAAAATCATATTTGTGATTACATGTACTTTAGTGAGTTACACAGGAGACGTGAAGTTGGAGGTTGACAGTCAGTGTGCTTTTGTTTGAATGTTTTGGCAAATAATTATTGTAATCAACTGCAGCTTATAAATATGAGTACATGAAGAAAACTTTATCAGCAAGGCATGCAGCTACAACAAGCAATCAAAAATGTTAAACTTATAAATAGTGGGTGAGAAAAATGGCATCATTTGGCAAGTAATAAATGAGACTGAGGACTCCCACATAGAAGAGAGACGGCAGCAGCAGCAATGTGTTTGGGTTGGATATAATTACCAACAAGCGACAAGTGACCTAAAAACACGATTTACAATAGACTTAAATGCATTTTAAGAAGAAAATCATAAAAGCAGAAGTCAGCAAACTAAAGCACGAAATACAAAAGCAAAACAATACAGACGCAATGCCAAAACCAAAGAGGCAGAGATGAAGATCTAGGATGTTGAGGAAATCATTGTCACCTTGTGTAGTCTTTAATGTTACTCGGTCAGATGTTCAGGTCTGTAAGAGCATCTATGCCTGGACTATGAGCAGGAATAATAACCAGTAATGATGGCTACCTGGTATTGCTAAAGGTAAATCATTTGAATAAAATAAAAACTCAAAAGAGGAAAATGCCCAGGTAATGAATTCATGACAAGCTAGGCTGAATTAACAAGACAATGAGAAATAAAGGAATTGTATGAGAAAAAAGAAGAAATATCAATTAATTTGGGTTGGGAAATGTTAAAGAAGAACAGATGAGTGCAAACCCGAGAGCAGTAGGAGCCCACTGTCTGAACTCAGCAGCAGCGAGGCTCAGGCTCCTGGCGTCTTTTTGGTCAGACTCACGCTCAGAGATGGACAAAGAGATCAGCTCCTTCATCAGGTCACCAGTGGTCTGCCAATCGCATGTTTATTTCATTAACAAAAGACAGCAGCGATTGAACCGACAGGAAAAATATCAACCAGCACTGCATGGCAACAGTCATTCTCAGATCAATTCAACAGATGCATAAAGACACTCAGATAGGAGATGACTGATTACTTACCATGTGATCTACAGGAGAATAACGACACTGGAGTGACTTGTCGGCACAGATTCCCAAATCCTGGGCTTTCCGAACCAAGTCATCATACTCCTGCCAGTCAGATGTTGATTTTAATTAAACAGGACAGCCTTTCATGAACAGTTACTTTGAGATAAGTTAAAGAAATGTAGTAAATCGCTTTGAGACCACTGATAACCCACCTCTAAATCTTGAACACAAGAACACTGGTGGCAGTAGCTCACCAAGCGTGACTAATAAACAAGATTAAGGCACAGCAAACAATCAATGCAACACTTTCACATCAAGCACATCTACTGACCTCTGGAGGTGACAGTGGTCATTGCACTCTACATTTTGAAATGAACTCAGTATGGTCTAAGGCCCAGTTCCAGTCTGGCTCAACAGCCTCCCTCTCCCAGCACATTCTCACTTTGTTCACGTGTTTATGTGGAGGGTTAGCCACATAAAGCGACATTCCAAACCAACCAGAATTAAGTAGGAGTGGGTTATAAAGTCCTCCAACACTAAGTCTGCACAAAATGCAGGCTCGCAAACTGCACTCCTCACAAGTGCAGTGCCTGTTTTGTGTACAAATGTGAGTTCTGTGTGGTTATTGTAAGTACAAACTCAGTAAATAATAAATCAAATGCAATAGCTTTAGGGCAAATATTACAGAAACATACTAGCAGTGGTTCATGTTAAATGGCACTCTATCGAATAATGCCTTGCTGTAATCAGTGTTCCAAAATAGTCCCACTTTTATTTATTCTTATCTTTTATCCTTTATCAAGATTTAATAATAATATTAATAATAGCAACTATAATTTTTTTTCAAATGATTAATATTAATAAAGAAATTTTATTTCTTGCCTTTTGCCAGAAAGAGGAATTCATCATATTAAAAATACGTTTCTCAAAGTAACTTCTAGTGGCCTGATTTTGTCTATTTTTATTGTGCTGGATTGTTTCATAAAAAAAAAAAAAAAAAAAAAAAAAATCCTTGTAAACCACTTCTTAAAAGTGCTCAATTAAATACAGTTTACATGAATAAAAATGCTGTTAATAACAAAGAACACGGAAGATGATAAAAAAAAAGTCCGAATTATGGAAGATATTTTTGTGCTTACGCTGTAAACGCCTCAACGTGGAAATGAAGTACCACATAATCCTAACACACACATCTGATAGCGGTTTATTTTTGCCACACACTCGTTGAAAGTCGCTATTTAGTCTTGACTAGGAGATCCTCTAAAGCAACAAATGTGACTCCACGGAGTTCCTATGTGTAAGAGCTGGACTGAAATCGGGCCATAGTTACGTCCTGAAATAGCAGACATCACTATGTCATCACTACAGAATAATTATAAAATTTGACGGGGATGAGTTTGTCTTTTTGTCCAGGGAAAAGGCGATGGGACTGATGGAAAGTATTAAGGACTGTATTATCCATTCTATAAGAGATTAAAGATCTATGTGAAAGTGCAGAAAGGGAGTGTGTGCAGGTAGCCTGACAGGAGAGCTACACTCCCAGGACCTTGGGCAGGAAGATGTACACTCCTATGATAGAACAAAAGACTAACCATTCAGAACAGATAGAACTTACACATAGCTAAACAACGTGATACAAGTGTATAAATACTGTCATCCTTTTTGTTGCGTGAGATTCTGTGCATTGCCTGAATAAAGAGACGCTGACTTCAAGATCCTCATTTTGAGAGTTTCTTTTTCACCCACAGGGACCATTAAAGACACAATAGAATGGCATCACTGCTGTATGTGGTCCTTTAAACTATTGTACAGGATGAAGTAAAGCACAGATATAAATCTCACCTTGATATTATCAACAGAGCGGTCCAACTGTCTGAAGGCAAGCGCCACCCAGAGTTCTAGCTGCTTTTTCTCATGAATTTCTGTCATGGCATTTATCTTGCTCTCCAGCAGCAAGGCCTTCAGGTTGCTTTTCTGCTGAATGCTTTGAGTGGCCTTGGTCTGCCTCTCCTGCAGCCTCTTGTATTCCTGCTGAAGCTGTGGGCACATGACTCACATGTCACTCTGTGCTCAGCTTCTGAGCGAATGAAAAAAGTTAAAACATTGGGACAAATCACTGACACCTGCTCATGACTCAGCTCCAGCCGGCTGTGCTTTAAATACAGGTCACGTCTCTCTTTGAGAATGCATGTAGTCATCTTTTGGTGCTTCTGTTGGAGAGATCATCAGAAGTTTACTGACTTCAGCATTTCACTGACATTCCAGTCATGTAAAAAATTTTACTCAACACTTTCAATGTCATTTCAATGGATACATATTGTCTGTTGAGTGCTGAAAATGTCTCAGCACTTGTTAACCCCTGTAGGTCAAATCTGAACCACAAAGAAACTCAAGATGGTTAATAAATGTTTGTAGTGCACAGTTTGGACAAAAATGAATCCTACCATCACCCTGCTGAAAGAGGCCACTGCTATCAGGGTATACCGTTGTCATGAAGAGGTGTGCATGGTCTGTCACAATGTTTAGGTAGGTAGTACACTATAATGCACTGTGTTCAAGCACCTTTCTATCACAGTCATTAAGGTTTTTATCAATTTGTGCTCAGACCACACAGGGCAGACTTCACTCCTCAGACTTCACTTTCCTCATGGAAAGACAGCCTAAGATAGCACTTCCTGTATTAAAATGAAGGAACTGATTCTTACACTTCTTTACAAAAAAAGAAAGAAAAGTACAATGTAAGGCGACAAACATCCCCCTTGTGGATCTGTAACTGCAGAAGCCATCAAATCCAAAAAAGAGACAATAAAAGATGAGCTCCAATAAAAGAAATGTTAAAAATATTAATTCATAAAGGAAAAATACACTGCCTATCCAAAAAAAGTCACCATTTGGATAGAACCAAGCAAATAGGTAAGAGCCTTCCACTGGATAATTACTGCAGTGATGAATATGTTTCAGCAGCAACAACTTATTTAACCCTAGCTGATGCAGTGAGGAGCTTCTCATTTCTTCCAACAACCATATAGGAAGACATATCCTGTGGTCGTAGAAAGGATGTTAATCTGTCTCAGAAGGGTCAAATTATTGGCCTGCATCAAGCAAACAACTAAGGAGATTTATGAAATGACAAAAATCAGGTTAAGAGCCGTCCAACGCATTATTAAAACCTGAAGGGCAGTGGTGAACCATCATCTTCGAAGAAGAAATGTGGTTGGAACAAACTCTTAGATAATCGTAGGAAATCAACAGGTGAATTCACAGCTATGTTTAATAGTGAAAGTAAAGGCATTTCCACTTGCACAGTGCCAAGGGAACTCAATGGATTGGGAGTAAACAGCTGTGTAGCCCTAAGAAAACCATTTACCTGCTAGACTAATCAGAAAAAAAGGCTTCAATTTGCTAGGTAGCATAAAATCTGGATTCTGAAGCAATGGAAGAAGGTCATGTGGTCTGATGAGTCCAGATTTACCCTGTTCCAAAGTGATGGGTACATCAGGGTAAGAAGAGAGGCAGATGAAGTGATGCACTCATCATGCCTAGGAGCCTACCAGCCTGTGGGGGTTAGGGTTATGATCTGGGGTTGGTCAGGTTCAGCAACGTTATGCTCCCAAAGAATGAGGTCAGCTGACTACCTGAATATACTGAATGACCAGGTCTTTCCATCAACAGAGTTTTTCTTCCCTGATGGCATGGACATGTTCCAAGATGACCATGCCATGATTCATGAGGCTCACATTGTGAATTAGTGGTTCAGGGAGCATGAGACATCATTTTCACACATGGATTGTCCTCCACAAAGTCCAGACCTCAGCCCCATTGAAAATCTTTGGGATGTTCTGGAGAAGACTTTGCGCAGTGGTCCGACTCTCCCATCGTCAATATAAGATCGTGGTAGAAAATGAATGCAGCTCTGGACAGAAATAAATGCTGTGACATTGCAGAAGCTTATCAAAGCAATGTCAAGGCGAATATGTGAACTGTCCAGATACAAATTCTTAATTTTGAATCAGATAAAACAGCTTTAACAGATCAGAAATATTACAAAAAAAAAAATACAAAAAATATCACACAGGACTGAGTTGGACAGTAGACGCAGAAATGTTAGGACCAGCATAACTAGCAATTAATACAACAAAGCAGGGCTAGTTAAAAGAATATGCTTGAAGAAATACTGCTTGTAATTAAAAATATATAAAATAAAAAAAACTAACACAAAAATGTACTAAAACCTTCATTCTGGTTTCCATAGGTTTTCATTATAATTAAATCTATCAGGTTTATGCTGTAAACGCTGACTGTCATCGATGGAATATCTAAAAGGAAAACATCTAAAAGTTAGCCTGTCAGCATTTAACCAGTTGTCCTTGTCACTGGTGAAAACCCACCTAGGCAAAAAGAGAACCTGCAAACCTCACTCGAGAAAGAAGATTTGAACTCATGAACGTTCCAGCTGTGAGGCCATGCTGCTATCCAGTCTACCAATGTGTCGCCCCAAACCAATAGAAAAGATGAAAAATCTTTGGAATTGTTTTCCTTTAAACACAAGTGGCAATACATCTAAAGCCCAAAACTGAAAGATACACAAATATGTTAATCAACACCATTTGAAATGTTTACATGTCAAATATTTTAAAATATCATTAGTGATAATGACGCACAAGATAGTGTGACGACCCTTCGTCTCGACACCAGATGTGCCTGATCAGGAGCCGAGGGTCGTCACCTGACTGAGCCACACCTGCAATCAGTGGCTCAGCTGCATTTAACTGCTCTCCTCTCCAGTCTAGACGGGGCTCGCTGACAGGAGCTGGTGTCTGTGGAGCTCCAGCCTCACGTTTGGGGTTTTGTGTCGTTTGGGCCTTGACGGCATTGTGGGCTGCTTGTAGTTAGCAATAAATCTTTGTTTTCCCACCGTACAGTGGTTGTCTCCGAGTTTTTGTTGCAACTGTGGAGCCGAGTTGTAACAATAGCTTGAAGCCTTTTGTATGCTGAACCGTCAGAGTAACAAATCTTCCAACTCATGGCCATTTCTTTTCTCTGGGTACACTGGATGACCTTCTGTTTGTGATTCTTGGACAATTTTTACTCCACTTCCAGCAGAGAATCCGTCAAGCCTTTTTTTCTCTCCACAGCTGCTTCCATTTTGTTACTCAGCTGCTATTGTTTTATCTTCAGATCTTTAAAAGTTGTCTATGAAATGAAAACAAACAATGGCAACCTGTGCTTTATTCAGACAAATAAACACATCGCTATGTGTGGTATTTGAATTTTCTGTCTAAACAAGTGTATTTCTGTCTGAATTTAAAAAATTAAGTTTGTATTCTCCAGAGATTTAAATAAAATGTAAAATATAATTCAATAAGCTGTATGTAATATTGTACGACTGGAGCTTGTGTAGTTTTTTCCTTTTGAGTGACATGACTATGGTTAGTATTTAACATGTTTTACCTCTGCCATTGCCCTTTCATCAGCTGGAAGGCCTTGACGGACCTCAGATTCTAAGAAATGATCGATAAATTTCCAATCCTTGGCATACGCTGCTAGAGAACTTGCGATGCGTTCTCTCATTCTCTCCTTGATTTCGTCAAACTCAAGTTGTATTTTTCTTCTGTTATCGTCAGCCATGCTTTCCATTCTGCTCCTATGTTTACCCTCAATTACTAATTCAATTCCAACAGAGAGCAAGCAGAGTTTACCAGCAGAGTTTACAACAGCATTTAAATTCAATTCAGAAAGTGACAAAAGTTTATTTACCTTGAACTAGATTCTCATAACTTTTCACCAGTTTCCCTAATTCTTCCTGTTATTTCTGTTGAAGAACAAAGAGACAGGGTTTTAGTGCAGATGTTTAGAAATTACACAAGATACTGCTGGAGAATTGAAAGTGTAAAAAATATTTTGGAGTGACCTGCTGAAGGTTCCTAATGTAGATTTCGGTGGAGGATTGTTTCAGTCCCTTGTCTGCCTGTACATGGTACACATTCTTCTGAAGCTCGATTTCTGATTCCACCTGCTCTTTCTGGATGTTTGAGGTTGTTGTGATCGCAGCCATCTTCTGTTCACAGAGCTCGTTGTGGTGTGCAGTCCTCGGCTGTTTAAGCTTGAGTTTGTGCTTCTGGAATCAATTAAAATCAGAATCAGCTTAATGGCCAGGTACACAACATACAAGGAATTTGGTTTCAGCTGTTGGTGTCACACTAGGAATAAGGGAAAGAGAATAATAGACTAACTAGAGAAAGAGGGGAGGAAAAAATATATATATACACAGATATTTACACATCTAGAAAAGAATATATGTACACGGTAGTGCAAAATGACACTTGCAGTATGAGATTACATTGCAAAAAGCAGAGAACACTGTTCTTGGTGCAAAAATAATGCATACACTACTATTCAAAAGTGTGGGGTCACTTAGAAATGTCTGTATTTTTGAACAAAAAGCCTTTTTTTTTCCAATGAAGAGAACATTTAATGAATCAGAAACACAGTCTAGACATTGTTAATGTGGTAAATGACTATTCTAACTGGAAACAGCTGATTTCTAATGGAATATCTACGTAGATGTACAGAGGAACATTTCCAGCAACCATCACTCCTGTGTTCTAATTCTACATTGTGTTAGCTAATGGTGTTGAAAGGCTAACTGATGATTAGAAAACCCTTGTGCAACTATGTTAGAACATGAATAAAATTGAGTTTTCACGGAAAACATGAAACTGTCTCGGTGACCCCAAACTTTTGAATGGTAGTGTATCTATTTACACATCTAGAAAACAATATATGTACACAGTAGTGCAAAATGACACTTGCAGAGTGAGAATACAGTGCAACAAGCAGAGAACACTGTTCTTGCAAAAAGAACGTACATATCCATTGGTATATTATACAGGTGTGGAGGAATGGCTCAGCTGTTTATTAGGGTTATGGCAGTCAGGCCAATCAGCAAATACTGTGTTTGTGTTCTGATTTTACACATATAATCATTCATGTTCCGGATGTTTTGTTTACAGCAACTTAGAAAAATGCAAATAGAACTTGATGAGAATTCAGTGTATTCAGTCAACTTTTACTTGGAACTGGTTACACAATACAAATTATTGTCAATACAATATGAAAACTCAATAACAACTTCAATAAATTCTACTTTTATGAAGCTTCTCCATTTTCAGTTTTTGTTGAGTTTTTCAGAATAGGGATGATTCTACTTTATTTTTCGTATTAAGTGCGATTTGTGTGGTGTTCTAGACTGCAATACAAAAGCTCCAAATATTTTGCCGCTCTCAAGTATGCTACTGGGGTGGATAAAATATTAGTACTTCTTCCATTACTTGAAATGTAAAACTGGGATACAACATGTAAACTCTTGCAGAAACCACAAAAACTCTGTCCATGGATGAGTGAATAAAACCTCTAAAAAGTGTGTGTGCAAAGAGTACCTCACTTTCTGTGCGGTCGTGCTTCTCAGCGTCCCCTTTCAACCGGAGCTTTTCTCTCATCCTGACCTTGGTCTCCTCCAGTCTTCTCTTGGAGTTGTCCCACAGTGTTTGGGCAATCCTCATCTCAGTCTTAAAGAGCTTCTTCTCCGTCTGCACCCTCTTGAGTTCCTCTTGTAGCTCAACACATTCCTCCCATAGCTGCAAGTAGAACACATTTGTACCAGTGAAAGACGTGAGGAAAAAAGATGTCCACTTGAATACACCTACTACCTCAAATAAGGTTGCCATTTACAGTCATGGATTTAGAGTCAGAATAAAGAGATATAATTCTTGACTGGCAAATATATGAATATCTTCTTCTGGCTTTATGGACTGACAGCAGCAACAATGCAATACTGGTAAACTACCGACCAGAAACATGAACAAGCTGTGAATGAGAGAACTAGTCTTTTGATATTCAACGTGTACTCGAGTATTTGCCAGCAAAACTCACTCTGCTTTGGCTTTGCACTCCCACGCCCGTTTACTAAAGTTTAAAGACTTTTCTAAAGATTTCTGCATTTGGATACTTGCAGCAGTGACATTGTTGAGGACGTGGATGTGTTATGGAACATGACCTGTCCAATCAGTTTGGCAATGGGTAGCCAGCAATATAAATACATTTTGCTGTACCATAATTAGCTGTACTTTGATAAATAATCATTACACATGTACAGAATTTTCTCTGAAAATATAAATAACTTATGGTTGAACTTGTTTCCCTTCAAATACTTGGCAGCATCTTACCCTTTTCAGGTTTAATTTCCATCAACCATGTCACATGATGTTCTACATCTGTGATTTTTGACACTTTAAGAGTGTAGACATCTTAAAGTCACGCAGGATGAAATATATAAGTTAAATCATTGTTCATATGCTAAATAATGCATTTCAATAGACTGGTGGTCCTTATAGCTTCAATACAGAACCAAAGATCTGCCAATCTCTTAAAGAATGGCTCATCTACTGTTTAGAAAAACACACTGAACTGTCTCTGGACTACCACAGCTCACAGTCCTGGCAGCTGTCAATGATGATAAATAAAGCTGTGGCAGACAAGTGGAAAGGAAATTTCCCTTTAAATAATCACTAATTAGTTTGTCAGTATTAAGTAAGGTTGCCACAAAATAATTCATGATAACAAGATTATTGCTCTACCTGTAAAATTTTGAATTAGAAAATAATATGCAATGAGTGAAATTAATATTTTTAGCATAGATTTTTTTTGGATGTTTTGGCATAATTGTACTGTGTGTTGTTCTTAAGTTGGAGCATCAACCAGATTTATTTTTGATACTATACCACATCAATATTTTAATATTATTATTTTTATATGACCCCCATTGTAGTACAGTAAACAAAAGCACTTTAAACGCTTATCATTGAAACGTTTGGCAACAGAAGAAGTAACATTCCTGCTGTTTACACCGCTTTCTTTCTTTCAGCTGTGACTTTATTTATTTTGACCACTTTGGTTATTGATCACCTCTAACCTCATCCTTTGTCTTTTCAGGCACTGCGTCCGACTTCTCCTTGATGTCACCATCAATCTTGGCTGGCTGTAGAGATAATTAACATGAATAAATCCTAAACCTACGGCTGCACCCACCCTGAGGTCCATCCCTCCAACGGTCCTCATGCGGTCATTGTAGCCGCGGTGTCAGTTGGCTAGCTTGCGGTTGATGCTAAGCTAATATTAGCTCACATGTAAACTTTCTGTTAATGTATTCCACAAAAATAATAAAATCAACTTCCGAAAACCAACACGACATCACTTTAGACCGATACAATTAACCTTTTAAGACATGTTAACATTTTTACAGCATTCATATTTGCAGCTGTTACCACAAACATGAAAATGCTAATTTCCGTTTTCTAGCTAGCTAACTCTGTTAGCCATCAGCTCTAACCTCATCCTTCTTCTCTTTCGGCACATTGCTCTTTTTCTGCTTCTTGCTTTTTCCTTTGCTCTTAGTCTTGGGTGTCTGGATGGAAAATTAATTAAGAACCACACAATTAAAAAAAGGTCTAAATGAACAGATTTGTTTTTAATGCTCACATGCTAAATGTCATCACCATTAACTGACCACCAGAAGTTTACTCACCATGTTGAAATAAATCTGTGGATGTTCTCAGTCATCCAGGATGGAAAAAGAAGGGAACACAAGCATATTCACTCTGCTCTTCAAACTTGTGGCTATCCAAACTGGGCTTTTATCAAAACAGCAAAAAAGCGCAGGGAGGATAAGAAAGACGAGGACCACAAAAAGAGAAACAACATTGTCATCCCCTATGTGGCAGGAATTTCAGAGAAACTCAGGGAGATCTTTAACACCCACCAGATCCCAGTACACTTCAAGCCCAGCAACACTCTGAGGCAAAAGCTGGTCCATCCCAAGGACAAAATTCCAAGGGAGAAACAGAGCAATGTGGTGTACGCAGTGCAGTGCAATGAGGAATGCTCTGACCTGTACATTGGAGAGACTAAGCAGCCATTACACAAGCGCATGGCACAACACAGGAGGGCCACGACCACAGGCCAGGACTCAGCAGTCCACCTCCACCTCAAGGAGAAGGGGCACTCCTTTGATGACCACAGGGTGCGCGTTCTAGCCAGAGAGGACAGATGGTTTGAGAGAGGGGTAAAAGAAGCCATTCATGTCAAACTAGAACGGCCATCTTTGAACAGAGGAGGGGGCCTCAGACACCACTTGTCTCCCACTTACAACGCCGTTCTTAGAGCCCTCCCAAGGAGGTGCAGCCATCTGTCCCACTTGCAGTCAGGTGACCCCCAACCACCCTCCTAGAGGGCTGGGAGGGGTAACGACCGCCCATCAAAGGCTAACGACTCACACTAACACCTAACGAGTCTATTGGTTTCGGGTCTTTGTCCACTTGTTTTTGCCACCACCCTCCTGGTGGATAAATATCTGGTACTCCCCACCAGGCTTTCAGAACTGAAGAAGCCTCTTGGATGAGAGGTGAAACGTTTTCGACTCACACGAGGTTAGTCCAGTTGCCATAACTTATGCTTGCTTGAGACCCATGTTGAAATATTGCTCAGACTGAAGCAAAAGGCAGTTGGAAATGCACTTAAAACGTTTACAGTTTAAACAGTTTCCTGTTAAAGCAACCAAGTCACATGATGTCTCACTTGCATTTACCATTTATAGCCCAGTGCTGCTCAAGCGCCTGCTAACTGGCTGCAAACTGTGGAATGGATTTTCTGAACAGAGGCGTGTCTCATTATTCCGCGTCTCATTGAGACACGTCTCCGTTCAGGAACTCCATTCCACATTTTGCAGCCAGCTGACAGAGCAGCCGACAGGGAATCACCATAGACTGTATATACAGCAAGTTGGATCGGATAGACTGTATATACAGTCTATGGGAATCACTTGTCATTTCAGCAGACAACGTTAAAGCACAGACGTGGATCATGGATCGGAAATTTCCGATCTGTGAATTAAGCTGGTACCTAACCGATACCGATACTGGATCGGATCGGCCCCATCCCTAGTTGAAAGGCTCACTGATGCTTAGAAAACCCTTGTGCAATTATATTAGCACATGAATAAAAGTGTGACTTTTCATCTGAAACATGAAATTGTCTGAGTGATCCCAAACTTTGAATGGTAGTGTATGTGTGTGAACATGGCTGCACGGTGGTTTGGTGGTTAGCACTTTGGCCTTGCAGCTAGAAAATCCCCGGTTCGCGTCTCAGCCTGAGTCTAGGATCTTTCTGCATGGAGTTTACATGTTCTCGCTGTGCATGCTTGGGTTTTCTCTGAGTACTCCGGCTTCCTCCCACAGTCGCTAAACATGCTGAGGTTAATTGGGAGTTCAAAACTTGGCAGCGTATAGATAATAGATGTATGTGAACACAGTGGAAAACAAAATGCTCTTCCTCCTGGACCACAGTGCAGTATAGCACAGACTGTAGACCTCTAACCCCAAACAGAAAAAAAAATGAGCAAAAAAAAAAATCAAACAAGTATTTGTTACAAGCTACATATTTTTTTGGTTTGTTTATTTTTTAAAATAATTTCTTACTATATAACCCAGACTCCTGAACTCAAAACACCTGTCTACCTGAATGCACAATGTCACTTTTTGCTGCTTTCATGCAATTTCCTAACATATTTATCCACTGATTCTTATTCCATTTCTTGTACCTCCCATATTGTATATATCTGGCCTCCTTTGCAGATGTTGTCATTTTTAATATTGTTTTTTTATATATGTACATTTGATTTTATTATTTCATGTTGATATTTTATTTCCTATTGCTTGTTGTTGTGCACCATCCAGCGGAAGCTATTTATGTTTTCGTCATGCCATGTATGATGACAATAAAGCCATTCTAATTCTAATTCAAACACAAACACATTTTGGGTATCTGTGCTAGTCAGGGCTGAATCTATCATATTCTCCCTCGTGTTTCATTATATGTAGTGATCGTCTGCAGTTATCCTCAATCTGTATGAAGCATAGACTGTACAGTACAGTTGTACTAGTTGTACAGTTGTGCTAGTTTAGGTGACAGTAAATGCTTACAGATTCCCTGGACTGATAAAGTTGTTGTGACAGTAGTTATGTTGATCTGTTCCAGCTGAGTAGATGTTTCCAGCAGATGGACTAATGTGAACTATAATGAAGAAATCAGGTCATCATGTAGATCAGCTATGAGGATTATTTCAAAGTCAAACTGCTGTGAAGAGATTAATAACTAACAGGTTATTTATAGTGGAAGACTGCACACTCAAAGCCAATTTACAATCACATAATATCCTGACACGTCTTTGAGCTGTGGGAGGAAACTGGGACTCCCACAGGAAACCTTATAGCCAAAGGGAGAACATGCAAACTCCACATAGAAAGAACCCAGAGACTGCAAGCTAGAACTTTCTAGTTGTGAAGTGACAGTGCTAAATGAACAGGAACTATCAGACTGTATCAGGCTGTAAACATTTGTGACACCTATTGCCTGCACTGAGTTCCTGCAGCGAAAAGAAACATATTCTCACACTACTCATCCCCTCTATAGCCCAGCAGAACTTAAACTGATAGCAAAGAATTTTCAACAACAAAAGATTAGAAGCTGGTTACAGTCAACTCCACTTTCAAATATTTTCCATCAATTCTGACAGAATGACATTTTCTCAGTCAGTGATATGCAGTATACTAAATCCCTGTGTAAACATGCAGTATCTGTAGGGTGATTCTTTCTAAAGTACATGTAAAGTACCAGTGCATTCTGCTCCTTCTCCAGTTGTCCTGTCGTCTCATAGGCTGGTTGTCGTCTCTGGGGTCGTCTCTGGTGGAATTGGTTCCTCATCTTCATCCGTCTGCTGGAGCTGGGACTTGGGGCTGAAAAAAACAACAAGAAAACATGTCGGAAAATTTCTCACCTCCTATTGGAGATTTAAAAACTTCTTGCATGAGGATTATAAAATTGAAACCTAAAACTTATGTAATGGAAATTTTATTATTTGAAGCCTTATCATTTAAGAGCTGCTTTGCTATCTGAAAATATATAGCTCTATTGTTTGATATTGATGAATGAAGAAATAATAATCTTTGTAATATAACACATGTGCTGTGTAACCTTTGATACTGTTAAACGTTGTATAACCCAGCCAAAATGCTGTGTCTGCTGACCTTTCTATCAGACACACCATATGGTAAGGAAGAGGCGCTAGGAGCGCAACTAAGGATGTCACCCTTCATTGAACCTCACTCTTCTTATCACTAAGCGCTCACACTTATTGTTTAAGCGACGGTTAAACAAACCACAGAGATGTTCCAGGGGGGTAAGGTGGGGGTCGTCTGTACATCCTGACCTTGTTTGGTAATTCTTAGAAAACCGCTCTGCAAGCAGTTAGACAGATAACCAATTTTCTATGTGTGTGTATGTGCAACTGAAAGTATATAATGGGTTATTTCCTTTTGAGAGGCACTCTGCAGTTCCTCTTTCGCTGCATGCCACCTGTTTTCATGATGCTTCAATAAAAGACAAAGACACTTCTGGACTCATCAGAGTTTTATTCATACATCGATCGATCAAGGCTGAACTTACGATTTTTTCCACAACACTTACCTTGTCACGGGCCGCTGCAAGCTTCCCCCTCCTCCCAGTGTGATTCCACTGAACTCTGGTCCTCATCACTGTGGACTCCACTGTGGGTTCAGGGTGGGATGCAGACACACATATTACTCCTCCATGAGATGCTGTCTGCATCCTTTTCACCATCAGACAGAGCGGAGCTTCACTGTGAGCGATCCCCCCAGATCCACCCACACCTCTGAAAGGCACCCTGACCCGAGTCCCACTGACAAGGACAGAGTTCAGTTGGAATCACACCAAACACATTCACCCATCCATCCATATTCTTTACTCCGCTTGACCCTCTGTAGGGTCACGCAGGGCTGGAGCCTCTCCCAGCCGACTCAGGGCGAAGGCAGAGACACCCTGGGCAGCTCTCCAGTCCATCGCAGGGCCAAAAACAATAGATAATCAATTTAAATTCATTAAAATAAAGTTGGAATAGATCAACCAGACATCATCACAACAGACTCATTCAAATAAAATCTGGTCAGATCCCATCAAACATAAATCACATTCAGTTAAACTTTAAAAAAAATAAATAAAATAAAAACTATAACTAAACTATATTAAATGTAAGAGTTTAAGAGCAAGAGCTCTTACCTGGAGGTTGGCCTGCTGGAGGCCCAGCACCTCCCTTACCTGTCAGGCAGCCATGCTGCTTGTTGCAGTCCTTCACGAGGGTCCACAGGTTCCTCAGCCACTTTGAAACCGGACCTGCTGCCAGAGCACGAGGCTTGACAGGAGCCCGAGTCAGCAAACGCCTGCAGCCTCAAACACATAGAAATGTCCAAGGAATGAGTAAATGTATAGTTAGATCTTGCTGGCTTCCTCAATAACAAAATATATATCAGATATAGTCACAGTAGTACAGAGCCTGTGTTTCTACTCTGATGTGAATTATCACTAATTAAAACACACAATAAAATCTACGGGGAGACTGAGGGCAGGTGGGATTCTTTAACAGACATGAGGACAGACAAACTAAGACCAGTACAGTTGTTACCTGTGACTCCAGTTGTAGGGCTGACCAGCTCATCAACAGGTCCCTCACCACTAGATCTCCTACAGCAATATCTCGATGATGAACAAAGGTTGTTTGGATGAGTTTTTCTATCAGTAACTGGTTTCTCTCAGTAAACTGAACTTCTTGTACTATTTATAGTCTCATCATGGTTTCCTTCTTCCAGTACATCTTCTGATACTGTGTTAAGGTGCATGAGGACACGAGTATGTCTGTATCAGAACTTGCAACTCAAGTATCATCACTTTCTGATCTCATTACTTTCAAAATACCTTTTATTGCCATCTCATTAATGTCCAATTGTAGCTAAGTTGTCCATCAAAGTCACTTCATGCTGCAGACTGACGTCACCATCTAGTCTTAGCTTCAGCTTATCTTGCATTAAGTTCTTCAGCTCTTCTACAGTCTCTGGCTGCCCATTTAGACTGAGCTTCATGGAAATAGCTGTAGTAACTTATACACGTAGCACAAACTTCTGGGGAGCATCCATCTTCTTTGTAGTGTCAGTGTTCTGTTTAAAATACATAAAAAAGGTTAATGCAGTTTGCTTCAAAACATTTACATACACAGATGGACAAAGATAAAGAGAACAAGAAACTGTCTCTTCAAAGAGGCAGTATCCTTGATTAACCAGGAAAACTACAACTGTGCAAGAAGTCATCTACTTTTAAGAGGAGAAATACAATATGTATAGTTTGGGTACTACAGCAGTCCTCCTTCTGTGTTGTATGTGAAGAGAGGAGATGTGTCATTCAGCTTGAATGCCGTTTGAAATGTCACATTACCTGGTCAAAGTTTATAGGATCTCAGGTGTCCAGTGCAGTATGATTTGTGCTGTCGACAAACAAAAACAACCTGGCTGTTTACAGGTAGGATCTGTTCACTCCTGCCCAGCAGACACAAACATTCCTACATCATAATCATTTCAATCAAAGTTGACCCTTGATGTGCTGTAAATCTGGTTGCTGTCTGTGTTTTGTGCAATGTCTGCCCTTACTATATCAGAAAGCACTGAAACCAAAACAGAGGAGACATCTGATGTCTGCTCATGAGCTTTAAGAAACCTGATTTCAACATCAGTTAGGATTTTCAACCTCCTGCAGTCTGAATCAGGGCACCTCCAGAAATGTGTTCAGAGATGAACAGATGAGGGAAAGTTTCGGAGTGACGTACAAAAATCAAAAGCCATAACTGAGTTTCTGGAATTGTACTATAATGTTGTAGCATAGAGGCTATCTGTAATCTATGACAGCATGAGAGTTAAGAAATCAAATACTTGAACAGTTTACAGTAAAGGTTACTATATATTTGATGCTCACAGACTACTAAGTTCACATTTTGGCTATTAGAGAGAGAACAGATGAAAATGGTCCAGGAGAAGAGGTGCTGTTGAAGATTTAAAGATTAAAAGTTCACCCATAAGAAAAACAACCATCCATCCGTTTTCTGTACACTGCTTTATCGTCTGTAGGGCAACAGAGACAGAGATAGGCAAAACATCCAGAGTTTATTTATGGCTTCAATACTGAAAATTCTGTCCATGTGTGACTATAATATATCTAACTTCAGCCAATCCTATTACAATAAAATGGGCTTTTATTGCGACCCTTTGCTGTATTTTCAGTTATTTTAATAATTTCAGAGGTCACCGTGTAATACATCTGAAAACATAATAATGAACTGCTGCAAATTTTGTGCTCTGAAATGGGTAAAAAAGAAAAAAAAACATCATTAAAGACTTGATGTGACAGAAAAATATCTTACCTTTACCAAAGGTATCAGACTTTACAGGAAAATAATATCCAGCAATGGCGTCTAGTCCACCGACTTCTCCTTTCAAACCCAGGGTCAACTTTGCCGCTTTTATTCTGCTTTCAGTGACACAGGAAAGCCACAGAAGAATTTGAAACAGAACTTGCATTTTAAAATATCTTATCCTTAGTTTTACTATAGCTGGTAACGTCGGTGAAGAATCTCATTTTGAAGGACCAGTATGGCCGAGTTAACGACTAGCTTAACTATGCTAATGTCCATTAACTAGCTTGTTTAGCTAAATGTCAGGAAGAGGTGAAAATATTTTGAAGCTTGTCATTACCTTTTTTTCCAGCGTGGGTTCATGATTGTGTTTTCTGATTCTGCTAACCGCCAGACATTTAGGAAAACAGGATTTTTTTCTTTTGACATTTTGCCAGATAGCAAGTTAATTGGTCCATTAACGAGTTACGTGGCTAATTGGACTAGCTACAGAAGAGCTGCCACTAGACTGGAAGGAAACACCGAATTTTACTCATGGCTGAATCAATCAATCAAAAAGAAAGTATTTCTTATACATTATGTGTGCCTATGTGTAATAAATCTTTTAAAAAAAAATAAAAAATTACATTTGAAAAATCATTTCCCTCCACTGTAATAAAAAAAATTGACACTTTAGATGAGCTTTGTTTAATTAATTAGTTATATGATGTGTAATAGTGTAGAGTTTGTTGTAAACAAGATCCATTTTCTTCTAAAATATATACATTTTGAATATCTGTGCAATATGTACACAAGACTCAGACTCAGACCTCAGACTTCTGTTTGTCGCTACAAAGTTGTTGCTTAATCATAAGATTTATTTAATTTGGACGGTTCTGACTTTAACAGCAACTATCCCTGAATGACAATATCACATGCCTACAAGTGCAATATTCATGTTTACATGCAATTCATATTACCTGCAATAATCATGTGTAGAGCAGGTCTCGAACCACAAACTGATCCACGCTGAATATTTGCTCTTATATTTCAGTTGTATATATATTAAGTCTGTGTTTAATATTGCCTTAGTTTATTTTTAATGCTGCTATATGGAGCATGCTAAACTGATTTTCATAGTTTTTTGTAACAGTGACAATAAAGACCTATTCTATTCTATTCTATTCTATTCTATTCTATTCTATTACACACACAAAATGAGTTGTTTATTTTAAGAAAAGATTTTTGCTATCTCCCATGCTAGTGCTGGAAAAAGTTATTTTGTTGTTATGTTTACTTTATTCACTTTTCTTGGCACCTTTCAACTAATTAAATGTTTGAAAGACAATAAGTTGGAATGCTAGTGTTGGTCTACAATGAAAGAGAGAGAAACCATTTGTCAGTCATTTAAGTGCTTTTTGACTATTCGTGCAAAAAATGCAGTTCGTTATTCAGGATTTTCATTAAGCTGGTGTGACATACTGCAGTAATATATCTGTAAACTGATCAGTTTTTAAAACAGGCTGGCACGTGTCGTGCACAAAGACTGAGAATTTTCATCTCTGCAGGCTGTTTTAAATGATTCTATGAAATTCAGGACATCTCAAACTACTAGATAATACAGCATTAAAGTTACTTGTGAAATGCTATCTAGTGATGGTAGTAGAAAGTGCTCTAATTCTAGCTGATAATCTGCTCAGTTTAACACCAAACTGATTTATCCCCTCTTCTGCATCATTCTGAAAGAACTTTATCTGAACTATTTGACCTAATTCTTTCCATACCTTGAGGTGGCAATTTTTGTTCATCAAATGCAGGAAATCAAAAAACTTGTCTTTGTGTAAGTTTAATTCAGCATCTACAGATGGACTCACAGACAGTCAAATGAGCAAAGGGAGGAAGAAAAATCAAAGCATTGTATATAACAGACAGTCATGAAGGTGTAAGTTACACAATATTCTTCACTAATAACCAAAACAGTCTCTGTGAAGACGATACAGCTCTCTGTGGCCTCGGCTCAGACTCTTCTTTTCTCTCTGCTGTCCTTCTACAGAGTGGCACAGAAGCAAAGAAACAAACGTCTGTTGTGCACAAAGCAGCAAAAGGGTGGCAAAACTTTGAAAGTCAACAAAGGTTATAAAAGTTACATGCAGTCAATGCTCAGTCAGCTTGGCTAACAATACAATTCTAAAATTCCAAAGTCTTACACAAGTTACACTCAGAAATTTCAATTACCTCCCTTGGAGCATTTCATTCTCACAATAAAAACAGAAATGTATCAATCACAAACTGTCATAGTCGTTAAATCATTAGTCATTAACTATGTAACACACACAAATCAGCTAAAATGATATGATTTCAGTGAATAATATAAGATAAAAGCCCCAAAAAATATGGAAAATTAGCTAGTTCACACGTTATCATTATCATCAAGGAATGATGGAGTCCAGTCTGAAAAATCAGAAACGTCACCCTCTGTAAGTGGCAAGTATATGTATAGTCTAATGGAAGATTTAAGCAGAGAAGTGATCATGGCTTTAGCACAAGGATAATACAAAACATTGGCAATGCAAACATCACCGTAATCGTCAACAGAGTTGTCAGCAGTTTCAGTATCAAAGTTTCCCAGTCTTCACCAGTCAGCAAAGACCACCAGCTCCATTCCTTCGTCTGGGAGTCTTTGTTTTCCTCCTCATGCAGCAGATCGTGGGAAACAACATGAGTCACGTTATCTGAAATGTCAGGAATGTAAGTCCAACAAGCAGTCCCGGTGATGTGGCAAAGGAGAGAGCTGAAAATCCAGTTGATCCTAGTGATGACAAACTTTCCCCTTCCAGAGCGATCTCATCTTCTTTATATGTCCCCTACCAGAGCAGGAAACCATAATTTCCCTGCTCAGGTGGTTGGCTGGTGTATCATAATGAGAGTCTGTCAGGTTCAGTGGAGTGACGTATATCATGAATTCTATTGTCTCATGGCAGTTCATGTCAGTGTGGTGTAAAGCACTGTCTGGTAGAACAAACAGTAAGTTTTTGCTTAATCTTGCAGAGCTGATACATTTGATTTGTGTGTGTGTGTGTGTGTGTGTGTGTGTGTGTGTGTGTGTGTGTGTGTGTGTGTGTAGGTTGACCATTTGTCTCAGCGGCAGAACTAGATGTTTCCATCACTCTCCTCAGCTTCGAGCCTAGTCAATCAAGATTCAGTATTCAATAGATTGTATTTGCCTCATGTTAATCCCAGTGATAATCAACAGCCCAGTTGCCTCTGTTCTTTATGTTGTACTGGCAGTCCCTCGCCCAGTGGTCCATTTCCCCGCATGTGAAGCAGGCCTGAGATCTTCCTCTTCGTCCTCGCCCTCGCCCTCTGCCTCTGCCTCTGCCCCACAGACTTCGTTGTGCATTCAGCAGTTCATGTGCCTTTCGAGCGCTTTCGCTCTCCTCTCTGTCGTTCAGGTACTCCTCTGCTCGGATGGCATACAGTTTAACAGTCTGTATGCTCTCAGTGTTCCAAGTGATACAGTACCGCTTCACCATCTCGCTGATCTCCGGTTTGATGCTGTGCAAGAAGCGGTCTCGTAGGAAAGCTTCCCATACAGTCACGGGCTTTCTCCCCATGACATCTGGCACTGTGAGACCGCTGTATGCAGTGTAGACCTCTGTGAGTCTGGTGAGAAAAGCAGACACAGTTTCATCCGTTTTTTGTCGGCATATTGATATTTTGTCCATGTCAACCCTTGGTGGGAAAGCGGCCGTTATTCTGCTACAGAGTCTAGTTATCATTTCTCTGTAATAGACATTGTCGGGGTGTTCCCAGTCCGTGTTCTTCAAACTCAGGTCAGTTGTTGGTAATTTTTCCCACACTTTAGCCCCCTTAAATCCCATTTGAACCATGAGCAGTCGCCACAGTTCGAAGGCAGTGGGTGTGAACACTTTGCAGAAAGCCTCTAGGTCGGCAGCAAATTTTGCTCCCCCATCTTCAACTTGGGGGAGGCGAGAAATGGCAGCTTTCATGTCCTTAAATGTCCATGGCCTGTAAATGACCACTTCCATGTTGGACGGTGAGGGTTGTAGCTGTGGCTGAGGGTTCTGCACCACCACGTTGGACGGTGAGGGTTGTAGCTGTGGCTGAGGGTTCTGCACCACCACGTTGGACGGTGAGGGTTGTAGCTGTGGCTGAGGGTTCTGCACCACCACGTTGGACGGTGAGGGTTGTAGCTGTGGCTGAGGGTTCTGCACCACCACGTTGGACGGTGAGGGTTGTAGCTGTGGCTGAGGGTTCTGCACCACCACGTTGGATGGTGAGGGTTGCGGCACTGGTGACGTCGGTGGCTCATCTCCTTGCTGTCTTCTTGGTGGAGCCGAGTCCAGATAAGGATCTAGTTTGAGGCGCTGAGACTTAGGTTTTAGCGAGGCTCTCCCTTTCTGTTGTTTTCTGTCCCTGATCTGTGCTTCTCGTAACCAGCATGAGTAAGCGCTCCAGTCTGCTTCAAACACTTCTCTGTTTTTTTTGTTTTTTTGCTTCTCTCTGCTTTGTTTCTCCTTTTCCTCTAATGCAGTTTGTAAGGCTTGTAGCTGTCTTAAGCTAAAGCTGCCAGTGCTTGGAAAACCACACTCATTAACCCATATGTCAAGTTGGCCAGTGCTCTGCTTCCCATATTTGGTGATCATAATTTGGATTTTGTGAGAAACTGGTACAGGTGGATCATCGCAGTCTTTTAGGTCTCGTGTCTTACTTTGCTTTGCACCCATTTTCTCTTCAACATTGTTACGTGTTATTCTGTATTTTCAAAATTTTGAGCTTGACTTTGAGACAAAACACTTGTATCTCTTTTAGATTTTTTTTTAGCAATGATCAGCTAGTATTCAAAAATACAGCCAAAGAATCGTTAATCTCTGTTCCTGCAACTGTTTAAACTGGCCCTTGAACCCTGCCCTGTGGCAAAAATCTTTTGCTCTCTTTCTGAATTCACACTTACCAGAAAGACAGAGTTTGTAAGGTTTTTCGGATCACTGTGCTGAGCGGTCGCTGGTTCCAGACGTCCCTCTCACACGAGTGATCCAGCCAACAACGGCAAGTTTGTGGAGACAATTTTTGTTAAATGAAGCTCGAAATCCAAAAACTTGTCTTTCTGGAAATTTAGGTCCACATCTGCAGACTCACACAGTCGAATGAACTGTGAACTGAGCAAAAAAAGGAAGAAAAAGCAAAGTCTGTTGCAAAACAGATATCCACCAAGGTCAGTAAAAGTGAGAGTTACACAGTATCCTCAGCTGATAACAAAAGCAGCATCTGTGCAGAGAACACAGCTCTTCGGTGTCTCTGCTCAGATCCCCTTATCTCTCTCCTGTCCTTGTACAAAGTCGCACAGAAGTTTAAAAAAAAAACAAAAAAAAAAAAACTTTCCAT
The DNA here is from genome assembly GCF_022539595.1 of Amphiprion ocellaris. Taxonomy (NCBI): domain Eukaryota; kingdom Metazoa; phylum Chordata; class Actinopteri; family Pomacentridae; genus Amphiprion; species Amphiprion ocellaris. The sequence continues at coordinate 15,752,019 of NC_072771.1, read as the reverse complement.
TATACATCTTGTTTACTTCCTCAAGACCATATATGGAGTGGATCATCCAGCAGCATTATAGGTAACTTTCCTCTACTCTGAAACTAAACCAGCTTTGTTTATGTTCCTGCAGCTGCGTCTCACCCTGAAACCACAGAGTGTAGGCTGACTCTATAAACCGCTACAGAACTGTTTCCTTTCAGTTGGTTACTGACAGACTGTGCTCTGCATTACTGAACCCCTTTGCAAAGGATTAATACAGAACTTGCAAAGAAAAATCAGCTTGAACAATCTGCATTTCAGATATCGACCACAGCAGTAAAAACTGTAAGTTTTTTAACATCGCCTGTGACAAGTTGACCAAGGTCATAAAGGTTACACATAGTCCACCCAAGATCAGCTGGGTTTATAGGCATTAACCCTTTGATGAACAGCATAGGCCAACAGATACCCATTTTCCACTGAATATGGGTCACTTTTGACCTATGTTGGGCATCAAAGGTTTAACCTTAAGTCCTGAAGTCTAACACGAGTTACAAAGTTGAGTATCTGTGTTGGAAATTTAATAAGCCTTGGTCCAGCGGAGCGCTAACCTCTGAAATAATAAAGATTGTCAAAGGCAAGTGACAAAAATGAGAACAGAACCTTTCAAGAAAGAAGGGAGGATAAAAGGAAGGGTGGGTTGAGGACTTGTAGGCATGCATGAGTACATACTTCTGTGAGCTGGGGTTGTTTGTTGTCGTCCCTATCTCCTCAAAACTATTCACTCCCTGAAACTACTCCCTGAGACTACGCAGTAGTAATGATAGTTACATCTTTGAGCAGTGTAGATAAAAGACTAAAGCTGTTTTGTTTACATCTGCAAAACCCTCTTATTATGCAGGATGAACTGTACTGTTCAGTAGTTTTCTTTCTTCTCATCTTTATTGGAAATTTCTATCACACCCAGGTGAGCAACAACAGGCCTCAGCGAGCCTCTAGGATGGACGACAGTATCACTGCTGAGCTGAAAAGGAGCTCCAGCCCCAAGTCGTCCACCTCTGTCAGCTAACGGGCGGTATTTTTACACAGAAACTGAAATTTATGTAAACCTGGCCACCCTCTGTGGTTGATAAAGTGATGGAAGTAGTGTGACGATGGATGAACTATTATTCCTATTCTCTATAAGGAGTTGACAGGTAGGGAGCCTGGGCCCAGTAGGTGTAATACATTTATATTTCTTAATCCTTTTCTTCAATTCTTTCCTTTCCCTTTTCCCTCTTAATATATTTAGAATAGAGCAAACGGGCAAGTTGAGTCACATTTCCACCCAACACTGCTTTCACTGAAGATGCATGCTATACCATCTACTGTTTCAAATTACAACAAATTTAGACCAGAAACTCAACCCAAACCTGCATACTAGGCCTACAAAATTACGCTCTGAAGGGGCTCAGCTTACTCCGCTAAATGTAGCAGGTTGATCCACTGTCCTGCAGACTGAAAATTTTCTCTCCCGAGATGAACACTGAACTTACATCTTCCTGTATGCACAACATACACCTGCTAGGGTTCTAAAAAAAAGAGACTAAAATCGCTATTTCATGAAGCTCTGTGAACTTGGTGTCTGCATAGTCATACAATGGGTAGCAACAAAGAAAACATTATGCAACAGTGTTTATTGAAGCCAACATTAAATGTGGTAACGCATGAAAAAGTTGAATTAGTTTAACTGTTAAATGTTCAGTTTGCTCAAAGACCGTGAGAAAAAACAAAAGTAATGACAACGACCTGAAATTAAGTATCAAGGGTTGTTTCTTACAATTTTAGTTAAAATAAAACATAAGCCTACACTGCAAAAAATAATTTGCTACTCAAATGAACCTACTTGTTATACAGCTTAAACTAGGTCCATTTTTGCAAACAATGGTTCTATTTTCACAATAAAATGTCTGAATGACTGCTGCAGAAATTATTCTTAGTGAGGATCTAAAATAAACTAAGAGAGATCAGAATGTCTGTGAGTCTTCATCTTTGCAATAAGGTCAGACAATCCTACAGAGTGCAGAGCAATCTGTAGAGTCTGACAAAAACAGGAAGAAACGCTTCCGTTTATAGTAGAGTGAGCGAGTCTATTAAAAACATCTCCTGAGCCAAGGTGGGTCAGCGCAGTTCTGTGCAGACAGAAGTGCAAAAGGTTACAGATATACTAAAAGACACAGAGAGGCCACATGTAATCACAGGTACAAAATGTTACTGAAAGGCTAGAATTAAATAAGACTAGAGTACCTAGCTACACTATTTTTTTCAGTTACAATGAACAATCTGAATAATGGGGTAAGTTAAAACATGGTTGAACATAATCCACCTACACATGCACAGCATGTTCAGTGGTGCATGTTTGGGAACAATCCTTCATAACCTAACTTTCAGCAGCACACTTTAAACACTGTCTGGATACAGCCTTATGATTACACTACCTGATACCAATGACAGAAGTATTAAGCTACATACAGTAAATGTATGACAGAACCATTTACCTGTCTGGCAAAATCCACTCCTGGATGATGATTTTTGCAATTGTCCAATCCAAGTGCTTCAGGAAAAGAAATCACACAGGAAGTAAAACAGGTCAAGGGCCAAAGTTAGGAGTTAGGAGGCCCCAGTGTCCCACTTTTATCAGATATCTAGTATCACATCACCAGTTTCATTCTTCACAATATTAAAGAGTGTCAAAGAAAGAAGGGACTTTCCAGGTTCCTTTTTTTGTCTGTCAAAGCCAGCTGGAACTTGCCAGAAACTAAACACCAGAGCTACTGATCGCTTATTCAACTCAACAGTACAAACCACATTTGTTTTTGTTTTCTGAAAGTTTAGTTTGAACATGTAGAACCAACAATGCTAGTTGACTCAGTTGTGTTAGAGTCCATTGGTTCACCAGCTCAGCCAACAAGTTTGACGCTTTAGTGTTTTCAGCAGCGCCCCACCAATCACATCAACACACTTTGCTATTTCCCCCCAGCTTTCATCTTTCTAAACTGCCTCAACACTCAATAAAACAGGAAAAAAACACTATATACAATAATATAAGTTATTGCCCAAAAAGGGATCATTTTACAAATTTACCAAATGAAAAATATAAAATTAGGATATCTTTAGAACAGTAAAAAATGACTTAAAGAGGGTCTTCTGGCAATGTTATCCAAACTATTTTTTTCCTATATTGCATATGTCACTTTGACAAGATAAATTTTCTTGTGACTGTCCAATAACTATTTTAACCACAAGATGTCAGGAGTGTACTGGTCTAAATTGGTTGCATTATCTCAGTTTTTTCAAATTGCTAAAACATAAACATCAGTCTCTGGACCAAACTGACCTGAACCCATTTACTTAATCCATCACTCTTCAGCAAAACAGTTTTGACCTTGTTAGACACAATACGAAGATTTCATTTACTCCTGCACGTTATGTTTTGCAGTGGGATGCACAATGGTCTGGGCAGCACGGCAGCTAGAATGTCCTGCGTTTGAATCTCGAATCTCTCGGAGCTTGCATGTTCTCCCTGTGCGTGCGTGGGTTTTCACCGGGTTCTCCGTCTTCCTCCCACAGTCCAAAAATATACTGAAGTTAATTGGTGTTTCTAGATTGTCCGTAGGTGTAAATGTAGGTGTGCTTGGTTGTTTCTCTATGTGGCCCTGTGATAGACTGGTGACCTGTCCAGGGTGCCTCCTGCTTTCAAAGCCAGCTGGGATAGATTCTAGGCCCACCACAACCCTACAGAGGATTAAGTGGTGAATAGATGATGGATAGATGCACAATAGTAATAACTGGTCTCAGAACTTTTACACATGATCACTCAAAACACATACAGAACAAAGAACATTTTCTTACATTCTGGTCTTTGGGATGTCTGGTTTGGGCATGAGCAACAGGATCATGAGCAGACAGAACATCCTGTTTAGTTTAGGACACTGTCAGTTTTCTCTACAGTGGTTTAGCATCAATCAGTGATTCATAAATGTTTACCTTCTACCAAACTCCCTTCTTCTCGACCCAACAGAAGAGTTTTACTCTGCATAGCAGCCACTTGGCCTGGTCACATAGATGTGGAGTTTTGCCAGGCTGGATCCAAAACACCAGGTCACAGAATGTTGCCTGTAATGTAGATGAAGTCCTCTGGCCTGACTCAGCACAAACAGTTCTTGAATTTATTTGCATTTGTTAACAGCATACATAACGTCTTCACTTTATGTTCTTTGGCAGCACTGTATTTTTACTCTACACAGGTACTGAATCCAGACACATTCAAAATTGTTTTGGTTGCAGGTCTCCGAGTATACAATAACTAAACTTAGTTACTGAGTTATGATTTCTGTTTAGTAAAACATATGCATATACTGCAGCATAAACACTTTTATAGTAGAGCTGTTACTTTGGTTGGCTGTATGTATGATCTGAAAACAGTTTTCTAATGTAGGTTGAATTTGGTTTGCTAACAGTTTTCTGATGGTCATCTTCACTCTGACCCATGAAACAGAATTAGAAAACGTGCAGTTTCCATTTCAGCCTGAACAGGAAACATGTATTTGGATGGAACATTGTCTAAAGGTTGGCAGTCGTGTTAGAGCTCGTTCCTCCCATTAGTGAGTCGATCACAGATTTTAGAAGAATCTACCCGTTATTTCTGTCTAATGAGCAGTAAATACAAGCGGCCACACTACAACCACTGTAGAACTCTACAAATAGATTTTGCATATGAAAAAAATGAAAACTTTAAGATGTGGGAATCTTTATATTTTTATTCTAAGTGCTAGCTGTCAGTTTGTACCCCATGGTCCATGGTTCGGCATGACATTTTTTTGAGCTGAGGATGCCAAGTTGGCATCTCAAAATCCAAAACAGAAATGTGTAGGATGTGGAGTTTCTAAAACATCTTACATGTCAAGATTTTGGTGCAGATGTTCTGCAACAGCCATTTGAACAGTACTTTTGGTCAAGTGTATATGGAGCCTGTGGAGTTATGATGGTGCAGGATAAAAGAATAGAAAAAAGACTTGTGTTTTGTTTTTCCAGCTATACAAAGCTGTATACATTCTGGAAGACTGTGAACATTAAGAGAACATAAAGCCACATATTGAACATTGGCTTAAACTGGAAACTTGCTCAAAAAAACTCAGAATCAGTGCTTGAGGTAGGAACTAGTGCAGCTCAAAGAAAAAACAGCTTGTCGGACAGCTGAATGGCCGGCTCAGAGTGCAGGTACTGGCCAGACAGGAAGGCCAGCTTGTGGGCATACTTGCATGGTGCTGGAACACGGATGGTGCCTGGCCAGTTCCAGTACAAATGGCACATCTTGAACGTCAGCCTAGCATGGGATCAAATCAACAGTGTCACAGGTGCTTTGGAACTGACTATGCATTTACATTTTTCATGGCCTGAAGGCATGCAGAGAAAACTAAATGAAATAAGAGCAACACTAAGCAAAACATTAGCCCTGAAGTAAAAACTGGCAGCAGGAACGTTACAGATGTTTAACTTTTTACTCCTAAGATGCATTTTGTGCATGATTCTGATCAAATATTCTAGGTCTACATATAAAAATGCCTAATTCACCCACTCCTCACTAGTGCAATGGATAAGCTAACCAATTCTACATTTTATGACTAGAGCATGAACGTCTCAGCATGTAATCTACATACTGCAAAGCTTTACTTCACACAGGGATGTGATTTGTATCTGACCTCTGGTAAGAGCTTGTCATGAACCAACCACTCCATCCACCAGGTCAATCATGTCACTGCCATTAAACATATACCAGCGCGACTCCAACTGCAGCCGTTAAAGTGCTACTGCTGGGCTCCAGACTGACTTTTACACTGGTCCATTCACAGGCAGTGGACTGAGGCTGGAGCCAGTGCTTCTAGAGCCACCACACACAGTTGTTTCAGGGAAATAGGCTACAAGTGTCAAATTTCTACTGCAACACCACTCTTAAACACCCAACAGTGTCAGAAGTTGAGTGTGAGAAGTGGTCCAAAGTGTGCTTTCCGGATGATTTCTTTTGGAAATCACGGTGTCAGAGTCTGGAGGAAGAGTGGACAGCCACAGGACCAAAGCTGCTTTGAATCCAGCATGAAATTTCCACAGTCAGTGATGATTTGGGATGCCATGATATCTGCTGGTGTTGGTTCACTATCTATAATCAAGACCACAATCAACACAGGCAGCTAAGAGCAGTTTTTTTAGCACTGTATGGTTCTGTCTGCTGAAGAGCTTTTTGGAGATCCAGAATATGTCTTCCAGTTGGACATGGCTTCTCCCCACACTGCCAAAACCACTCAGAAATGGTTCACAGACCACAGGATTACAGATTGGCCAGCCAACTCACCTGATGTGAACCCCACAGAAAATCTGCGGTGTGTTGTTAAGAGTAGAATGGGAAAAACCAGACCCAACAATAACGATGAGCTGAAAGCAGCTATCAAGGCAACCTGGGCATCTATTAGCCCTCAGTAGTGCTACAGACTGATTGCCTCCATGCCAAACCGCATTTCTGCAGTAATTCGAGCAAAAAGAGAACAGACCAAGTAGTGACATAGCACACGTGAACATACAGAGTTTGGATATTTCTGCATTATAAATCATTTCTTTTAATTGATCTTTTGAAATATTTGAATATTTTGAGACTGTTTTTTGGGGATGGTTTCTTGAGTTGTAAGCACTATCAAAGTAATAACAAAGGTTTGACATTTTAGTTTACGTGCAATGCATCTAAAACATATATATAACTTTCACTTTAAGTGATGTCTGATGAAAAATATTTAACTTTTCCCACCATATTCTAGTTATGTAAGATGCACCTATGAACTTTTTCTAGTTATTTCTGATAATTTGATAAACACAAATGAGTAGTGTGCATAAGTAAATGAAACTCCAATTAACAAAAATAGCTACAAAACTTACTATCAATTCTTATAATTTTGGTGAAGCGTGACTTTCCTTTAGCGCTGGTTAAACTTCTGTAGGGGCATGGAAAATTCTGCTATGCAGAAAAAACCCTGCCAAGGGATCTGATACAGGAGTTGCCTCGACCGGTTAGGTGCACAATTGTTTTTGTTTGTGTGTTTGTGTGTGTAGATTTAGGATTTTCCCAAAATTTGTACATGCTTTACTTCATTAAATTTACAGCAGTTTTCTGCAATTGAAGAGCACTAAAATTAAGCATGGTTGATGTGCACTGGCTTTAGTAGCGTGAGAAAGCGAGAAGAAAAAAAGAAGATATTTGAAAACCTGAAATTTGTTCGCCTTCTGCCTCGTTCCAGAGGTCAAATCTGAAATGCCTCCATGTCTGAAAATAAACTTCTCAGTCTTTAGAAAACCTGGAAAATGTTTCATGCTTTGGTCATAAAATGCACAGTTCCCTCCATATACAAGTTGACCTACATCATAATACTGATTTAGGCAGCATTTAAAACATCAATGTGCTGTAAATGTGTAGCAGCAGTAGTAGGTTTTGGAGACCTTACATTGCAATTATGACTTTTTTGTAATTATGAAAAAACATAATCATGTCAGAGTGACTCTTAGTGGAGAAGTAAATTGGTTTTTAATACCTTTGCAAATGGTCTGGTGAGAGGTTTGTTGTGTTGTACAAACAGATGTAGTGTGTAGGGAGTCCACAGCCCTGGCGTATGTGATGTGCCATCAGATAGAAGTCTACCCTGAATAAGAAGACAGAAAAGAAATCACTTTAGTTTGAGAAATTTAAAACAGCCAACAGTAGATAAGAGTGTCTTTGATGGTTTCCTAATCAAAGTGCACATAGTTATCACTCTTGCTAGGACATGGTGCTGCAGCCTTTTTGGTGAACACAGGTTAAAAAAAAAAAAAAAAAGCTAAAGAAAAGTTACCCTTGTACACTATCCTGTGATTTTGTCATAAACAAAATAAGTATTTCTTTGTGTAAGAAATATTGTCATGAAATGCTGTGTACTGTGTTTGGTTTCTTCGACAGCACCAGGGTTCGAAAACAACCTTCATATTAACACAATTTCAACTCAACTGCCAGTGAAAAGCCAATTAATGCAGAGAACAGGTCATCTGTGGCCTAAGGCTGGATTCAGACTGAAAACAACATTGTCAAGAGATGCAGCCTTCTCCCTGACTTTAACAGGGCACATTTTACATTTCCATATCGTTACTATTCAAAAAACTCGGTTACCTTTTACCATTAGCAGCTTACTGGCAGTTATCTGTGCGATTTGTTTGGACGTACATGAAACATGCTTTCCAGTTACAAAAATATGCAAATTTATACTTTTTATCTTGAAATGTTGGATCAAAAAGAAAAACAAAGCAGGCATATTTTTTTGTTTTAAAATTGTGTTACACAACAAACTGCCATCTCATGTCCTAAATGTATACTGAATGATTGGATCATGCTAGAAACCCTTCTATCCACACATTTTCCAAAACTGAATATCAAGTCCGTGTGAAAACTGACCTGTTGGCATAGTTAACAGTCACTTCACAGCTTGATTTCCAAGTGCAGTGAGGTGACAGAGCAGCTGGTCAGTACATCTCACCTATTTGTACCACTTTCCAAGTGAACAACCAATGTAGCACTATTAATGTCTCTCCCAAGACTGTCTCGGAAATGTGTGCAGCTTTCTGTTTGCTCCTTTGCCTTTTCCATTGTGGCTGCTCAGAAGAACTTTTGTCCTAATAAGTAAATCTGAGAGACCATAAGTTGACAGTAACACTTACCAGTCTTTCTGAGTAAGGGTGTGGTCGAGGACAGTTCCCGGAGGAGGAGGAGTGCCAAAGCTGTTTGCAGCCCAGGAGTAGAGAGCGGTGCTGATGCGCTTTTGGACCACAATGAAAACCATCTTGGGCTCATACTTTGGGAAAGTCTCAAAGCATTTGATCAACTGTGGAATCTCGTACTGCTCCACCATCTTCAGCTGGCCATCTGACACACCATCACGAAACACCACAATCTTCTCGGGCAAGTTGTGGTTCACCTGTGTGTGGGAAGATAAACTAACGTTATGTAATTTTCATGTAGATTACAATGTGCTCAATGTGCATTTACACCTGGGATAACATGTTTTTTTTGTCGTATCCTGACAATATCCAGAAACAGATGGCATTCCTATTTTTAAGACCATGAACTTGTTGGGTTGGAAGGTCCCGGTCATCTGTGACTGTTAGGTGTGGTATACAGAAGGGACTACAGAAGACATTTTTGTAATACATGAAAGTAGATATTTGCCTCGTAGTACTTCTGGAGTGCAGCCAGTAAGCAAACTCTGAAGCCATTGATCAGTTCCTCAGTGGGTGCCTGGAAAGTTACTCTGGAGTACCAGCGGGTCAATGAGCTGGAGAAAAACATCAAATACATGTTTATGAAGATATCCCTCAGAACACATACACTATATTGCCAAAAGTATTCGCTCACCCCTCCAAATAATCAGAATCAGGTGTTCCAATCACTTCCATGGTCACAGGTGTATAAAATCAAGCATCTAGGCATGCAGACTGCTTTTACAAACATTTGTGAAAGAATGGGTCGCTCTCAGGAGCTCAGTGAATTCCAGCATGGAACTGTGATAGGATGCTACCTGTGCAACAAATCCAGTTGTGACATTTCCTCGCTCCTGAATATTCCACAGTCAACTGTCAGCTGTATTATAAGAAAGTGGAAGTGTGTGGGAATGACAGCAACTCAGCCACCAAGTGGTAGGCCACGTAAACTGACGGAGCGGGGTCAGTGGATGCTGAGGCTCATAGTGCGAAGAGGTCGCCAACTTTCTGCAGAGTCAATCACTACAGACCTTCAAACATCATGTGGCATTCAGATTAGCTCAAGAACAGTGCTTCAGCAGAGAGCTTGATGGAATGGGTTTCCATGGCCGAGCAGCTGCATCCAAGCCATACATCACCAAGTGCAATGCAAAGCGTGGGATGCAGTGGTGTAAAGCAGGCCGCCACTGGACTCTAGAGCAGTGGAGACGCGTTCTCTGGAGTCAAGAATTGCGCTTCTCCATCTGGCAATCTGATGGACGAGTCTGGGTTTGGTGGTTGCCAGGAGAACGATACTTGTCGGACTGCATTGTGTCAAGTGTAAAGTTTGGTGGAGGGGGGATTATGGTGTGGGGTTGTTTTTCAGGAGCTGGGCTTGGCCCCTTAGTTCCAGTGAAAGGAACTCTGAATGTTTCAGCATACCAAGACATTTTGGACAATTCCATGTTCCCAACTTTGTGGGAACAGTTTGGAGCTGGCCCCTTCCTCTTCCAACATGACTGTGCACCAGTGCACAAAGCAAGGTCCATAAAGACATGGATGACAGAGTCTGGTATGGATGAACTTGACTGGCTTGCACAGAGTCCTGACCTCAACCCGATAGAACACCTTTGGGATGAATTAGAGCAGCGACTGAGAGCCAGGCCTTCTGGTCCAACATCAGTGTGTGACCTCACAAATGCGCTTCTGGAAGAATGGTCAAAAATTCCCATAAACACACTCCTAAACCTTGTGGACAGCCTTCCCAGAAGAGTTGAAGCTTTTATAGCTGCAAAGGGTGGACCGACATCATATTGAACCCCATGGATTAGGAATGGGATGTCACTTACGTTCATGTGCGAGTCAAGGCAGGTGAGCGAATACTTTTCGCAATATAGTGTATTTAGCCAATGCAAGAGAAATATTTTTTACGAAAAAATGCAGATTAAATAAATATATTGAGAGGAAGTTCTAATGAAAAATGTGTAGACCAGTGAAGTTAAACATGTACGAAGTGAATCAAAGGATCAAGTACTGTAATGTTGTGCTTTACGCTTAATATCACTTCAGGAATTATTCCAGTAACTATTGAGAAAATGTGAAATTCACACAAGGACTGTAGAGAAACAGTTAATGAAGGGTTTACCTGTTCACGCTCGCAACAAACCCCACGACGGACTGATACCTCTTGCTGGCGTCGTGGTGGACATCAACTCCAACAACCATCAGGTGTTTCTATTCAAGTGGAATAGGTTTATCATTTCCCTATTTCGCCTATTTGATTTTCTTGAACCACATTTAAAGTAATTCTGTTCCAATGATATGGTCTTAAATACATTTTTCTCTCCAATAGAAACATAAAATCTAGTTTATCGTCAGTGTTGACAGTCAGTAACAAATTCATTTTCATCGTTGATCATTTATACTCACCAGAGGAACACTGACAGTCCACAGCTCTCCGCCCAACTTGCTATTCATCTGTAGGAGTATCTTCTGGGCAACACTCCTCAACTTCTGTTGCTGGGAAATTGTCCGGACATTGATGACCTAATGACAAATAAGCGTCACATTTTTTTCTTTGGAGAAAAAAATATTGCCAGAATATATAATTTAGGCAGCAGTTCTACATCTAAACTACACACTTATTCCCTTCAATTCTGAAACAGCAACACAAACACATGAACAAACCTGGGATGGGATGGGACTTTTAACACAGCACAGCTTCTTGATGGCGCCGTAGAGGTCGTCTCTGTTGCCAACTATGATGCACACTACAAGCTGCATATACGGCTGCACACAAACGTCAAACAAGAACTTACACAGGACTGACTAAATTACATTACTAGGTTTAGCTCGGTGGTACCAGACAGTGGACATTTGTACATGGTCAGAAAAAACTGACACAGCTGTTGTATTCACCGGTAATGACAAGATAAGAATTGCAATAGGACATTGTGCATTTAGTCCTATTTTTCATTTTACGTGGTTTTCTAATAGCTGCCTGAGATACCACTCTGAATTTTAAATCATCTGCAGTATTGTCAGCACAGTGTGTACTAAATGGTCTGAAACATGCAAAACCATTCATAGCTTGACAGCTTTCAGTTAGTTCGGTTGCCGTAGGCAACCAGACAGGAAACACTATCAGTCATTCTGAGGTCTTATTTCTGCAGCAACCACTGTTGATGATTAAAAAATGGAAAAGAAATTACAGTTTTTCAATGCCAGAATCTACCGTTCATCCACAGTAAATGCTGTCACAAAAGCCTCCTGTCCGCAATATGCAATGCATTAAAGTGGATTTATGGAAACAAGTAGACCCAATAAGCTTTTGTTTTGGAGACACTGTGTGGGATACACTCATTGTGTGTGACAAGCTTAGTGAACACACCTACAATCTACATTTCTATCTGAAGTTATACCTTACTGGTGAGCTCAGAGTGGATGCTCCTGACATAAGTCTCGGTCCGATCATCTCTCAGCTCCACATGAATGGGTCGCCCCAGTCTTAACCCAATAGGCCCAGCCACCTTGTTAAAGGTGGAAATCAGCTCTTCAGCCTGTTCTGCACAGCGGCGAGGGTAGAAGATGGCCCAGATGTTCAAAGGGATCTAAGAGTGACAGGTCAGTTAATAAAGACAAAAAGTAATACACCAGACATTCCTGAAGTCAAAGCAAAACCACACTGGTGGTTACACTAGGGTGATGACTTTTTGACTTTTTTTTCTCAAAAATTATTTCCTGTAGCACTAATGAATGAACTTTTGCCTATTAATGATTAAAATGACATTTATTCTGTTGAAATATTGAAAAAGGTCACGCACAAACCACTTTGAAAAAATCACTATTACTATCAATGGGACTAAATTCGTTAAGCCCAAAGAAGCATTCACAAACAGTACCAAATGCTTTTTGTGTTTGCTGACCCTATGTAAAGTTATATATCACTTGTGTTCAATTTTTACTTTGCTTCCAGTGACTTCAAATTCTGGCCAAAAAGCTGATAATTACAATTTTAAAAATCATTTTGTGCGTGAGGTTTTTTTTTATCAAATCACCTTAAAAGTAAGATTTTATCTAATCTTTAATAAAAGTTCATCAAATTATGATACAGGGATATGAGGTTGTAAAAAAGTCATCACCCTAGGTTACACACATGCTGCTTGCTACACAGATCACTAGTACATCACCTGTACTAGTGTTGCTGCCTAGCCTCCACAACTTTGCAGTTACAAACTTTGATATGCTGCTTTACAACTACATGAAATTCATGAACATATTCCTAACACTTACAGAGCTGATTGAAGCATCCCTCACAACCTCTCTGGACCAGGACAAATCAGCACCAGTAGCAAAAGACGAAGACTGCAGACAAATGGTTTCAAGGGGAAGAGTTCTACCTTGCATCTGTAAAAGCAGAACAAATACTCAACATGCTACCAAAATAAAGTCTACAAACAAGAATAAAATGACACATCAGGAAGGAGGAAGGGACACGTTAGAGCAAAGAAAAACACACATTAGCACTATATTCTCTCATCTAATCTACCTGTCTGACCACTGTGAACCTACCAGACAGTCAAGCAGCATAAGCATTTTCTACAGATAAACTTGAACTTCGTGTTTTCTAACCCGTCTCCTCAGGACCAGTGTGATTAGACTGGGTTCTGGCTCTGACAAAGGCTCCACAGGTAGAGAATGTGTGTGGCTTTATACTCCGTGCGGCATCTGCTCCCATTCTGCAGGGGCAGTGTATTGCAAAAACACATTTACCTAGTCTACTCTAGTACTAAACTAGAGTAGAAGACGTTTGCCATTGTTTACACCACTCCAAAAACGTGGAGGTGCACAACATGGAAATTTTCCATGTGAGAAGGGCCGCTCGAATGGGCGTGGCTGCTAAAATGTCATAATTTGTCCCCACGGAACCGCACGGACATGGTAAGCATAAAACTAGCTTTACCCTGTAAGAAAACTGAAAAGTTTCTTTAAAATGATGCATCTCCTTACCACCAGTACTTCTTTGCCAACCTCCAGTCCCCATCGGCTGATCTCCTTCAGACTCTCAGGACTGGCCCTGATGTTCTTCAGCAGCTGCATTACAGACTGGCTGTGCTGCTCACCGCTCACATTGATGTGCATGGTCAAGTCCTATCATATTTAAAAAGACATCCTCTGAGTGTGCAGTCACACTTTCCACAAGTTTTATTAAGTATTTTCTTACAAATATTTTCATGACTTACATGAATCTGCTCTTGAAAAATGTAATTTAATATCACCAACTCTGTCAGTCTTCCTGACCAGCTAAACATAGAAGTACATTTTGCTGCTTATTTAGCTCTGTCAGCCACTGGTTAAAATTGTTAAGAATCTCTCTCTGGTGTGTAGTTTTTACACTATTGCACTGAATGTTAAAATGAGTGTGTGTTGACGATCACTAGAAACCTAGACGTATGGTGTTTTCTAACTCACACTTCCACATTCTACAGACATCCAGTCTTTATAGTGGCTTAATGTAGGTGTTTTCCTGGAGTTTCAAGTTCTGAGAGGTAGAACATTGTGATGCCACATCAAACTTACCTTCATACACCAGGAAGAGCTGAAGCTACATTTAAAATCTGGGTTTCTAAAGGTTTTGAAGAGATCAAAGATCTGTGTCCAAATTCAGATATGAGGTCTTTTGAACAACTGAAGCTCATGTTTCATGTGAACAGAAAACACTTTTTAAAATTCCTTTGCTTTGTAAAAACAAATCAAAAGAATATAGCTACTAAACCAACAGCCACTTGTTAAAACACTGATAACAAAGGACAGTTGAAAAAAGGGCATCATATCTGAATTCTATAATATGCTTACATCTTACTTATCTGTGAGATAAGTATTTGGAAGAAAGAGCTGGAAACTGAAATTTCAGCAGAGGAGTGGAAATCCAACTCAGTCACCCAATAAACGAACGGCTCAGACTAAGTCATTATAACTGGCAAATGTGAACATACATAACTCCTGCAAAGCTATATCAGTCCAATAAAAACATACAAGACATGAGCACTAAATGCACAGAAGTTAAAGGAACACAGTTTCACCGTTTCTAACAATGAAGAAAGATCATGACATTTTGGGAAGAGGTCAGAGCTACATGTGAGAGGATCATTTCAAGAAGAATTTCATTGGATCCTAAATTGTTTCTAATCAGCATCTATCCAAAAGAGCACAATTAGAATAAAAATTAACAGATACTGATGAACCTCAGCTTCCTAACAGCTAAAAAATGAATTTCTCTACTCTGGAAAAAACTATCAGACCAAATATCACATATTGGATAAGACAAATGATGACAAATCTTCCACTGGAGAGAACTCCATATATACTCAGGGACAGAAACAAACAATATGGGGAGGTTTGGGGACCCTTTGCAAAATATGCGTAGGACATAAGTCATAGGACATAAAAGAGTCAAGTTGATGAGTGACTTTGTTGTGGAAAACAAGCGATTTGTTTGTTGACATGTTTTTTTTTTCCATTGCATTTTTTTGGTGAAAAAATGTGTTTTTAAAAAAAAAAAAAAACGAAAAAAAAACAACTTACCTTCATAGCTCTGAAATCCTTCCTCATTTTCTCAGGGATTCCTGTCATGAAGGAAAGCTCTGGCACTATAAGGATCTCTCCAGTAATGATTTGCTAAAATAAATCAGTTAGATGAATTGTTATAAGATCATCTCAATGATTAAGCGTTGACATATTATTTTCTCTGTGCATCATTATGTTTCTAATTTACCGATAAAACACAACTGCGTGGATAGGTTATTCAAGCAAAAGCAGCCTATCCTGACATGTCTTTCGAACAATCCAGACTACAAGACTTTTTGTAGCCACTAGGGGGTATTCTGAGGCAAGAATTAATATGTTGTACTGTGTGTTGTCTGAGTAGAGTCATCTACTATATTTTCAACAACCCTGTTATAAATCTTATGCATTATTCAATAAAGTGACTAATGCTTATAAAAGATTTTACCTTGCCTCCTGGCTTGGACCTCTCTTTTGGCCGATGCATAAGTAAAGGTTGACTCAGCTCTTTGATTGTAATCCCATAGTTCTTGCTGTTAAAATGTCAAAATCCATGTGAAGAAATAACAACAAATAAGCATTAAAAATAAACATACAATGCTCACAGTCAGATATAACTGAGCCATTCACTGCTAATCTAAATTGAATATTAACCTGCCAATATTTCAACAAACACATTCACAAAAACACCTGTAATAACTTCCTGTGCAGTTTTGTTGAGTTTATGGACCGAGTAGTCTCACCTGTAGTACTCCACAAAAGTGGTTTCTGTGCCGTCCATCAAAGTGAAGGTGTCTTTAGGGGACTTGTTCCACTCAATGCCATCGATGCGGTAGGTGCGGTTGTTGTAGCGAGTGATAACAATGCTGCCGATAAGTTCTTTGGTGCATTCATCTTGGAAGTTTTCTGTGCTCTGGTGGTACAACATGTTCCTGGTAGACAGCAGGACACAAGTTCAGTGTTGCCCTTTTCCATTTAAAACCCAACGACCCTGTGCCGCAGTTCGGCATTTTCTGTTTATATAGCAGGGAAAAGCTAGAATGTGATCATAAATAATCTAGAGACATTGCATCAGACAGGTTGTTCCCCTTTGACTCAACTCGTAATTCAAACACATTCCCAGCGGAAAAATGTGAGAGTATTTACAGTTCTGTCTCAGGGGGACAGATACAAGAACATGACATCTTGAAATATGGTATTTAAATATGTATGACTATATAATCGAATATGTAGTTTTTATAGCTCTATGTGACTAGGTCATGTAACATTCAATGTTTAAACTCGTATGAGCATGACTGAGTACCCATACGATGGCATGCATAGGGATGCAGGCTAAAAAAAATTGAAATCTAACAAATACAGTAATGGAAAAACTTCGCAGTTTTGCTATAAGATATATACTTGCAAAAGATCTGCATTAAAAAAAAAAAGAACAAAAAAAACCCCCCTTGATCCAGAAATGTAAATTCATTTGAATTTTCCACTGATGGTATACTTCTTTAATTTGCTGTGTAAACTCACATGATATCCAGCACAGAGTCATTCCGCAAGACTTTGTGAGACACATCCACAGACAGGTACAGACCTCCATCTGTGCACTTGATGCAGGTTGCATAGCCCGGCCACACCTGAAGCCTACAAACACAAACAGCAAAATGACTGGATTAGGGTTGCTGTGACATTAGCTTGGGTCTGTCCTCTTATTTTTGAATACAACTCACTACTAACCGATGTTTTCCAAGAATGACTGTGCTCTCTGGATCATAATGATTTCGGCCCACTGGCTTCAGTCCAAGGATTTTCATTACCCTTGAACAACAAGAATATTGAGTCATATCCTGTTCAACTCTCTTAATTGTAATATATGACAACATGTTTAAGCTTATTTGATTAAAGGGCTTGAATGAACATAAAGAAAGTAGTGGCAGCAGGGTTTCATTTTCTTAAATAGTGACTTTCGGTGAAAGAAATATGTAAGAAATTACATTTTCAAGGCCATATAGTGGTCTTGCATTACATATAAAGAGAAAAATAGGACACTTACTTGTAATTAAAAAATCTAATAGCTTAGAAACTTAACAGAAAGCAATCAACAAAGTCTGTAATATCGTTAAAGAAATTAAAGACAAGGTCTGTAAAGGTAACAGTATCCAAAACATACTTAAAATGGTTTCATTGTGACTGGATGAAATGCAGTTTTTCATTTTAAATTCTTAAACTCTCAAAGTAAATAGATGATTGCCATCATCTTTTATGTCTATGATTTATATCTATCAGCATGGTAACTCAGATGTGTATACATTTTTTAATTCATGTACAATCTAAAACAAAAGTGCAGTAACATTTTTTTTAAGAAATACCTCCTGAGCACCACATTGTAGAACGGGATGCAAAGATCTGAGTTTGGTGGCAAAATCTTTGTCATCTGGATTTTGATCTGTATTTCCTCGTTATCGGTCCGTCTCAAACTCTTGAGAACAACCACCTGCATGTCATCAACACATTAATACATTCGAAACAGACATCCAATAGTGATATGTTTTGTATTGTGACCAATTCACCATCGTGTCGTTCTGTACAATGAAATTAGAATGCACTAAAATTGTAGTTGGCTGAGTTGAAGATCGTGATAAACAATTAAAATCAACTAAAAATTGTAAATCCTTTCTCACTATAAGACAATTTGCAAATGTCTGGCCAATTATTAGAAAATTACATACTTTGCTGATTTATTTTTTTAGATCAAGTACAGGAAGATATGGCAGGCTATTGTCAGAATGGGGAAAAGAGAAATATAATCTGCGGAAGCACATGGGGAAAGCAGAAAATGGTCTAACGACATAAAAAGTCAATTGGAATAAAGTCAAGAAAATGCAGACACATTCCAGGTATTTACAGAGAGGACAAGAGACCAATGTCACTTTAAGTGGTGTGCCAATGAATGAGAACTTCTTTCCTTTTAATGACTGCCTGGATAGCATTCATCTACAAAGGAGTGAATATCAAGTATAGTGAGACGAATCCAAGTAGGTGATGACAGCAAGATCTAGATATGTCATGTTCAGTTGTTTAATGCGCTCACATTATTACAATGTGAAAACAAAACCAACTGGATCAAATGCAAACATTGTAACTAAAGCATAAACATTGGTTCCAACTTTAAGGTGTGAAAAGACCCTCAGTCAATCAGCAACTCAAATAAATACTGTGATACGTACGTCGTTCAGTTTAACAGGCAGGTACAGCATGGAGCCATCAAAAGCCATTACTTCGCCTGTGGTTGAGCGGTGATCCTTCATCATGCCAAAACGCATCGCCATTGATTCAACATTTGGGCTGAAAAATAATATTGGAAATACACATACACTGAGGAATAACATATAAGAATATATAAGACTTTCCCCTTATTGCTACTACAAATGACTGGAGAGTGGAGTTTCAGTGTGATTTTAGCTGGTTCAACACAGCCATCTTTGGTTCAAAAGGTAAAATCACTCTGTAGGAGCTCAGCTGATGGGGACTTGACAAGTGGCTTAAACTTTACACTTAAATCCACAACAATTTTTTTGTGGAAATGCTGTTCAGGAGAGAAAACAAGGTGAATGATAGAAGACACTTACGTGTACGTGACATGGTACTGATACACAGCTTCATTGTTGCATCTGATTGGGATGTGGTTTGACCCAATGGTTATCGGAGCTCCTTTTGTTCCAGCTTTATTCAGTGGCCCACTGACCAGAGGAGAGCACACGTATACAAAAGATGATTTTCTCACAAGTCACAGAACAATCAATTACCTTACAAGGAGATCTGTACAGTCCTGTAAAACTTAAATGAATAGTGTCCCTGATACACTATGCTGATCTCTACACAAAATCCAACAGCTGAAACCACCTGGAAAAAGCATCTTGACAACAACAACAACATCAAAGATCTGGAGCAATATTTACCTAACAATTAGAAGGCTGCTAAATGTTTGATTTTTCAGCTAACTCATACACAGAAGGATCTTTACAGACATCTCCTCCTGCACCAAGTTAATAAGGCGCTGTAGATGTATGGGAAAGACTGTGCTGTGTGTGGAGAAAGTGCAACTGTACATAATCCATCCTATCATCAATCACTTCAAATCAGAGACACTTTTTAAAAGGAACTCATTAAACTTTTTGCAACAGTAGTGAAGTCTGGCATTTAACCTAGATTTTTGAGCTCATACAGGAATAGAAAGGAATCGACTAACTTCTGCAAATACAGCATTGACTTTTCTGCAACACGTCATTTACCTAATGCATTTTATGAGTGAAACTGTTCGTAAATGCAGATTGTTCATTAACTTGTTAAAATCACATACCAGGAAACTGTTCATTCAGAGTAGACAGACTTGGATTTAAAAATGGATTTATTTACAATACAAATCTTGTCAAAATCCATCAGTTTTCACCATTTAATGTTGGTTCTTTTGGGTCCTACTAGTTATTTCTTGAATCACACTGCACTTAAACTACTCTGTCACATGTGCGTAACAATTTGGGTTTTATTATTTGCTTACACAATTACGCTGTGAGCGCTTTAGCGTGGTCTTTGTTATTATGATGTTTTCAGCATGGGTGTGTTTAGTTCTACAGTTCAACTCCATGTATAGCCATGGAAAAAATATTAGACCAACCTTGTTTCATTCAATTTCTTGTTAATTTGAATGCCTAGTACAACTACAGGTATATTTGTTTGGAAAACAATATAATAACAACGGAAGTAGCTCATAATAGTTTAAGAGCTGATATCTAGCCATTTTTCATGGTTTCCTTGATAATAACCAAAATCACTTAAGTTCTTGCACCAATAGCTATGGCATTATACTGCCAAAAACAGAGCTTTAAGGCATTCCATGGTTTATTTTCTGTCTGTTGTAGTCACATGATACACACAGGAGTTAGTACTTGATTGCATAACTATTGTTTCTGATGACTGCAGCCATGCATCCTGGCATGCTCTCCAACAGCTTCTGACATTGTTCTGCTGTCACAGCAGCCCATTCCTGTTGCACAAATTCAAACAAATTTGCTTTGTTTTTGGGCTTGTGGTTCTCCATACTGTGTTTGATGATTTTCCACAGGTTTTCAATTAGATTTAGATCTGGTGATTGAGCAGGCCAAGGCATGGTTCCAATGTTCTGGTTCTCCATCCAGGCTTTAACTGAACTTGCCTTGTGTCAAGGGGCATTGTCTTGTCGGAAAATCCAGTCATTGGAGGCAGGAAAGAGTTTTCCAGCTGATGGAAGAAGACTGTTTTCTAGAGTAGCACTGTACATGACCTGGTTCATTGGGCCCTTCACACAATTGCATTTGCCCTGTTCCACCCATACTGAAACAACCCCAGATGGTCACTGATCCACCCATACGTTTTACTGTAGGGGCAAGACAGTCTGGTTTGTAGGCTTCTCCAGGCTTCCTCCTAGCCAGTAAGTTGGCTGGAGTGGGCATCATCTGAAAATCGGATTTGTCACTGAAGAGAACCTTATCAATCATCAACAGTCCAATCCTTGTGATCCCCAGCAAAGAGTAACCGGGCTTTCTACTGCCTTTTCTTGATGAAGGGCTTCTTCCATGCCCTATGTGACTTCAGACCAGCTTCAAGAAGCTGGTTTCCAGCTGTCCTTGATGAAAAAGTTGCATTTCTTGACAGTGCCCACTCATTTTTAAAGTTCCTGGAGGTCTGACGATGATTCCTGACACAGGAACAGATGACTGTACAGTCATATCGTGGGGTAGAAAGACGTTTCCTGCTGCGACCAGCTAGCAGTTTGGTAGTACCATGTTGGGCTTGTTTTTTCTTTGTGTAATGAACAACTGTCTTGGAGATCTTCAGTTTTTTCGCTACCTGTCTCTCATTCATACCAATTTCCAGCGGTGCCAAGATCGCTGTCTTTGTGGCTTCACATAATTCTTCCGTTTTAAGCATTATGGGAGAGCTGACAACTTCTGAGTTGTGTTATGGCTTGAATATAAGCAGGAAACCGCTCTAGGTCTTTGCATGTGCTGTGCTGCCAATGACATGAAATGGCCTCTTATATACCCTGGGAATACAATTAAGCTTAAGCATGTCAAATAGGACATAAAGTATTATGTAATCAGCTGCATTTTTCTGTTGTGTTCATTGTATTCTTCAGGTAATATACCTTTAGTGGTACCAGGAATTAAAATGAACAAGAAATTTAAGAAAACAAGGGTGGTCTAATAATTTTTTCTATAACTGTATGTAAAAATAGATTTTTTTGTAATTTTGATCATAAAAGATTTTAAAAATCCCTAGCATATACCAGGTTTGATCAGGTACCTTAAATTTGTAGAATGTTACAACTGACTACAGGGTTCGGGTTAAATATCATGGTCAAAGGCCTGCTAATACCCAATCGGCTCTGAGCAACAGGGACTATCCCAAAGCAATCTACAGGTAAAAATCGATATAATGGCACATCATATACAAGAGTTGAACATGTACATTTTTCTACACCAACATTATCAGTTTATGGTGTGTAACAGGAATAAGCGGATGAGTAATCTGCATATTAAGCTATTGATTTACCAGATGCAACTCACTGACTGCCTTCATGTTTAATGGCCAAACAAAAAGGTGAACATAAGCCAGAGGTGCCAGAACACTAGAAAAGTAAAGAGGAGAGACGCTTAATAGACTCTCATAGTGCATGTCACCATCCTAAGAGGTGTAAGAAAAAACATCCTCACCAGACTGCCTCCATCTTCAGCTCCGTCTTTGCTGGTGCAACAGTAGAGAGCTCAGTCACATCTTGAGTGGCAGGCACAGGAGGCACGGCCCCTTTACAGTATTTGCATTCCATTAGCCATAATGCAGATTGAATTTCATACAAGCGCTTTTACTAAGATTAAAATTTACTGTATTGCACAGGTGGAAAAGCTGCACACTGTATCAAAGTTTCAATCATTAGTTTCAACAATTTCTAAAACTATGTAGAAAATGTTTCAAGTTACACTGTCATTAATGAAGCCAAAATTTATACTTTAACCAAGCTGAGGCTAACATTTAGTCTTTTCCAGTGTTTCACAAATCGACATTTTCCACATATTATTACCTGTAAAGGGAGGAAACAACTGTGGAGCTGTTTGCGGCTCAGGTGTTGGAGCAATGGACTTGACGCCACCTCGCGGAAAAGAAGGAAGCATAGGGCGTCCTTTTCCTACACCAAGTTGTGGCATCGCTGTTTTGCCAATTCCAACCATCACTGGAGGGGATAAACCTTGGCCATGCAAACTGCAGCAGGTCAAATGCCACAGTAACCAGGGTTGCATATTAGATCTTGAATATTGATAATGGTAGCAATAATCCTATACAAGCTATTATTCTATGACTATTGTCATTTTAACAATGAAGAGTAGTCTTTGCACACTATTTGTGCAAGCTGTAGACCTCCAAAGACTGAACACATCAACAAGAAATCTACAATGCAATGAAAATTAAAGTTATAAATCACCTTTCCTATGTGGAACTCTACAATGTACACCTATAAATTATTACAGTTAAATCTTTTACACATTTACCGAAAATAAGGAAATGACTTCAGTTAGAACCACAACTGGCTGCTAAAGCAACAAGTGACATCAGTTCCTCACAATTCAGTTTACAATGCATGCACTGTGTGTAAACCTGAAGAAAACACATGCAGAACAACGCACATTTCCAGCCCAAGTAGCTGACAGCTGCATGATTAAAACTGATGCAGAAAGCATGAATTGGCCTTAATGTAACAGTCCTGCAATAAATTCTAATTTTAGTTTTTTAGTTTTTGTTCCAAGTGTTTTCAGACTTGGTCCAAATTATTTACCTTTATGGCAATTATGCTTGCTGTACTTCTGGTGTCATACTATAGTCTATCATTGATTTAAATTGTCATAAACCTTGTTAGTCCAAACACTGATCTCCTCTGCTGCCTACCTGCTGCTTTGGCCCACCATGACTCCAGACTCTCTGATACTCTCCAGGCTGCTGATGACACCTTGTGGGGCACCATGCAGTTTCATCTCTCCCTTATCTCCAGCTGCTCCTTTACCTGCAACAAATTTAACTATGCAATTCTCATAGTTGTGCGCACACAGAAGCACAAACTAAATTTACTTTAAGTGGAAGGGGTCAACATGTGTCCACCCGTTGAAGTTTGCAGGAAAAAGTCTGACATGTTCTGACAAATTGCTTCTCAATGCCAGCCACTCAGCAACCCACTGGCTAGCTATGGGAAACAGAGGACATTTCTTAAATCTAAAGCTGTTGCTGTCAAGTCAAACAAAGCCCAAATCAGCCAAAATAATGAAGTATGATGATAGCTATACTGAATATGGCTTTATTGAGCACTCAAATGGGAAACAGCAACATGTTATCTCTCTTCAGTAGCAAGCAAACAAAGCCAGGAAGCAAGTCAGTCTAAAGTGCCACCTGACAATTCAACATCCAGAGCATACGAATAAATCCAAAGATCGTTCATGACAGAAGGGCGAAGGACTGATGTACCAAAATAGCAAAAGATCAATATTGCAATATTTTATAAAAAGAGGGTTATTTCTTTAACAGTACTTCTGTTACATTTGTGATGTTTTTGAGGTTTGAAGTAGGCCTCTTAAAAAAATTCTCCACCTTTTTGAGAACTTGGTTTTCTGGTTGTATTATCTAGGAATTTTTTGAACTACAAGAACTGTTAAATCACAATAATTAGAAGACACAGAATATATAAAGTTTGCTTTACTTTTCTTAATATACCAGGATATGTTTCAAATACAGACCTACTGGCAAAGTTCCTCTTCCCCATGAAGCCATTGATGTCTCAATGCCCATTCCTCTAAACAATGAGACCAGGGGTGATCCTTGGCCATGGGTGGGCATGTCACTCTGTAAGAAGACAAAAACCTAGCAGCGCTCAATGCAAAGTAATAATATTTAGAAACATGGAAATGGTATATACTGACATGGTTGGAATGTGTTTTGTAATGCTCTGGATACCAATAAAAAATACATTAAAAAAAAAAGGAAATGGTATATACATATAGGCACATTTTTGGTTCCAACCTTTTCTGTTGTCAGAGTGCTGGTGTTTCCTGTTGGGTCTGGCATCGCTAGCTGACATGGAGATGCACCTCCTTGCTGTGGGTCCAGTCTGGGCATAACTGCACCTCTTGCCACCCCAACCCTCCGTTCAGCTGCTGAAAAGAGCAGCCCCCTGGCTCGGCCAACTACTAAATCATCAGGTTGTACCAGAAGCCCTCTAGCTCGGCCAATTGCAGGTTCACCAATTGATCGAGGAACTCCTTGTCCTTGGGGGTTGTCACCAGGAGTGGGGAAAAATCTGGCTCGTCCTACACCAGGCCCCTCTGTAGAGAGCAGCAACCCTCTACTGTGTCCTACAGCCATATCCTCAGGCTGTAGTCCTCTTCCACGTCCCAGGTAGTGGACGTCGGTCATGTCACCGAGGTCAGGAGGCTTGCATGGATCCATTCAAGCAACTTTTGATATTACCAGATGACACAGCAATAACTGTAAGCAAAACGTCAACTAATGAAGCCTGTAGTACGTCTCAATCATCATCATACTAATAAAGAAAAATATTCATGACTGCTGCTGTATTCTATTAACATGGAGTGACTATACACCAACCACCCATTCTTGCTACATGCACCATACCGCATGTGTTAATCTAGGATTCATATAATTCATGTAATTCAAGGACAACAGCTGCTGACTGAAAGGCCTTTTTGTTTTGAGTCACACCAATGCGACTCAATTGATTATTTTGTTGTTGTAACAAGTATAAATAGCCTGATGTCTCAAAATGCAAATAGCATGGACAAATGTGGCACTGAAGTTAGCTTTTAATGTGCAGCTTTCACTTCGACAGCACAGGGGAAAGTTGTGAAAATCTTAAATGGCAATACAAACAATAGAGCCTTCGATTCTCCATTTTTTTTTTTACCCACTTACTGAGATTGCAAAAAATTGTAGCTAAAGCCTTCATCGTGTTTAAAACCCTCTTTACAGAAAAATTATCCTGACAATAATGAGACCAGTTCCATCTTAAAAGCCTCACATTTACACTAGTCAAATGAGGATCTGATTAGGAAGTTGGCACTATTATACTACCCAGTGTTTGCTCTACATTCATTTAGGAGTGGCGGGCCGCCATCCCTAAATCCTAGCCGCCGCTCCTTCAAATTTCTTTGTTTTTTAAAATTGTCGCAAATACACCACTGCCACATGTCTCCACCTTCACAGCAGAGTCTTGCACTGTGTCGGGTACTCGCGAGTACTAAGGTAAACTACAGGTAACTACCTTGTTCGGCATCTACTCTTTGATACGTAGAGTTAATACGGCGTTAATTACTTGCGAGAGCGCGGACTTGAAAGTGACGTGACTTGAAGCACTCAGGCAGCAGGTCAGAGAGTCAGAGGAGTGTCGTCTTGGAAAACAGGGCAGCGAGTTACGGGAGAAAAGTTATTGGCTTAAGATAACTCATAATAGATTTTACAAGATAAAGAGACATTCGCATAATATTGATGGCCAGCTAAGGTTATGTAACATATTGGTAGCTTAAGTTAATTGGGCCCGGTGCCAACTCAGTGTCGTTAACGTGAGTAAACTAATGATAGCATTAAGCTAATATCTACACACCATGATGTAACTGCTGACTGCACTTTCAGATGAACTTGTTCAAATAGTTTTATTTAATTTTTTTAAATTTTTACATTCAGCCGCTAAAAGCTGTTTTCAACTGGCCATTCAATAAATAAGTTGTAAAAATAATATCTGCAGTGTAATATCATTTGTTTACACCACCACGGCTCCCCGGAGAGCTGAAAAAAAAAAATGCTGCTGAAAAAAATCCTAGAGGACACACTGCTACCAATACAGTTACACAAGAACGGACACCTTTCCCTGCCCAAACCATGTCAAGCCAGATGTACAAAAGGAATTTGTCAAATCTGTGAACCTCTTAGAAACCAGCAGCTTAATCTAGACCTGATATGTTGTTGTCTGAATGGGCTTTTATGTCAAAAGTAAATAAAACTATGGATTTTAACTGGGACTAAACCTTTAACTAGTGAAACTGAAGGCTCACTTAATGTGCTCTATTTCAACCCCTTATCTATAATAGTAACAGGTAGATACATCTTTTCAGTAGCTGAGCTAACATAGATTTTATACTTTATTTTGCTACTACTAGTCCTCAGGGATGAGAATGAGAAATGGAAAAAAACTCGGAAAATGTCTGCAGAGATTCAGAGAATACACTATATCTGAAACCTGTTGAGCTGTATGTTAGTAATCCCAGCTGCATTAGCTGATACTGTTACCAGCTTTCATTGGCCTGACATAATGGCGCCTTACTTAACGAACTAGTTCGGGTTTTAAAGAAAAATACAGAAATATAATTCTAGTTATTAAACCGTTTCTTGCTTTTCGACACTGGAAATAAACAGTTAACTAATACTTGATTTAACCAAATATTTTATTACCGGCTTTTATGTCAGCGCAGTGCTACGGTTAGCACAAATGTGCAGCTACTAGCTAGCTAAATGACACGTGCTAAAAGAAATTAAACAGCGGAGCCGACGACCTCTACAAATGAGACACAACACAAATGCTATCAGAAAACTCAACGATGTGTTTCAAGCTTTTACAAACAAAAATAACACTGTTTCTCTTAAAATTACAGCATGAGGACTCACGTTTAATCGACTGAGACGGTCCTGTCGGTCGCACAAGGTGTCGCTTCAGGCCTAAATTAGCCCGTATGAATTAGCCTCACAGACAAATTCGGTCAAACAGGCCTTCGATACTCTTATTGGACAATCAATATATTCTGCAGCAAGGCATTGGTTTACTGAACCTGTCAATCTTTCATCATACTCTAAATGACAATTACTGTTGGGTCTCCCTCTGGTGGTCACCATCTGTGATCCTCAGGTGTACCTCCAGACCATGAGCTAGAAATTTGGCTTTAATGGAATAAATGAGACAATAAACAAGATGAGAGTGTTCATTAATTTGTTTGTTTATTTATTTACTACAGAAGCAATGCAGTCAGTCAGATGCAATGAACAGAAGACTGCAAAGGACTTGAAGGCTGGAGGGCTTTGTTTTTATATTTAACTACCTCTCCTCCTCTCATACACTTCAACCTTTTGCTTTCTGCAATAGTTTTATTATTATTTTTTAAATTAATCTTGATAAGTACATATAGTGTATACTGTTGTTCTATATCTAAAGTTCATCTATTTATTACCACCATTTGTTTACTATGTTGACTCTGAGAGTGCACCTGTGCAAATTAATTTAGTCTAAAAGAATCACAGGGATTCATTAATTACCTGTCAGCTTTTAAATTAATCGACAACTCATTTTTAAAGAAAAAAAAGGCATGATTCTCTGATCCCAATCTCTTAAATTTTCTCATTTTCTTAAGTCTCTGCTCCTTTGTTACAGTGAAATGAAAATTAGATTGTGAACAAAACAAAACATTTGAGCACATTTTCTTGGGCTTTAGGCAAGGCTGATTTGAATTTTTTTCCCCACCATTTTTTTTTTTACATTTTCTGGGGCAAACAACTATTGAATAATCCAGAAAATAGACAACAGATTAATGAAGATAATTGTTAATTACAGCCCTCTAATCTAATCTAATCTAATCTAATCTAATCTAATCTAATCTAATCTAATCTAATCTAATCTAATCTAATCTAATCTAATCTAATCTAATCTAATCTAATCTAATCTAATATAAACTGAGGACGATTTCATGAGTGTATAGAAATATCTACATTCGTTACATGACATTTTTACAATTAAAGTCCTTATTTAAGGAAGTTTTTCTGCTGTAATTGTACATGGCAGATATATACACATTACAACCAGTGTTACTACAGCTTCTGCCATTGACATCTCTGCTTAAAAACTTGTATTTGTACAGGATGGTTCCAAATAATATGTTAACCCTTAGATGCAAGAGTGATTAGACCCTACACTCTTCAAAAAGTGAGTCAAAAATGACCTGTATACGAACCAATGTGTTTTCATGCCATTTTTTTTGTCATTTTGGTTAAAAATAATCATTTGTATTATTGTTTGGTCCACACAAGAATGATTTCATGTTTGAAATATGTTCATCACTTTATAACAGATTTTGAACATTTTGATATCTGAAAAAGGAGATTACACAGAACAGCAATAGAAGAATGTCAACATCCATTTTGTTGACATTTTTCCACTCTTTTCCTTCAGCTGTTGCTGCTCTCCGTCCCTCCAAGCTTCTGTATTTCATCACCTCTTGTATGATATTATCAGTGATAAAGAGCTCCCATGCATGTTCTAGTGAAACAGTGGTTGTAAGGCTCGATGCAGGCCCCGACCGACTTCTCGGGACTTAGTGGCTTGCTGTTCCGCTCTGGGCGGGAGGTAACTCGCTACATAAGAGTCCTTACGACTCATTCTGTTGGACATGGTTTGGACTTCATTCTCCTCTTAAGAGGACTCGTCATTCTGTTTCTGATTGATCCTGTTCAATTTAGGAGAGATGGATTTCCAGGTGGATGACCGACACCTCCAGTTGGACCATAATGTGGGTCTTCATCATCTGAGGTGTCAGAGATTTCAGATTCTGAGTCCAACCCCATAACTGGCTCTCCATCATCCAGCATCTAGATGACGATTTCTCTTGTAAAGCTAGCAGTCATGACACGCTAGATGAGGAAACATAAAAGGAACAGAATGTTTTGAATGACACGCAAGCCTATCAGTCGATATGTAGCTATATAAACAAATGCACACATGCACACGCACACACACACACACACACACACACACACACACACACACACACACACACACACACACACACACACACACACACACACACACACACACACACACACACACACACACACACACACACACACACACACACACTCAATGCATAGAGTAATGTTAGCTATCTAGTGCAAGCTAACAATAAAGTAGGCTAATTTGATGGGACATAACACAGTGTTTCACACAGCAGTCATGAATGTGCAAGTATGCTGACAAATATCAATCTAATGACATCATTTTTTTCTGAGGTAAAACATGTAGATTATACTTACATGCATCAGGTCTTGCTGTGTAAAATAACCTTCCTGATTGATGACACTTCTGACACAGTTTATGCAAATATATTTCTGAAAGCCACAATTGATAAGAATCACAAGATTTCCTTCCACTGATGAAAGCTTGGGGTAGTAATACAAATAGTATAATTTCTTTAAAAATACAAAAAGCAACTTAAAAATTAAAATCAAATGATATCAAAAGCATGTTTTTTGAGGAATACCTGGAATATGAAATGATAAAAACTGTTCATTACAAAGACATTGCAAGAAAATGACCTCACCGGGTCTTTTTTGACTCAATTATGCATGTAAAGGTTAAAAGACTTAACATCATGGAACCATTAAATCCAACCTGATGATGTTATATAGGTATTCATAAATCATTTATTGTCAGACATTAAGTCTCTGGCCCAAAAATAATAAATCATTAACAATGTCCATATATTATTATTGTGTGATTCAAGCACACTGGGCTGCTAACAGATGTTTCCTGCTGAGATATGTTATTCTGTACAGAACTGCTTATGAATGACGTCTTTTTCCAACTTTCAAACTTCACAACTGTAAACATTTATCATAGATTTGAAGAGGCACAGCTAAAAAGAAAAGATGCCTCGCCACCTACTCAAGGTCAGATGCTGACGTGCACGCAGTTTTGTGTCTATGTGAAAAACCAAAAAAGTGAAAAACCAAAAAAGTCTAATGCCAGTGGAGGCAGTCTAACAATCTTAAATGTAGAAAAGCCAACAGAGCTTTGGTTTTCAGGTCACCAGTCAGGCATATTGGCAATTAGTCTTAGACTCATTTGAAACGCTCCCACAGGTTTTGAGGTGATGACTTTGTGCTCGCACCTGCTTTCTGCACGCATAAATTAGTCTCATAAAGTAAATGTTGATTCATTTTTTCTATTTGCAAGAGTTTTCCCATCTTAGAGGACATCACAAAAAACAACAGAAACTCAGCGAACCTGATGAGTCTTCTGAGTTTTAAGGGATGTAATGCCATCTATTGACACCTAAAGGTAACTACAGCAGAAAAGACCATCACATTGACTTTGAATCGTAAACACCAACACTTCATCCTTCAAACCAAACCAACAGCATATTCTGGTAAATCTGACAGCAGCAGTGATCAAATTAGGTGTGATGTTGCAGACATTACAACCTGGAACATTTATTTATGTCGTATAATGACTCGCCACTCACTAGATGCAACTTTAAGTAGGTACCTCAGCAAATAAGGAGTGTGGACGTTTGTAGGAATGGTAGGAAGCTTTTATTTTATTCTAATTAGAACAGATTCATGTGAGGTAATAGTAGTTGTTTACCTGTTGAGACTTTACATCTGTGAATTGAGGAGTTTTTATGGCCTTGTACTTCCCTGACTCCCTGTAGCTGGAATTACGTCGACTGATGAAAAAAGTATCAGTTATGTGCCTTTGAGAAACACTTTCATCTTGACTGTATCAGAAACGTGGTGGGCTGTGGTGAGAAAATACAGCACAGACAGTAAATAGGATGAACAAAACTTAACATTTTGAAAACTCCCATCGCCTGCAGTGATTGATAAGACAGACTTTCAAATCTCAGGAATGGACAAAGTGGCATGTTTTCCTCTTTGTTAGGTGCATTTTGCAACTCTTTTGTTGCACTTTTTTGACTCTTGTTTAATAGAGCTTCTCAGTTCATTTTAGATAATCAAAACTACCAAATACTCTTTGAAATGAACATAGATGGCAAAGAAGTATAGTGCTTTTTTTTTTAAAAAAGAACAAAAATTTAATTGAAGTGACGACATTTTGAAATGCTAGGGCAGTAAACATGGGGTTCAGTCCTCCAATACTGAATGGGGGTCAAACTATTATGACTAATAATAATAATAATAACACAAAAAACTCTCAGAGAGCGCAGTACTCCACCAAGGCTGTTCATTGTCATATGGCATTGTCAGAAGTGGTACTTTTTTTTTTTTTTTTTTTTTTAAGAAATGCAGCATTTGTTTATTAGTTATTAATGATCAGAAATCACGGCACCATAGAATGTGGCTATTTAATATAGATGTACCCACAAACAAAATGACCTTGTGTTCAACACAGGCATGTGTTATGCATGTGTACGTTATGTATGGATACCGAATGGCATGACCTAAATTTGTAGCGGGCAGTGGAAATTGATGGGACTCGGAAACAACCCCACAATTTAATGCATCAATTGTTCCTTGTATCATTTCTGATGGATAAGTCCTGATAAGTCTGCAGTGGTCGATTTGTAATAGGATAACAATCATGTGATCATCAGCAGGCAGGTGACATAGTGTTCACTTGTTGTCATAGTTACAGTGATGCCTTGTCGCTGTCTTAAAATGATCCAGAAATCTTTAAAAAATCCATGGATCCAGACTATGAGTAGCATCACTGCCGAAATCTAATCAGTTGGTCCTTGTGTCATTTCTGACCTTCCCTGAAAATTTCATCCAAATCCGTTAGTCCACTTCTGAGTAATGTTGCGCACAGACAGAATAACAGACAGACAAACGTACACCGATCATCACCTAACTCAACCGCAGTCCTTGGCAGAGGAATAATAATAATAATAATAATAATAATAATAATAATAATAATAATAATAATAATAATAATAATAATAATAATAATAATAATAATAATAATAATAATAATAATAATAATAATAATAATAATAATAATAGGAGCACAAACTGCACAAAAATATCTAAAAAATAGAAAAATCAAAAAAACTACAAAAACAAAGCACTTGATTTAAAAACCATATAAAAGAAATTTCCAAATAAATCACCCACAAATTAGAAAGTGGCACATTTACAATACATTTACATTCAGGTGGTGGCACAGTGGAGCTGTATTTTGTAAATAAATAGGATTTTTTGTCAAATAAATTTTAATTATTTTATTTTATTCTATATTGTTAATGCACAATGAATTTGTTGTTAAAAGCTAACTTTCACCTGTGGCCCCTGGGCAGTGAACACCAGAGACAGCAAGAGAAAAGACTGTGACCCAGTAAATGACATTCTGTAGGTTTTTTTTTTTTTTTTTTTAAATGTCACATACTACTACAGGTTTGGGAAGCTTTTTCAGCTTTCTAATTTGTTTGTGAACAACTACATCCACACTGGCAGTACAGTTATGGGAGAATGAATCAGGTATTTAACTTTTGTTTGTTGACATGAATATATATCAAGCAATGATTTGACTTATTTGGATGTCAGCATTTGTTGTACTGCAATATGTCTTTCAAATACCTTTTCTTACATTCTAGGACTTAGTTTTTCTGTGCTGATAAAAAAAGACACAAAGACCACAAGGACACTTGGCTACACTGACGCAGAGTTTGATTTTGAAGTGTGGCCTTGTTACAAAAATAGTATATCTTATCCAGTTGTGATCGTTTTTTTATGGTTTGATGTAGAACTCATTCAGATGTAACTCTGAGTCAACACAGGTCAATCAATACATGTATGGAGAGAGGTTGTCATGGAGATAAATGGGGTTGAAGATAACACGATTAACTATACAACATTTTCAGTAAAAATCAGAACATTCCTTGTTGTTCAGCGCTAATTCCTGTGGACAGGCTCTTCCATAACAAATGTGTTTTCACCCTCTGCCCCTCACTTACATTTTTTTTTGTCATAATGAAATTACTTGTTTGTTACCTGGTGTCTGCTCAGTGCCTCATTGTGTCACTTAATTAAGGTCAAATCCTCAATTTGATGCCAAGAAAACAAGAAAGACAATGTCTATCGCCCTCCTGACCTCAGAAGAGGGTCCATCTCCACCTGTCTGCCTTCAGCCGTAATGTTCATCTTAAGAGCAAACATTTGACTTCAACTGACTATAATAGGCTGATGACATTATGCTAGCATGCTGGTGCATGTCAGAGTCACAGACAGGCTCCAAATCAATCGATATAATGTCTAATGCAGCATGCCTGCATGAGACCAGATGGGCTGCTTTGGGCAGTGGGATTTGAATGTCCAAACATAATTAACATGTTGGTGAAATTGCAGGTGAAAATGCAAAATTTGATGGCAGCTTGCATAAATAATGGGAGAGCTCATGCTTTCCTAATGTTTTGGTTTCATTAAGATTCTTACTGTCCAATTAGCAAAAGTCAAATGCACTCACATGGGGCTTGTTTATTGGACAGCGTCTTAGTAACCTGACAAACAGGCCACAGGGGGATTTACCAAACACAATGGATCAAAACAAGTTTTGCATTTTGAGACCATTTCCTGTGACAGGTTTAAGTGAGACTTTCACGTCTGACAACCAGTTCAATAAAGGATCTGCATTTTCAGCTGTTTTAATGTAGTAACCTGGTCGCACTAAAGTTTGACTCTGGGAAAAGACAAAATAAAAATAATACAAGTTACAGCAGACTCCTCAATACATGCTGGATGCCTACAAATAAATCTGCAAAGAAATTATGAAAATCTGGTGGCAAGGGTGCCACACAAGCATTGTAATACTATAATGAAATGATAAAAATAATGCCAAATATCTGTTAAAAAAGTGCTTTTAGCTCATTTAAATACAGTAAAACAAGTGTCGGAAATTGTAAAGGAACTAATTACTATGTCTAAAAACGCAGATTTTTGATGTGAACATTTTGACTTGAGTTTTTTGACAGTCATGTAACATGTAAATTTATAATTACTCTTAATATTTTTGAACAAGGTCTTTTTATTTATTTTTAACAATTATATAAACAAACAAGCAGAACAATGTAATACAGGCTGTAATAAAATAATGGAACTCAAAACCCCCCCACCCCCATCATCCCAGTGCTGGACCGCTGGTGTTCCTTGGTTACATACATTCATTTCGAGAAGGACCAGTCCATTGATGTCCCACAGCACTGTGCAAGTGCTTAAGCTATACGGACATCTCAGTGACTGACATGCCTTCAACAAAGGAGATGAACGGTTGCCAGGTCAAATGGAATTTGCTGATGGAACCCCTGATAGTGTACCTGATTTTTTCAAGGTGGACATGATACATAACTTCCTTAATCCATTGGCCATATGTAGGAGGGTGAGCGTCTTTCCATTTGAACAAAATGAGCCGTCTAGCCAGCAGACAGCAAAAGGCCATCATGTTTAACTGATGCCCTGTGAAGATTGCCTCTGCCGGAGCCACGCCAAACAATGAAATCAATGGGGATGGATCCACCGTTCTCGCACAAATTCTAGAAAATGTCTGAAAGATGGTTTGCCAGAAGCTGAGAAGGCTAGGACATGTCCAAAACATATGTAAAAGTGTGGCCGGCGCTTGTTTGCAGCGATCGCATGTTGGGTCGAAATCTGTTTTTATTTTTGATATTCTGGTTTTAGTCCAGTGGAGCCGATGTACAATTTTAAACTGGATAACGGCATGTTTGAGGCAGATGGATGACGAGTAAATTCTCTGAATGATTTTTTGCCAGATGGCTTCTGAGATTCTCTCACCTAAATCTGTTTGCCATTTATCCTTAAGAGAGTCCAGATCTGTAAGGTTATATGAATTAAGTAACTTATAGACTCCACTCATATTTTGCTTTTTATCAGCTTGAAGTTTGAAAATGGAATCAAGTATGGATGCATCAGGACGGAATGGGAAGGTAGCAGAATTAGTGACAACAAAGTCTCTGAGCTGTATATATCTATAGAAATGTGATTTGTGAATATTGAATTTACGCGATAGCTGCTCGAATGAGGCAAATGTATTATCAACATAGAGATCATACAGTGTACGAATCCTCTTGGTGTACCATGCATTAAATGCTTCGTCCATAACTGAGGGAAAAAACATGTGGTTTTTGACTATCAGTGCGACATGTGAGAGGCCGCTGGTGTTGAAAGTACGCCTGAACTGATTCCAGATTTTAACCGAATGGATGATGGTGGGATTCGAGGTGAAAGTTGATATGGGCTGTTTGAACGGTAGGTTGGAGCATAACAGAGCTTCCAGACATGTAGATTTAACAGACGATCTCTCCAGCCCTGTCCATTCAGGATCTTCGATGTCACTCCTCATCCAATATAACAAGGTTCTAATATTGGCCGCCCAGTAATAATGTATGAAATTTGGTAGTGCCATGCCTCCAACCATGCGAGGTCGCTGCAAAATATTTTCCTTTATTCTGGGGCATTTCTTATTCCATATGAAGGATGATATCTGGCTGTTCAGATTAGAAAAAAAGGATTTTGTTAAAAATATGGGAAGACTCTGAAATAGATAGAGAAACTTAGGAAGTGTGTTCATCTTGATAATGTTGATTCTACCTCCAAGAGAGAGAGGAAGGAGGTCCCAGCGTTCAAGGTCCCGTTTCAGGTTACGTAAGAGGGGATGATAGTTAGCTTTATAGAGATCTTTGTTCCTCTTAATATTTTAACCAGATATTATCTGAACAAGAAAAGGGGAAAATCTGTAGAATAACAGTCAAAAAATATTGGGTTATCATTTTTCAATTGTTAAAACACAATAAATCTTTTTTCAAAAAAAAGCCAATATCTGTAAAACAATGATTTATTTAAAAAAAAAATTATGTACAGTTAGACATTATAATTCTATGGTCAAATGTTGCAAAAGACGCAACAAGAAAAGCACTCAGAGAGCGCAGTACTCCGCCAAGGCTGTTCATTCCCCCATATGGCATTATCAGAAATGTAGCATTTGTTTATTAATTATTGATGATCAGAAATCACAGCAACATAGAATGTGGCCATTTAATATAGATGTACCCACAAACAAAATGCTGCATTTCTGACAGCACGGGCATGTGTTATGCATGTGTACGGTATGTTCGGATACCGAATCGCGTGACTTTATTAAGCAGCAGGTGGTGTGAATTGATAGGACTCGGGAACACCCCCACAATTTAATCAGTTGTTCCGTGTATAATGTCAGATGGATAAGTCTCAATCAGTCTGCAACAGTGGATTTGTAGTAGGATCGCAATCGTGATCGCCAACAGGCAGCTGACGTAGCGTTCACTTGTTGTCATAGTTGCAGGGATGCTGTGTCGCTATCTCGCAATGATACAGAAATCTTTAACAAATCCATGGATCCAGACTATAAGCAGCCAAAATCTAATCAGGTGGTCCCTTGTGTCATTTTTGACCTTCCCTGAAAAATTCATCTAAATCCCTTTGTCCATTTTTCAGTAGTGTTGTACACAGATGGAATAACAGACGGACAGACAAACATGTTCCTTGGTGGAGTAATTATCATTTGTGAGAATATAGATTGTTGATGTGGACATTATTTACAGTTTTGCCCAGTTTTCTTTATGGTTATGTGTAAATCACTACTTTTTATGTGATTTTTTTGTAAGATTTTGTTATTTTGTAATATAACTCATTCAAAAATTGTGGGTAAACACTGTTAAAAAACAATGTAGAAGCAGCACAGGCTTATCCTCACACACAGCTGAGTGTATGGATGGATGACTGCACTGGTCCTCCAAACCATCTTTAGCGGCTGTTGATGTTTCTATAAGCAACCACAAAGAGGTGCAAAATGACCTCAAAGAGACACAACAAGGAACTACACACAGATGACTACAAAAACAACCACGAACAGGCATTCCAGTTTTATTATAATCCACTGTATGTTGAAAGCGGTGCTCCCTGATATCTCTCATTATCAGGTGTAATCCACACCAGTTTACTCCTCTCATTACGAGACCCTCAGAGGGGCTGAGGGAGACACTGACATGCTGACAGGTTGCTTTGCATAAGCCCCGAGCGCTCACCTCAGAGGCTTCTCATCCTGGTAACCTGACCCATCTCTTCTGACATCTACACCTCAGTAATATCCTCAGTGTAAATGGGCCAACTTTCCATGACAGTAAGAGGTCTAGCAGTAACTGCCACTGGTGGCTGACATTAATCTGATGTGACAATCATTACCGACCCATCAGTCAGACAGACTAGGTAATGGTGAGTAAAAGGCCAAGGCTGTAGTGGTGTGAATCAGATGACTGGCTGGTGGCGGCGGGGCGAATGTGACAGGCTGTGGGGGAATTGTGGGAAACAGCTCCGGCCTTACCAGAGCCAGAGGGGACAAACACACCACAGCTGTTGCTGCCTGGACATTGATGTAAGCAGCCAAAGTCCTGGGAAGCTTTCCCATATGTCTCCCAGCATCGTCAGTGGTGGTGGATTTTCTCTATTGATTTGTCTTCAGTGCTTAAATTTGAGGAGCTATGGCAACCAAGTAAAGCCTCGGCACTTAGCAGTAAGAAAGCTTACTGTCCACACAAGATTGAATTGTACTTCTTGTCAAGTGGTTTTGCCTCTGAATGTTTGAGATCTTCTATTTATAAACAGGTGATTTCTGCTTGTGGGAGGCACTGCCAAATGCCATGAGGTTCATTTCCTGCCTCTTTTTCAAATTCAAGAGGCACGTGGGAAAAGCAGGGATCTTTTAAAACAAACTTTGCTGCGTCTTTTTTTTTCTCCTTAAAAGGGTGTTCTGTTTGAGGGCTTTATAAAGGGCCACCGGGGGCTCCAGACAGCTCATTCTGAATATAATACAACTGACAAGAAAGTGTGATATTATTTTTGTAATATTAACATTAGCTGGTATTGTGTTTTCCCATTTGGAGAAAGAGTCCTGTGCCACCGACAGTCACTCACGTATTCGTGTTTTTGTGCACTTGGAGCTCCCAGAATCCACTCTGAAGCTACATCCCTCATGTTGTGAATATTTTCAGTTATTAGGCTGTCTCTGCGTCCTGAGTGCGTCACATTGATAGGTGCGGTTTGCGCAGCACAACTCCTCAAACAGTCCATATTTGTCGGGCTGATGAGCTGAGAAACAAGCACTTCTGGAGCAGCTATATTTAGATTCTCTTACTTTTTCTTTCTTTTTTTTTTTTTTAAATTGTATTCATAGTTTTGGAGCAGACCATCCCTCTAGGGATGGGCCACGCATCCAGCACTCCTTCAGACGGATCATTCACCAACAGAAAGGAGTCAAGAATCCCGCTGAGTTGTTGGCAGCGCTGATGCTGTGCAGCTGCAACGAGTTCTTTCTGCTCATTCTGAAACCGCTGGACAGGAGCCGAGAGCAGGTTACACATATCCAAATATGCGCGTAATTGGAGCGCACTGGCGAGGCGTCCCTTGCACCTCTATCGGGATAAGACTGTCGTGATGTTCAATACTTCGGGAATTGAGCTCACTTTTAACAAGAAAGAGGATATTTCCGAAGGTATCAATGGCACTCTGCAGCTTTTCTACGTCCTCGTCACCACCAGCCCCACAACCATGTGGAACAAGTCGTGGAACGAGTCGTGCGGAGAGCAGCTGCAGGACTTCGAGCGCCCGGAGAAGATCATCATCGGGGTGATGTTGGCGATTATCACGGCGGTCACCGTGATGGGAAACACGCTGGTCGTGATCGCGGTGTGCGTGGTAAAGAAACTCAGACAGCCTTCAAACTATCTTCTGGTATCTTTAGCGGTGGCGGACCTGTCAGTGGCCATAGTTGTGATGCCGTTTGTAATAGTGACAGACCTCACCGGGGGCAAGTGGCTTTTTGGAGAGGTGTTCTGCAACATCTTCATCGGCATGGATGTAATGTGCTGCACTGCCTCCATCATGACCCTGTGTGTGATCAGCGTGGACAGGTGAGTTTCTAAAGTTAGCAGCCGCACCGGAGCTGCTTTGACAGCGAAGGCATTCGTTTTGCAACGGCACCGAAATTACGCATGCCGTGCGCCATGCGTTAAAAGCGACGGGCACGACAAGTATATGGCCTTTACGCAGCTCCAAAACACTGAAACCCACCGAAGGCAGAGAGAGAGAGAGAGAGAGAGAGAGAGAGAGAGAGAGAGAGAGAGAGAGAGAGAGAGAGAGAGAGAGAGAGAGAGAGAGAGAGAGAGAGAGAGAGAGAGAGCGAGATCTAAATTAAGCAACGAACTGTAAGTTAAGCGCATGAAACAATGGGCGTTTTTGCGCTAGAAAAATGTAATTTAAGTTCCTAATTCCAGATCAACCTTCCCCTTGATTATCTGTGCAGTGGAAGGCACTGAACCAAGAAATTAATACACAGACTGTGAATAATTCACAGCAAGCTTAATTAATTTGCTTGACCGGACCACGAGACAGAGATTCCTGTAATTACGCATTTAGGATGAGCGTCCATTGACTTTTATAGATGATTTACCATCGTCCCGCAAGTGTGTTTGGGTCACACAGGTCGCACCTAAACCATAAAACAAAGCAGAAGCTGTTGGAATCCACTTTACACTTTTACACTAAAGTTAATTCCGGAAAACTGTCTTTTTTCCCTGTCTCATTACATACATAAATATGAGCTTTATCACACTGGTGCTTTGCATCAACACATTGTTCCAAAAAATTATTCATGAAAGTGAGTTCCCAAATGCCTTACAGCAAGCTGCTTTAAATTCCACTTTCAAAATGGGAAGAGTAAAACCTGAGCAATCATCCTCACCCATCCAGATCCCAATCTGCATCTTGGCACAGTTCCTTGGAGCCACTGCTCATAAAGCCGGAGCAGAGCCTGATAGCTTGAGACAAATGAAATACTCCCAGTGCTCACCCTACAACTCACAATGAAATAAATGTCAAGCGATTGGTGTAACTGTTCTGCTTCAGTAACCGTAATGAAGACAAAAGCTCATTCTAGTATTGATGATGTGATTATTTCCTCCTGCTTGCCAATCAGGTATTATTACCTCAGTGTGTTACACCCAGAATTGTGCATGTTTCCTGCTCGTGGATGAGCTGAGCATGAGGGACTTCACTACGCCTGAGGAGCTAATGATATTATGGGGGGATATGGGAGATTGTTTCAGTGGGCTGAGATAAAGCTAACACAAGTGTACATGCGTTTTGGGGTGCTTGGACAGAATGGTGAATTAAACAGAGGTCTCAGTGGTTAGTGAAGATGAGTGAACAGTGTGTGTCATCAGGTCACATACTGGGCCCATCAGTCAAAATAGACCCAGACACATATCAGCCTGAGTATAAATAAAAAAACTGAAAACAGGTTTAGCCTTGGTATCCAGTGAAGGTTAAGAAGGAGTGTAACAAACCAGC
This sequence comes from Amphiprion ocellaris, assembly GCF_022539595.1. Taxonomy (NCBI): domain Eukaryota; kingdom Metazoa; phylum Chordata; class Actinopteri; family Pomacentridae; genus Amphiprion; species Amphiprion ocellaris. The sequence continues at coordinate 15,711,456 of NC_072771.1, read as the reverse complement.
TTTACTGAATCTTAGTGACTGTATCTGATTCAAGGTGTGAACAGCTGACAGAATATACTCAGAAAGGAGAGGTGGACCTGTGACTGAATACGTCTGCGAAGATAGAGTAGCTGATTGAATCTGTTGCCATGAAATCATAGTGTGCATACCATCCAGACCATTCTGTCTGCGTCTATCTGCCTTTTTGCTTGGCACAAGACAAACTTAGAATTTAAACTAATGCTGTGTTAGTTTGGGTTTGTTTTCATCCCCACACAGGCTTACAGACAGCTCTGTAAACAGTTTGTGCTCATCTCCATGAATACAGACTCATTTTAATGAAACAATACAGAGTGTGTTTGGTATATGATTCACAATGGGAATCATAGTGATAATTCATTAGGATGAGAATTGCCAATTAGATGCATGATTAGCTGTAATTAAGGGATTCTCACTGCCATTCACGCCTCCCAAGGACGTGCACTGTAAAATTAAGCTGAAGACGAGGGAGCGCAGCGAAACGGGCTCAGGACTGACCAGTGGAGTTTGTGATATCGTCCATGAAGCCTGGGTGCTCAGCTGCCCAGAGGGGTATTGATGTACTCTCAGAGCTGCTTTAGGCTGACAGGGGAGAACGTGCACTGTACTGTATATGCCAACATAGAGAATGTGGTGCTGGAGCGGTGGTCCCCAGTATGCGGATATTCATTTATGATCCTGCAGGGAGCTGACAGGGTTCAATGGGTGCAGAAAGACTGCTGTCATTCAGGTGGAATACAGTATCTGTGACAAGGTTAATCATTAGCCCACTTGGGATTCTGGGGCAAAAATTAATTGCAAACCACGACGTAAACAAATATATAATAAAGATTTCAAACTACTTTTTGATAGAGGATTCTTCTGTTTTACAATTATAGGTCTCAAGTTGACATAGGAGGGCTGCACAGTGGCTTGGTGGTTAGCACATTTTGAAGCTAGAAGATCCCTGGTTCGCATCCCAGCCTCACCTGGGTCTTTCTGCATGGAGTTTGCATGTTCTCCCTGTGCATGTGTGGGTTTTCTTCTGGTACTCCAGCTTCCTCCCACAATCCAAAACATGCTGAGGTTAACTGGTAATTCTAAATTACCTATAGGTGTGAATGTGAGTGTGATTGTTTGTCTCTGTATGTAGACCTATGACAGACTGTTGACCTGTCCAGGGTGTCCCCTGCCTTCGCCCTAAGTCAGCTGGGATAGGCTCCAGCCCCCCTGCAACTCCAATGAGGATTATGTGGGATATAGATCATGGATGGATGGAAGTTGACATAGGACTGTGCCCATGAAATACAAAAGCAGGATTTGGCCTTAAAACACAGAATCCTACATTTACCATATTGCAGCTCAGTAGCATCCTTTATTAACCTCCTAGACTGATAAATTTCAGCATCTTTAAAGCCTCCAAAAAGTGCTCTAAGAGCTAAAGATGACTTTTCTCTCCACAGACAAAGTAAGTACTCACTGTAGAGTAAACTAAACATGACATGTAAAAACAGTGGAGCGCCCCTTTAATAATTCAGAGCCTCATTAACAGCTCATTTCATTATATTTTTAGTTGATAGAGCAATTCAGTAGTGCATACTTATAAAGGAATGTGTAATTAACCAAATGACTAGAGGCCACACACTCAGGTCTGTGGCCCTGGTGCAGCTACTTGCTTTGTGCAGCTGCTAATTCAGTGTTATTCAGTGTGTTGTGGCTAAATTTGCACATGCAGTCGTTATGTGGTTGGACTGTGCCTTTTAAATATTCAAGGAAGTGTCGAAACACAGTTCAAAACACTCTTGACACCTGCACAGTGTTTCTAAACAGGTGACAGTGGTTTAGCAAGAAAAGGCGTATTTCCTGTTTCAGCAAACAATGTGGGAAAATGACACTCTCACTGCGGCTTAAAGCATTTTTAATCTTCTCACATTAGCATAGCAATTGAGAAATTGTTGGTGTTAATAACTAGATCGGAACATTTTGTGTGGGTGCTTTTGATCTAATCCAGCAGGTTAAATACATGGCAAATTAAAGTACCACTGAAAAAAACAGATGAAAATTAAATATTGCCATGAAACGGGCCTGCTTGTGGATTTTGCAGCATTTTCCACAATGATCTAAAGTCCTAAACAGATATCAATGCAAAGGATAAGGTGACATTTATATTGTCTATATTGTCTTTGCACCAAACCTTAATGTGAGTGTGATGGAGGTTCTTGTTCATTTTAAAAATAACATATCCCTAAAGCCTCCTCCTGTGAAAACCAGGTTCTACTTTGTTTGATTCTCCATAGGGTGTTTTTTAGATACTGGAACCATGGCTGAGCATTTCTACCTTGAAACTGCAGTCTCCCAGTAACAGTATCAATAACAGCTGCTTTCTGTTTCACTCACTTTCTGTTCTTCTTCAGAATTGGCTACCGGTTTAAATATGTATGGCTGAAGTACTCAAATATTACAAGTTGCCATTCTGTAGAGCAGAGTAGTTTCACAGTGAAGTCGCAGTGAGCTGGTGAGCTTGAGCTGCAGTGAGTGTGGGAGAGCAAAGTGGAGCGAGAGGCATGGATTTCCATAGACTTAATATAGAAAATGGACGTGGGAAATGTGTTGAACCTGCATTCTGTCTAACAGCCAGCAGGGGGCGACTCCTCTGGTTGGAAAAGGATGTCAGATTGTATCTACGTCTAAGTTGAACCTACTTCTCCCTTGGTTTGTTGTCTCAGGAAGCATTTTTCTTATAAATTTAGGTTTCAATTGCGAGTTTCAGCACTTTTCAAATATAGCATTGTGTTCATTTAGTAAACGGTAATCTCAGTGATGGTAAAGCAGGGTATATTTTAGGGCAGAGCTTCCTTGTGATTATCAGCTTGCTACCATAGCAACATGTCTGGAGTCCTCTAGTTGTCACTCAGCGACCAAGATGATGATGATGATGATGATGATGATGACTTCATTTCAAACTCAAATCTTCAAAACAGTGGTCCACAAACAACAGAGTGATTTCAAGGTCGCTAGCCATCTTTTATGTACAGGTTTATTCATTCTTGGTAAAATAGCAATGAGGAGTTACATCTAAACCATTTTAGGGCTGGAAGGGATTCATTTCACTGAAAAAAACACCAAACATGTAGCTTTGATACCCAGAAAAGAGATTTTTTTTAAGGGTTTAATCAAAGAACAGAGAGGGTCTTTAAAAATAAACAGAAACATCCTATTAATTTCAAATCAAAAAGTCCAACCTGCCACCTCTTTTCTCTCTGTAGTATGCTTGAAAAATCCTGTAATATAGTGATAATTTACACTATAAAACTCAGTTTAAATGCGTTTCTTACTCAATAGCAGCAGGCAACTGGCAGACATGAGTTACCCTTCCTGTAGCCACAGGTCACTTCAAAATGATCACAGAATACTCTTCAGTGCTATTGATTTTGTACTGTATGTGCAAATGCTGTCTTATGGCTGTGAAAGCCAAGCTTATGGATGAGTTCACTGTTCGTCACCTTCACCCTCTTTAAGTGGAGTTTCAGTACTGCAAATTGAAGTTAACACACCAAAGCGCTGACCCAGTCACGGCACAAGAGGCCAATGTGAGTGTTGCGAAGTAAATAGAAGAGAGGTTATATATCCAAGGCTTCCTGTCTGATCTAACATAGGTCTGCTCTTTCACAGGATATCCCTGCGTGAACTTTGAGCCACAGCTTAGCAGCTTTATGCCAACTTCTCTAAAAAGTTAGAATCTCTTTTGGCTACATTCAGTTTTTACCTTCGCTGAGAGTAATATGTTGTATGTTCAATAATTTAGAAGTCAAATATGAATGATTTATTCACAACAGTGTGAAGTGAGGATAGACCTTTTTCTGCAGCTCGTCAGACGTCTAAGAAAAGATGATGCTAAAGGAATGGGGGAGCTCCATATGGCAGGAGAACGACGCTGGCTCAATTTGCAAATCCAGTGCAGCCCGGCTTTACTGTCAGTGAACTTGTTCAAGAAGGATGGGATGTAGGTCAAGAAAAAAAAAATCACATAACTCCAGTAAAGTAAACTTTCCTACCAAGGCTCAGACTAAAGAAAGTACAGTGTGGGTGCGATCACACCTGTAAGCGCCTGCAGGGGATTTGAAGGAGGAAATCACACTAGCTGGGGCCCTTAGATGGCAGCTAGGATTAGCCGCTGCTTTTGCATCCTTCCTGCCAACTGGTGTGTCACTGATGAGACGAGTTCACACATCGACCTGCCCTCCGCATCTGATAATATTTTTGTGGGGTCGGTGTGTACGTTTGTCCCAGGAGAGAGAGCCCTTTGCTTAGTGCAGCCGGGAAACATCCAGCCGCAGCAGCAGACACAGATGACTTGACCTAGGTGACGCATCCTCTGGTAATGTGATGTGACGCCTCAGCTCCACTCTCTCAGGCACTATTCACTTCCCACTTGTCGGCCATCTCCGCCAAAATGTGGAGGACTGGACATCTCCTGTGAGGCCAGTGAGATCAGATCAAAGGCAGCTCATGCTCATAAAGAAATGCTTAATCGGGATAGAAAGTGTGTTTCGGTTGTAAATGGGATGTTACGCTGAATTCTTCAATCCTGTGATCACAACCCGTTTACAGAGACTGCTGCATTTTAGAGGCTTTGGAAACCACCAGAGACGCACATCATGTTACATAGCGGCTACAGCTATTTCGCACCGAGAAGACAAACCGCTCTCATCTTTTAAGACGAAACAATATTTAAATTTAAAATCCTTCCCTGCTCATATCTTGTAAACAAGCTCTACTTCTAGAGCAAAACTGCTGTCAATGGGAATATTTCAGAGCACCATGAAATAAAAATGCCGGGAGCAGGCATTTCACAAGTTAATCATTGATAAGTGCTGCTTGTACTATCAACCGCAGTTCTGTTTCCATCCTGTTTCACTGTCTGTTTGACTTTTATTACAGAAGCACCTGAAGTGAGAGACAAATTACCCACTGATCACGTGATAATATAGGCCAGTGTGTGTGGGAATGGACCTGAAGGGGTTTCAGTTGACTGGGAGCAGAAAATCAAAGGGAAGAGAGCACAATGATAGCAATGGTGTGTTGTTTGCTTCATGACTTTGCCATTGTCCTTAAGCGATTGCTATTTATAGTTGATTGAGATTTAGAGCAATCTGTCTGTTGGCTTCACATTGGTTTATTCCAAAAACAAAAATATTGAGCTCTGGCTTGTTTTAAAATCTGTGGTAGCTACAGAAGGTCCAGCGTACAGTAAAGAACAACTTTGTGTGATGTGTGATTATGCTTAGACATTAAGTAGAATATGTTCATATGTTGTTTTATCACAATTTTTTCACATTTTTTACACGAGAATGGACAGTTATTTTTTAGTGCTGTTTTCTCCTGATACCAGGTTAATTTATTTCATTATGTCAAGACAATAAAGCTTGTTTTCTTGTGATAACAATTTAATTATTTCGGTATCACAAGAAAAGAAAAGGTTGCTTCCTCTTTGTTTATCAGACATCATGAGTGCCATGCCAGCAGGATGCAATCTACAGTGGAGCCAGCGGCTGCTTGGCTCCTCTTAATAAGACATGAGCTCCCCTGAAAACATTCATCCATTTTCCTCTCATCCAGAGCTGACTGCTGGTGGCAGCAAGCTAAGCAGGGCATTTCAGACGTCCATCCAACCAGCAGTGTTTTCCAGTTCCTCGTGGGGGATCCCAAGGCTTTCCTGGGCCAGATGAGCTATATAATCCTTCCAATGGGTTCTGGGTCGACCCCCCAAAGTCTTCTCACATTTAGATGTGCCCAGAAAACCTCCAAAGGAAGGAGGCATTCTAGTCAGATGCATGAACCACTTCCACTCCAAGCTCCCCCTGAATGTGGAAGCTCCTTAGCTGATTTCTAAGGCTGAGTTCAGCCTCCCTATTGAGGAGACCACTTGTATCCAAAATCTCATTCCTTCTGTCACTAGAGCTCATAACCACAGGTGAGGGTTAGCAGCCCAAACCCAACACATTCAAATATCACAATAATTCAAATAGAACTTTTTCCATGCAACAAAAACACTTTTTTTTTTTTTTTTTTACTGCTTTTTATATCTTTGTGGTGCTAAAAGATGGACAGTAATGGTTACTTGAATATTTTTTTATTCTTATTATTATTTATATTCTTATTAAGAGGTATAATGACAGATAAAATCTAAGTCAAGTGCTTTATAAATGCATCCGTTGTTTCTGATGACAAATATATCCCCTGTTGGTTTGCTGCAAGTCAGCATGCATGGATGGCATCTTGACAACTGCAGCACCAGATTTCAGCTGAAAATGTCATATCCAGGGATACCTACCCATTACTGATCATCACACTGTACTTCAATCATATTCTACCACAGGCACAAATTGCAGTGTCTTTCTGATAGAGATGAAATTCGAAGCAGTCCCCATGATTTAAGATGAAGGAGATCCTGACTGCAACTTTCCAGGTGAGAGCACTGTAGTGACACTGCTGAGACTGTTGACAGTCAGGACAGAGATCTTGAAGACAAAAATCAGGTTTGATCCAATGAACCAGACACTCATTTTTAATTCTACATAACTGTCTGGTAATCTCGAGAGAAGAAAAGTAAATTTCTCATGATGAAATGTCTTAAATTCTTGAGAAATCAGACTTGTTTTCTCAATACAAAATAATTTCCTCAAGAGAAAACCAGCTTTGTTTCCTAGAGATAACAAATTACTTAACTTGTGATCCTGAGATATCAGCGTGTCCATTCTTGGCTTCTTTCTTCTCAGGATAATTATTGTCAGATTTGTGTTGATAGTAAAAGCATTGCATCTGTGTGGGCTTCTTTGGGGAGGACCACTCCACTCTAATATAAAAGCACTCTTTATTTACTCTTAAAAACAGCACAGAGATGTATGCTTCACTGACAGACCACATGGTCAGACAGATTTTTTTTGTTATTGTTGCTTTAGTGGTTGTCTTTGTTAGAAATCACTTAAATCAGATTTTCCTATCTAACTAATTAGTAAGCTCTTGAACCAACTGACTAAATGAAAATATCCAGCCGAAGTGCTTCCACAAATAAAAGTATGAAGGAGGCTTTTTTGGGCTGATGTTCTGCTGATGTTTTGAATGATTTATGTGGCCCTCCTGTTGGATAAATACCACCTGACCCCAATTTGATATTTCACTTCCACTTTAACTGAAGTCATACACAGTTGTTGATGTTTTGAGGAAGTTTTATGAACCACAGGATTTACAACTTTTCTGTGGACACAGCAGTTTTGGTATGTTGCAATTTCCTATGCAATTTGACATAAAGGATGATGGATTAGTAATCAGTCCGCAGATACAGATCAGAGTTTTATTTTGCTATTCCTGGCCTGTCACCCTATTTACCCAGCAATCTCAGGGGACAGGAGGAAGAAAAGGGCAAAGTGCTGAGTGATTTTAGTGTGTGTGGCATAAATCATGCTTTGTGTTTGGCATAACAAAGGTGGGGTCCATTATTCATCAAGATTGAACAAAGCACCAACAAGCATTACCAAGCAGTGAGATAATAGGTTTCCTGTTGATGGAGCTCAGAGACCACACGCACACGCACACACACGCACGCACGCACGCACGCACGCACGCACGCACGCACGCACGCACGCACGCACGCACGCACGCACGCACGCACACACACACACACACACGCACGCACACACACTCGCTCGTATCATGCTGTGGATTGCTGATAATATGTTCCGAACATTTAGCATATTGCTGCGGTTGCAGAATAACTATGCAACTCAAGCTTTGGCATTCGGATCATCTGCACACACTAACTGAATATTTATACGGTCCATTAAAAGCGGCTGTATGAATGATCTGCTAAACTATTACTGCAAAGTTAACTTTTTAAACCAGTGATCTTGAGCACTCATGTGTATTTATGTTGGATGCATAAACATTTATATAAAGTACAACCGTGTGCAGTGGCGCATATAATGTAATGCGGCCAAAGGCAACAGCTTTTAGCAGCAATCCCTTTAGACATGCAGACTTTAATTGCTTCATTTTGCTCTTAATGACACACCACTCCTCATATATGTTCACTGCTGTGCTTCCATCTCTTGTAGTTGTCAGTTAATTCTTAAACTATTCTCTGAGTATTATATAAGGGACACTTTCACTGGATGTAGTTCAGTGTTACTTTACAGCAGATGTTTTCCGTGTTACTCAGGTCAGGTAGATGCTGAGAAGTTAGTGTTTTAACTCTCAGCACTGAACTAAGTTTGTATTCAAGCTGTGAAATAGCAAACTGAGTTATGGCACAGCCGCCACTGCCAAACTGCCCCAGAGCAAGCCTCTGAACCCCAGAACTGACTACTAACTGGGTCAATGCACTGTGTGCAGCCCTGCACTCTTTGATGTGTTTGTGCGTGTATGATATGGAAAGAGGAAAATTCCATTCACACGCAAAATCAAATTCAGTTCTGTGAAATAACATTTGAGATTAAAAGATAAAATCAAAACATCAGCTTACAAAGATGGCCGCACCATAAAGGATTATTAGTAGCTGCTCAATTACTTCATATTCTAGCTCAGAAAAATAAAAATCTCAACATGTGTGAAAAGATTATGAAGCACCAATATGCTGACAATAGAAAAACATATCAGATTTAGTGACATTGGCATGCTGGTCAATTTGCCTGTTAAGTGGCGAGAACACAGACACCCATATCCCATCTGTCTCTAGATTTGAGCTTCAGAGCTTTTTACAAAAGTCCTGTATGTGGAGACAACCTCTAATTCTCAATGTAGGAAGACTTGATTTGCAGATGCACATTACCTGTGGGGGGCATACTATGAATTAGCCCCACCGAGACACAACATCTTATATTTACTATCATATTTACTGCTTCTTTAGGCTATGCAACTCCAAAATTTTGCATACATTTCTAGTAATCTCTTACAAAAAACTCTATACTAAGTATTACACTTTATCACTGCCTTCCTTTTAAGTTAAAATGGTAAAGTTATGGGCCACTGTCCTTTGTGAGTAAGGAGCTCATGATCAAGCTGGCACAGTGAGGGTGGACTTTGAGCTACAGGCTACACTGACATACAGAGAATCTCGATGCTAACATGCTGGTTTAGCAGGTGTAATTTATTTAATCGCCATCTTTGCATAGCGTTACTAACAAACACAAAGGTACTGCTGAGACTGATGTTTACTGCCTTGATGTGGGTCCACTTGTTGGTCCCAGACAGCTGAGGACACCTACAAACATGTACTTGTTGCTTTTGTACTATTTTTCTAGTTTATGGTAGTTTGGAAGACTCCACTGTATCCATGTGCAATAAGTTACATTTATGTATTTTGTACATATTTAGTTATTGCTTGGACACAAATTTTAGGCTGCAGTGCATGTGCATGGAGGGACAAAATTTACTTGAAGTCAACCCTTGCATAAAACCTTTCTTATTCTTCCTTGGGGATGCTGCAGGCACCTACAGATTTATAATTGTTATTGCGCTACATTTCCAGACCTCTAGAGTCAATTTTGAAAACTCTGTTGCATACTTGTACAGAAGGTTGTAGCTACGTATTTTGCACATACGCACTAGTGCTAATCATATACGCTATTTCCTTTGCATCACACTAATTTTGGGCTGAACACAGATGCCTGCTGAGGGGTTCGTAGGGACTCTTGAGGATTTAAAAGGAACATAGCGGATTGTTGTGTACTTGGAATGCATAAATCTCAGGATTTTAAGGATAACTCACTGCAAATCAATACAAAGTTGTTCTGAGTGATCACTTTTATTACTCCTTCAAGGAGGTGGTGCCTCGGCAGAGTTATGTGATGATCAATGTTGGCTTGTCTGTTTGTCTGTCTGTTGGCAACATTACTCAAAAACAGATTAACGGCTCCGTCAGCTGCCTGCAGACAATCATGATTGCTATCTTACGACAAATCGGCCGCTGTGGACTTATCGGGACTTATCCGTTGGAAATCATACAAGGAACAACTGATTAAATTGTGGGGGTGTTTCTGAGTCCCATCAATTCCCGCTGCCCGCTACATATTTAGGTCACACGATTTGGTATCTGTACATACTGTATACATGCACAACACATGCCTGTGCTCAGCGTAACGTCATTTTGTTTGTGGGTACATCTATATTAAATGGCCACATTCTATGGTGCTGTGATTTCTGCCACAAATTTTTTCAAGTTTTCATCCGTCGGAAATGATACGACTGGGCAACCTTGGAGTACTATACTCTCCGAGTGCTTTTCTTGTTTTTTGATGAGAATTTTTTTCCCTTATGGTAGTGGTCTTTTCCAGGATGACAGTGCCCTCATCCATATGGCACAAGATCTCACTGAAGGGTTTGATAAGAATGAAAAGGATGTGAAACATAAGGTATAACCTTCAGAGCCACCAGATCTCAACATAATTGAACATCTATAGGAGATTTTGGACCAACATGGCAAACAGCGCTCTATTACTATCATCAAACCAACAAAAGTGGGATTGTTTTTTAAAAGAATAGTGTTCATCCCTCCATTACAGCACCAGAGACTTGGAGAATCAATGCGAAAGTACACCAAAGCTGTTGTGATGGTACCTGTTGCCCAACACCTTACTGAGTCACTAATTTTTTCCATGAATTTGTTGCCCATCCATATGTTAGCATTGAACAATACACCAATCCATAAAGTAAATGCTGAGATATTTCTTTGGATAAGTGACTACTGCTGGTGGTGCTACAGGCAAAATCAGGGGTCCACCAAAGATTAATTCTCTGGAGACCACGAGTACCTGTACAAAATTTCATGGCAAACCTTCCAATAGTTTCTGAGATATTTTAGTCTGCACCAGGGAAGTGGAAAGAACGTCCGCCTGATACTGCCATCCCCAGAGCCTTGCAGCTAGCATGGCTGAAAAATATGAGCTTGTAGCTACTCTGAACAGTTTGCCAATGTTGTTGGATTGTGTGGGTGTGCCTGTGAGGAGTACACAAAGGTGTAGCACCTGTGAGACAAGAGAATGTCTACTATGTTTACTGTTGCTCTCCATGCCATGGCATAGTTGAGAACTGTGCTGTGTAAATTTGAGATACCTACTAAAAACAAGCATAAGTTGGCAGAGCTGATAAAATTTTATGCTTGACATACTGTAGGTGGATGATTTTAACATCACATAATGTGATCTTAGATGAATGATTTTGTGTTTTAAATGAACATTATATTACTGACGAAAAATACTGTAGGAGAATTAAACACCCTTCATTTACACATGAAACTCAATGCACTGTTTAACATTATCACTAGAGTGACTGTTTCTTACCCATCATTATGTGCACTGCTTTTGCAACACAACGGTGACCTTCATTCACCAGATCACTGTTATCAGTATTATTACCTTGTCGTTGCAGCCATATTTGCTCACCTGTAATGGCATTTCGTTTGTTTATCTTTCAATTAGGCTGCGCTGAGTTGTAACCTGGAAATGTACAGCTGCAATACTGCACGTTTAAATATGCTCTTCCAGCAGAAAGCAATTGAATGAGTTTGAATTATTTCTTCATCCTCTCCGCTCAGTGACAGATAAATAGCAGTCAGATTGCTGCTGTAATGAATACTCCTGTAATCATTCATAGTTACGTCTGGTTTGTGCACACTACGCTCAGACAGGAACATAGATTCCACTTCCCTATCTGATGTTGTGATGTATGTCATCTGCTGTAAAATCATATTACAATTAATTTGCTATCCTCACCTGAAAATATATGTGATGTAAGCGTTAAAGCTGCTACCGTCCTCTTTTTGCTTCAATTATTCCTTCTGTCATATCTGAACATACTACTCTCATTTGACTTATCGAAATGTTTCTTAATAGAATACTGGTTAATCAATTCATTTCTAGTTCACTGCCCATTTTCCATCAAAATGACAAACCCAGCAAGACAGCAGACTTACTGTAGGTCCAATTAACCATTCAGAAAATCACAGTTGTCCTCAGATCTCCCATGCTGTGCTGGTTGGGATAGGGAGGATGACAGGAGTGAATGAGCAACACTGTCTTTGCAACTCCTGTACTACAGTTAAAGGTCACACACGAGGCTACTGTTGCTCTGCATCGTGGAGGTAAATTTAAAAGTTTATTTGTATAGCATACAACAATGAGATAATTCTTCTTTTTTTTGTACAAGACCAGACATAATTGCAAACAAATACAAATGAACACGCTTGTTATGTGACAGTTTGTGCCTTTTCAGGATCATTTTATGGTAGAAATGTCTTTAATTATGTAAAGGAAAACACAAAAGTCAGGCACCAAAATGTATATAATGGAACGTATATGGATCTAATTACATTCTTCCACAACAGATTCAGTTCTGGTATGAGTTTCTCATTTCTATTTTAGTTTTCCACAGTTAAAAAAAGACCCAGTGCTTTAAAAATGAGGGGAAAAGCCCCTGACTGAGGTAAAAACATCCCAACAGATATTTAACAATGTAATAGCAGTGCAACTATGTGCACAACACATGAATTCAGTGTGTTTTCATAATGCAATTTATTAATATAGCATTGTATAAAAACAGAGTTTACAAAGTGCCTTGAGTTTTGGATTCGTAGAAGGTAATACACCACTAGGAAGCCATGCTTTTATTTTTTGTTCAGTTCTCAACGCACATTTTTGTTATCAAGTTTTCTCTGGACATGGGAGATATCTTTTAAATAACAGTGGTATCAGAAGAATTTTTTTGCTCTTAGCTGGACTTTTCAGCATCTTTTATATTTTCACATCCCCAAAATCAAAGGTCAGTGAGAGAATAGGAGGTGGAGAACAGCACAGCGCTCAGTGTTTGCCTTTATGTTACATGGTTGTGTCTAGTGACTCAGGAACAAGTCGACTACAACTCCTCCGCACTGTCCTTTCCCATTTGCCGGGCCATGAAATGATGACATATAATGGGCTGCACAGCTACTTCAGCTATACTAACTGCTGGCTAGATGCCAAATTGGAAGAAAGTGAGTTGGCTCAAAAGAGGAGCTGCCTGTGGTATCCTTGGTAACTAAAACTGTTCAACATTTTTTCTAAAAGGTCAGGAGTAAAACGGGAAGAAGTGAAGAATTAGATTCCTCCCCCACATCTGAGACTTCCTCTAAGCTTATTTAGTTTTTCGAGGCGTCCTTTGAGAGGGGGAGTGCACTCGGTGACAGAACCAAAGGGAAGGTGACAAAGATGGAGGGGCTCTTCACCCTCGCTCTCTCTCATCGTCATGACAGGAAAAAGAAAGGAAGATGGACTTGCTGGCACATACTTATTCACCTTCCACTAACAGACTTTGGTCATTGTATAATAATGAAGACAGAGTGAGCGCTCTCATTAATATTTAAGGGACCGTTTTAGGATCTCACTGAATGAGTTTGCAGATTTGGGGTTATTAGTGACATGCAACAGAAAATGGACATTTTGGTGGCTTGTATTAACACTTGAGATGCCATTTTACACTCAAATACAATATTATTTCTAAGCACAGGCTGAGGCAAGCATGCACATGTACAAATTTTATTTTCTTCAAAGAGAGAAAGCCTGTAGAGGCTTTGTTGCTGAATCACAGATCTGGTCACCATGGTTGCCACCATAAAGGAAGTCCATTAAATAATTGACAGGGTGCAGAAAATGGCTCAATGCATAACAAACAGGCAACAATCCATTCAGAAAGTACAAGAAAATTGTGAGATGAGGCAGACTGATATCCTAATGTGGACTCCGGGGACACAGAAAACTGTCTTCTCTCGAACTGAACAAAGATTCTGACCCAAATTCAGGAGAAAGTGCACACCACGTTGCCCCTTCAGCCAAAAGACCTGCAACACAAGGTGACTGACAAAACCCTTTGGTTGAGTGAGGCGTTCATAACCACGGAGGTCGAAAAAAATGAAACCTCTTTGTTGTGGTGCATATGTAAATCAGATCTCAACCTCATTATTTTTTCTTACATAATAGTTATTTATAGGTGAGGCTGGGAGAATTAAAGTTGTGACCAATTTGCTGTTGCTCCAGAATATTAACTAGAAGACACAGGAAGACATATGACCAGATGGAAAACCAAATAACAACTAATGGCTAAACAGCGACTAACTGGAGAATGAGCAGCAGCAGCCATTTAAAACTGAAGACCAGATATATCAGTGTAAACCCAGGTACTGGCTTTGACATTTTAAGTGAACCATCTGAAAACCAAGACCCACCGGCAGGTTTTTAAGGCATTTTATCTTTAAAAATTATTTCATTTATCAGAGCCAGGACCAGACAGTAAAAATGGAAAGTGATATGTGCGTCTGTATGGGAAATACTTCAAATCTAAGTTGAAAACTGTACTATATTTAATCAGAATCATGTTATTCTACACGCCTTTTAAAACCATTTGATAAAAATAAACCACATTCTGTACACCGCTACTTAATGCAACTGAGAAGCATTTCTTAAGGTAAAATATCTATGTAGAGTCACCATTTTTTTTTTGGAGTATTGGTAGGGCACTTGAAAAAATGTTTTTCCAGGTTTTTTTTAATTAAGAAAAATAATTTATGATTCATGGCATTATAATTGTGTCATACTGCACAGAAGATATGTTTCACTTCCCTCTACTTTTAGCCATGGTTGGGCTGTTTTCCATAGATGTGCAGGACTTTATATTGCAGTGAAAGTTGAAGCCACATAACAGTGAGTAAAATGCAACTCGAGCGACAAGTGCCCACAAACTGCTGGGGGTTCAGAGAGCTAGTAGGTGAGAGAAGAAAGAAATCCTGTAAACTGTCCTTTTACTTGCAAGAAATTTTATCAGAAATATAATGCTTTGTCCTTAAACCTTCATCAGGTAAAACTGAGGGACACAGAACATTCCAGACAGATATAACCAACACTTCAGGTGAAGCCAGTCAAGGACTATGACCCATCAAGTGATCTATCCCTTGGCCTGTGTGCATTTAGCCAACTAAAAACCATATAACACAAGCTCAAAAAAAGGAAATTTAACAATCTTCAAAAAAACAGAAACAACAAATATACATCCTAAAACTATTCCAATTAAAGTCAGTGTATCTAAAAATCATCTCTTCCAAAATGTCAACAAGAGAGCGCAGTACTCCTCCAAGGCTGCTCAGTCGTTGTATGATATCCGACGGATGAGTCCCGATAAGTCAGCAGCAGCTGATTTGTGGTAGGATTGCAATCGTGATCGTCAACAGGCAACTGACGTAGTGTTCACTTGTTGTCATAGTTACAGCGACTGTGTGCCGCTATCTCACAATAATACAGAAATCTTTAGCAAATCTGTAGATCCAGAATATAAGCCACTTCACTGCCAGAATCTAATCACTTGGTCCTGGTGTCATTTCTGACCTTCCCTGAAAAATTCATCCAAATCCATTATTCTGTTTTTGAGTAATGTTGTACACAGATGAACCGACAGACAGACAGACAATTGAAGGCCGATGGTCACATAACTCTGTTGTTACTGTGTTCCTTGACAGAGTAATAATACCATGAGACTGATGGTAGTTCTCAGATTTTTATTGCGGTGGCTTCCTTATGGTACCCTTTTAATTAGAAAATTAAAAAATATAGTATAGATTTTAATTCAAATACCCCAAAACTGTACTGCACAATGTGCCAAAATCATCCAAACAAGGCTCAGATACTTTCATATCACCATAATAACAATAAAAATAAAAATATATACAATGAACTGCCCATATTCAATCATATAGCAATAGAAACAGGAAATAAGAATTTACAAAATAGAGACTATAAAAGTTACATAAAGAATAAATACCTAATCTTATCACCAAAATACCTACAGAAGAAGAAGATAATGTGCAAAGATGGTCCAAACATGGCTTCAATACTTGACAAATAAAAGACAATTTACCATTAAACTACTGTAACCAGCACATAAGAATTTATTGCGCCCAAGGCAATAACTATTAATGCTTTAACCACGGTAAAACCAAAGCCAGTTGTTTGACCTTCACTAAGCATTTACAGGCATAACCCCAACCTTCGCTCTGAAGCCTTCTTATCATGGTGTACTGTATATTATGGAACATATAGCTGGAGGATTCTGTTTGATGCAAAGTATTTTTCCCTCCCACCAACACAATAACTGGTGATGGAATGAAGTGAGCCACACGTATCGCTGTTGTCCACTGCATGACAGATTGACCAATAAGCCGTGGATCACAGATAGATGTAAGCGCATGAGTGCTTTCGAAGTAGGACCAGACGAGCTGAGGAAAGCTCTCTAAGGCTGCCATTACACGAAAGAATAGGTCAAAACACCGGTGAGAGATCAGGGCTCAGATGATGTCAGTATCCGAGGGGACAAGGAGTCAGAGGAGTGAGCCAAAAGCAGAAGTGAACAGTGTTAAATAATATGTGTGATGGGAATTGCATGTGTTTTTTTTCCTTAAACTTGAAATGAACTGCACAGACAGCACTTACCTTTGCAATGCAGTAATGTATAGTGAAAGTGATGCGTTACACTTTGCTCTACAGCAGTGACTGCTGACCAGAAACAGCAGCAGCAGCGAAAAAAAATAGTAGCAGCAGTAGTTAAATCAGGTAACATGACATGACAGCTACAGGTCAGTGGAAAGCAGCAAGCAGCAGCTATGAGAGAGTTGTCAGGCTAAAGGGCATATTTATGTGGAGAAACAAACTTCATTCTTGACCTTGAAAATAAACTGAAAAATAACTAAAGGTAAGAGCTAAAAAGTGGAGGCAGTTACGAATTTTGGTAAAGTTTGAGATATGGAGCTGGAAGTTGAAACAGAGTGTTCCAACAGGGTATGTTTCTGTGACCTAGCCAGGTCTGTAGTGGCAATGCTGAATTACAAAACTGTTAATATTTAGCTCTAAAGAAGCAATTCAAGAAATAGCTTGTTACATTTCTGTGGACATTTATGAAATCAATATGTTCTACTAAGTCATGGTGCTGAATGGGTAGTCTAGTACAACCGGATTATTTTGCAGCAATTACCTGGCTACAGCTACAAATTTACACTTCTACAATTTCATTTTGCAGATGCTTTTATCCAAAGTGATGTACATCTGAGAGCAGATACAACACAAGTGAGGATCTAGTCAAGAGAAAAAAACCTGGATAAGTGCCATAAACCAAGTTCAAGTTCATTGTCATTCTGCTATAGAGGAAAAAAAATGCTCTGATTTGTTTGTATTACTTTCTGAAAGCACAGACATCTTGGGTGGAGTTAAGCCCAGGATGCAGCAACAGTGCCCCTCATTGATGCCTCATCCTGGTGGGAAATTGTCCCATAGTGAAGGTGGTTATAAAAACAGTAACAGACAGATAGTGGAAGGGAGCAGAAAGCCAGATGATTTGCTCAGCCAGTGGCAGGTTTATACTTGTAGTCTTCATTCAAGGAACCAGACTATTGGATAGGCAACAACAGTTACGTTGGACTTGGGCGCAGTACAACAGTGAATGCATCCTACAACACATTATCCAAAAGAGTGCTCCATCCTTTGAGTATGAATGATTATCGTATCTCACCTTATTTTGCATAAGGCTCGTGGGAACACTGAGTTGAGCCTTACGTCACAGTGAGAAGAATCACTTTGTCTGTGGCTGTAATGTGTTGTCATTTGCAGTTCAGCTAAATCACCTTCTTTTATGTTTATGCATAAGTTGTTAATTCCCCTCTATTCTACAACCATGTATGTAACCATATATCTCTACCCTTGTAAACTCTGTTCTGTAGAGCCTGTAAATTATTTGCTGTTCGTTCAAAGACACTCAGCTCTCTGACACCGATGGACACAATGACTGTTGGAAGGGGAAGCTATATATTGCTGTGGCACTAATAGCTGCCCATCATCTCTATTGCTGTGAGAGCTAGTAAAAGTCCAATAGTGACAGGTGGTGAGTTGCGCTTCAACGGCCATAAAATATCCACTCTTCTGCTTTGCAACAATTAGGAGGAAGTAAAACAGACATCATAAAGGCGTCAGGACATACAGTCAAAGAAGGGGAAGCGCCGTGTGAAGCTAGGTGTGTCTTTCAAGCACACACAATGATTTGGTAAACAGCTCACCATTTTGAAAAGGTTGTGATTGCAACATAATTAGCAAAGCATAATAGTTTTTTTTTTTTAAAGCGCAGTCAGCGATGCCATCTGGGGGGGAATAAACACCAGAATTATTTAGGGATCCCACAGCTGGCCAGAGGTCTTGAACCATGCTGAGGATTATAAATCATTTTGTGTCAGATGTGTTCTGGAGGTGGACTCAGTGGACCCACATTTTCCCAGGGTACCTCCAGGTGGTTAGAAGTCGCTACAGGACAATACAGCAAGCATCAATCTTTGTAAAAAAATCCTCCATATTTTGAAGACTATTCCAAAATAGTATCTTACAGTGCAACCAAGCGTGTGGACTAAGATGCTATGTGGCACTAGCACTTCTGAGATATGCTGCTTTTGACTCTTCGGAATAAACAAGCTTCTTCAGGAGGTGGAGTCTGCTAAACGGGAAGGTTACAGAACTGGACTTACCTACCTTTACACTGCTCACACACCCCTATATGTAGAATAATGTATAACTTTGACCTTGTATTGTTGTTATTTCTGAATTTGTACTGTAAAATTGTGGAAGTTTTTCTCTTTATTAGATTGCTCTCTGCTTTTTGTGTTTCCATTTCAGGCCTAACACAATTCTGTCAGGTTGTAGACAAAAGAATTGATTTTAAGGCATGTCGTCATGTTGTCATGTTGGCAACTCAAATAGCAACTTCAGGCACCAGATCAAAAGTTGGGTGATCACCAAAGTGACATAATTCCGGATAATCTGTGTCTGTGCAATTATCAGATAGTTGCTGAAATGTTTCAGTTTGGACCAAGGCTTTGAACCAATGTTGCAATCCCAACAACATGACCAAAATACATAGAGCAAAACTGCAGTCACTTCCTCACCATCAGACGTTTGGACAAACGATGGCCTCATTTGATCAAAACTTTACTGAGTGTTGCATTTGTGCTCTAAAGTTTGCACAATTTTGACCTTTAAACTTTCTAGTAGACACCTCTTTTGTTTTACATGGCAATTTCCAAACACTTTCCTCGACATGTAAGCTAAAAAAAAAGTACCAGCAGTTATTCACAGACTATCTGGCTGGAGGTTACATAGATTTCTGAGGGAAGGAGTATGTCTGTCCAGTGATGACTCAGTTTGGCTTATGTAAGAGTCTAAATGAGATTAAAAAAAACTACTGCTGCTATTTTACTCACTCATTCTAACCTTAACCTTAGCAGAAGTCAGGGAACAAAACAAAACCCGACCCTAACAGGTAGAAGCATGCTTGAACTAAAAAGAGTGAGTCTGAATTCTGCGTCAGGAATCAAACAGATAGGAAGTCTTTGCTTCCTCGTTGAGAAGGAAATTACAGCTCCAGTGCACTCTGTGAGAGAAGCAGTTCAATTTCTGCTTTACGTCAGGCCCTTAAATAGTATAGGAAGAAGTGAAGCACTACTAGAGGACTGAAGCTGTTGTTTGATGTCAAAGGAATCCCAGAACTCTCAATGTACAGATTTGATGCTATTCATCGGGGGCAGGTCAGAATAAATAAATGCAGTTGTTGAAGTAAACACCGTTGCATGTTTGTCGTGTTGTTGTTGGTTTTCATTCAAAGAATAGTTTCATAAGGGTTTAGTGATAGTTCAGTTTTCAAAACCAGTTATAACACTCTGTACCTTAAAATCTATAAGAAAGCAAGCTTTTCTGTCAAATAAAAATCCAAACTCCAACTATAGAGTGAACAATGAGTGATGTGTTTTCAGATATTCCCTATTTTCAGCACTCTCGATCACTTCATATAAACAAACCGAGCATGAAAGCAGCAAATACCCACTACTGACTGCTGGATAAAAAGCAACCGAGCTGCACTTCTCAGTCCTTCAACAGAAACCGTTTGATTTCAACCGACGCTTGCATGTCTGCTGTGGCCACTTCCCTCGCTCACTGATAGACTGTAACAACAAAGATCTCCCTAAAATGTACAGCACTTGACTTTTCCACTGACTCCTTTTGGAGATCCCTCCAGTGCTAGGTCATGGGAGTTCTAAATGGCTCAGCGACATAGACGAGTGAGGATTCTCCAGTGGAAAGTTTCTCTGATAATCTGACAGGCTGCTTCACCACCGTGCTACTTTTTTCTTTTAGGAGAACCAGATCTAAATTTACCACTCTGGCACCCAAACCAACTGCTGCTTGGTAAATATTTCACTACGTATCCCCTCTCAGACATAAAAGGTTTGTGAGGTGCTCTGGAGATGACTGACGACTGTTGCCCACCAGGGCCAGTTACAGTTTTTCAGTGCAGAAAATAGTTCACTTTACTGTGCTCTAGCTGGAAGCCAGGCGGAAATAATGGAATTCTCCATTAGCTTGGGCACACTGTTTGTCTGTGGCTGGGTAATCCCAGAGGGCTGCTGCGGCTGTGGATATGCCCCAAATCCTCCAGAGATATGAAAAAAAACCCTCTGAATTCTCATATGTGTGTCACTGTTTTTGCTCGGCTCATGCTGTTTATGTCAGGTGATTATAATCCGCTGTCACCGGTTTTTAGCTTGATTATGTGCTTCCGCCGCCATGTCAGGTGTCCCATATGGTTTTAAGTATGCAATGTATTTTGCATAATGTCTGGAAATTTCATGTATTTCTTGTGTCTCTGCATTAGCTACAGTTGTGGCCAGAAGCTTCATGTTGTCAGGTTTGCCACCAGAACTCAAGAATGAATTGATTTGGTGGTCAAACGTCACTGGGACCACAAATCATGTTTTTGGCCAGAACTTGTGAAATTTCCTTGTAATTATGAGAATATTTTACACAAATGTCTTTTCTGGTCATTGTTCAACTTCATAATTCAGGAACAGAAGGGGAGATTGTGACCATACTTCACATTTGGTTGAATACACTAATTCTGGGTGTCCACCTTGAAACTGGTAGTTGTTCAGATCTATGCTGCCAAGTGGAAGATGTGTGTGAAGCGCTGTAGCTTTTTTTGTGGCAAAATCTATCTTTGAAGCTTTGTCAGCCATTTTCATGACTAAAACTTTGAGCTCTTTCAGATTCAGCTTTGTTGTCCAAGCATTTGAGCACATATAAGTAATTTAACTGTTTGTTGTTTCACGTAGTGAACTTACACACTTCAAAGTCTTCACTATTTGTGTAAATCTTGATAGACATGGATGTAAAGTTGAACTTGTTTGGCTGGTGGAGGTGCTCTGCTGTAGGCTGAAATTCTAGTTCCAACATATTGTATTTACTTGCATACTGCAGATGCTATACTGAAGAATAAAGTTATTTAAAGCTGCTTTTCTCAATATTCTAATATTAACAGTGGATCGAACTACCTTACGTATTTGCAAGGTACCTTGTTGTGCAGGGTTAGCAAGAATTATCACTTTATTTTGCAGCTCCTCCTTTTATTAACTTGAATCTCATTGGTGTGGCTTTATTATCTACAACTTTAGTGTTTTCTTTCACTCTTACAGCTCTCATTAGCGTAGTTTTCAGAGTAAACAGCAGATAGAAAAAGCTAACCCAAATCTAGCAACTATAAATATGTGATAAACTAAAGCTAGATCAACATAAAGTGTCTTAGTAAAATGCTGGGTCACAGCGATCCTTGGCATTGATTCTCCAAGTCTCTGGAACGTTACTGGAGGAATGCAAACCATTCTTTCAAAAGATATTGTTTCATTTGGTGTTTTCATGATGCTGGTAGAGAGTGCTGTCCAACACATCAATGTAGAGTCTCTCATAGGAGTTCACTTGGGTTGAGATCTGGTGACTGTGAAGGCCAGGACACATGATTCACATTGTTTCCACATAGAATCAAACCATCTAGTGACCCTTTGTGCACTATGGATGAAGACACTGTCATCTTAGAGGAAAGCAGTAACATCAAGATAGAAATGTTTGATCACAGGATAAAGATGATCACTCAGAACAAGTTTGCATTGATTTGCAGTGACTCTTTCCTCCAAAAGGACAAGTGGATCCAAACCCTGGCAGCAAAATGCCTTTACTGTAGGGGTTTGCATTTTTCCTTTAATTTGTCACCTGTCAGAAGACGGTGAGCACAGTGGAGCATTTTGTAGCTAAAAGTCAGATATTACACTCAAGAGTTGGTGGAGGGAATAGTAGAGCTGGAAGACAACAAATATTGATTGCATTCATGAGCTGGACAGAAGCATGACTGTAAATGAATAATAATGTTGCTGTCTGTGCTCACAACTTTCTGTAATATTAGCTTTAAAGGTGATATTTAATTGCTGTGTTGTCAGGTGAAATATTCCTTATTACTGTATATACTTTACATTCAATTCAATTCAATTCAATTTTATTTATATAGCGCCAATTACAATTACATCAAACCATCTATTCGCCATGTCAAAATGAAGAATATTAAACCAACTTGAGGTCTCACAGATGTCTGCATCAGCTCATCCTGCTGCAACACATGTAGGAAGCTGTGTGATGAAGTGTTAAAATGACTGCTATCTTATCCAAAATGTCATTTGTCTCTGTAAGGATGGTGAGAGGATTTGTAGACAATGAGAGTGAGTCTGAAAACAGCTCTGCCTTCTAAGGGGCTGATGATGAGTCATAGTTGTGTAGGACTGCCCTCCACCCGCCTCCGACACACAAATATCCCCCCAAATAAACACCTTCCGCATTACTGAATAATTCATTCAGAGAGGAGTGTTGCATTACTGGGGATCTATTACGTATTCCTGAGAATTCCCACACGCATGGTGTATACCCATCTCAGGCTCTGTCTTGCATCTATTTGACACTGCTCGCTTGGATGTGTTTAGTCCCCCCCCCGCTAGGCTTAAGTACGTTTTCAAGTGAAGGCTGTAAGCTAGTCAGAGCAGTAGTTGGAGGGATTGGAGGACTGAATAAACAGTAGTTATTATATAAGATCCACTGAGCACAGCTAACCTGAGCCAAGGGAACTTTAGGATGGCACAGTAGTGGTGCATAATGGTCCATTTACATGGGAACCACAAAGTTGTCGAAGCGTATGGCATGACATTTCTTTTCTGCTTCGTGGTAGCAAACAGTTGTTGTGTTGTTCTTGATTAAAATGTGGCATGTGTATCTGAAATCGTGACTCTTTGCAGCCTTTTAAGGCTGATTAAAAATCAGATCTGTGTCAGATGTGTGTGTGTGTGTGTGTGTGTGTTTGGAGGCGGGACAAGGGGGAGGGGGGATTAATCAAGTGCTTTCAGTTGCAGCGCAGCCTCATAGCCTTATTGTCCTTCCCGAGTGATTCTGATCTAGATCAATACTTCTTGTGTTGTTAAGAAGCTACAGCGTGCAGCACAAATGCTACACTACAACGTCTTAACTGCTAGTAATTTATAATAGTCAAGACACAGTAACTTTGGAATTAAGCATGTTGTTAGACAGTCAAGTTGTTTAGTTAACGCATATCAAATAAAATGCAGATCCCACATGGTGACATGACATTTGTATTAAACTGTACTGTCGATACATTAAAGCCAAAAGATAAAGTAACTTTTTAAAACTGGACCTGACTTATTCAAGCTCAGCATCTACAAACCAACTGATAAAGTGAAGAATCCTGTCCAAGCTGACTGAGCTGAATTTGATTTGACGATAGCATCACTGGTGGAGGATGAGGCGAATTGGCCAGTGCTCCCTAAAGCTTTTTATCTTATGATTAACAATAGAGTGGAATAAAGAAAAACAGCCTGGCGACTCAAATATACAACTTTCATCAATGACGCATTTTGTGCTGATGACGGCTGTGGGCATAAAGCTAAAACATGCTGAGATGTACACACAGATTTATCATTTTGTGAGAATAGTGGCTATTTTCCCAGCCTTCTACAAATCCAAGCCTTTCACACCTCTTTTTATCTTTATTTTTCTGACACCTCCAGCTGCTATTTGAAACCACTGAGCCGCCTGTTTGATTGATAGCTCCTTCTCCACCTGCTAAGCTCAAAGAGCCAAAGAAAAGCAGCAAGTAACCCTGCAGGCAATGATAGATCTTACGACCTCTCATTGAAATGTCTGTCTTTGAAATGAGTGGACATTCATTTGAGTGTGCTGCATTACAAGATTTCAAGTGTTTGTGTGCCTTGTGACTGATAAATGAATAAACATTCTTGTTTCTGAGATGATGAAGCAGCTATATTAGAAGAGATGTTGAACAGCTTTAAAGAAAATGTCAAGGTAACTTCAACTGCTTTCAGACCTTTGTTGAAAAACTGCCTGGAAGTTAATACTGATGTTTCTTCTGTCTCCTTTTCCTACAGGTATCTGGGGATTACACGGCCTCTCACCTACCCAGCCCGGCAGAATGGTGAACTGATGGCAAAGATGATCCTGGGAGTATGGCTGGTGTCAGCATCCATCACCCTACCACCTTTCTGTGGCTGGGCCAAAAACGTCCACAAAGACGGTGTGTGCCTCATTAGCCAAGATTTTGGCTACACCATCTATTCCACAGCTGTAGCCTTTTACATCCCTATGCTGGTCATGCTGGTCATGTACTACAAGATCTTCAGGGCAGCTCGCAAGAGTGGCGCCAAACACCGCTTCACTGACCTTTCGCGCCGTGAACGTCTCGAAACGGTGGCTAATGAGGCACTGAGAATGCAGGGCCTGAAGCCGCCTGGTGTGGCGGAGGAGTGCGCCGCTTTGTCCCGCCTGCTGAACCGTGAGCGCAGAAACATCTCCATCTTCAAGCGGGAGCAGAAAGCAGCCACGACACTCGGGGTGATCGTGGGGGTCTTTGCTGTGTGCTGGCTGCCGTTCTTCATCCTGTCCACTGCCAGGCCCTTTATCTGCGGAGTGGAGTGTAGCTGCGTGCCCATCTGGCTGGAGCGCACACTGCTCTGGTTGGGCTACGCCAACTCCCTAATGAACCCCTTCATCTACGCCTTCTTCAATCGAGATCTGCGCTCCACTTATCGCGATCTCCTCCGCTGCCGTTATCGCAACATCAACCGTCGGCTGTCTGCTGTGGGCGTACATGAGGCTCTCAAGGTGTAACGCGGGGTAGTTCAGCAGCAGCAGGGGTTTGGGGGCCCTGTGCTTGTACGCTTGGTGCTCAATGGGCGACATGTTCACAGGAGGCCTGTAGATAAGACACAGACTGACAGAATGGGAGTCACTGTTGGTGGCTCTGTGAACCCTCCGCAAAGGCAAAGAGACGGCACCATCACTTCAGTGTGTGTGTGACTAAGTCATTCTATTTTTGGAAAGAAAATCATAGAGCGTACTTGATGGACTATTCAAGTCGACACTGCTTTTGTGCATATGCCACAATTCCATCCTGGCTCCGGATTTATGGTGGGATAATGCAAAGACAAAAGAAATGACATGTAAACACGATCAATCATCCGAGGGCTTTCAAAGAGAACAGAAAGCAAACAGATTTCTGTATATTACCAAAATTGATGTCTGATAAGGAAAAAACATTTGTTTTGTGGCACAGTGTCTTCTGAGCGTCTTCATTTCGACATGTATTTGAGCACATCCCAGATTCTTGTTTCAAACAGGAGGAGAACAGTTTGAGGTATTTTGTGCTTTGTGCCAGGATTTCATATTATTTCTATGACTTTATCACTAGTTATTAGTGCTTTCAATTTGGTCCTCTCACTAAATTTAACAGGAGCACCTTTGATGTTTAACAAATGTTTAAAATTTAATGATGCCAAACGTAACAGAGATGTGTGGGAATAGGTGTTAAAAAGCAACATGACGTGAACCTTTTTCCATTCATGATATCTCAGTGTTTGTTCTTGTACAAGAAAGTAGTTTGTTTAGTGTCTGCATGAAACATATTTGTGTAACATGCCACTGTATACATGAATCAAAAGAGAACTTGCAAAGTGACAGTTTAGCAGAAGTGTTTTCATGGTTTACCCAAACACCGTATCGCACAACTCGAATTCAACATAAACTCATTATGTCAGAAACCATATTACTGTGGACTTTTTCCACACTCAGTATTTTGCCTTGATCGTTTTCATTCCACATTTGACTTCTGATCATCTAAGCAAACTAAACTTTTTCACTTTAAGAAGTTACATGTTCTTGAGAGTATTTCTTTCCACTTGTCAACGCTGTTTCTATCTCCCTTTTGAAACAGGATATGGTCGCTTCCCTCCTGACTGCACTCGCATTTGAACTCTTCGTTGACCTCTAAGAATCTGTGTCAAATATCATCAGTCAAGCAGTGTGTGCTTTTTCTACCTCGATTTTTTGAAAATACTGTACATTTTCTCCAAACAGATGTACCGCTGTATCTTTTTGTAATTAACTGCTATTTTTTATTGTGTAAAATTGATCTGTGTACAACTGCGTGTGGGTGCTCTGTGTGGCCGCTTTGTCATTACCTTGATAAACAAGCTGGGAAAGTGGCAAAGCATTTCATCACTTTGTAAATAAAGAAACACTCAAAATGTAACTGTGGTCTGAATTGGCCACGTAGGCTGATATACATTCGTGACAGCTCAGTAGAGTTCTTCACACTGAGAGTCTTTTCATTTAAGAGACAAACGACACAGATCTTCTTGCGTTCCATTTCTTCATCAAGTGCCTGATGCACACAGATTTTCATACAAAATTCATCATCCTCTCTGACTTGATTGATAGATAAATAAAGACACACCTTAAGGCCTGCTAGCAGCCTTTGAAACATTCATTTTTTAAAGAATTAGCACCAAAGCTGTTGTGCTACTTCAAGGACTCTGGAGACGTGTTTGATGATGCTGACCCAAAAAAGACGCCTTTATTCTCCGTTTGCTTGAAGCAAAATATTTTATTCAGAGTCAGGGTGACAGCTGTCTGCTTGCTTTCATAACCGAAACTGTCCTATGAAACAAGGACGAGGTAGAGTTTGACGTGTTCTGTGGTCAGACACTCAAACCAGTGGAGAATCAGTTCCACTTGGTGTAACAACTGGATGAATCGTGAGTAACGGGATGCTAATTTGAGTGCTTAGAAGTATGAGGATAATATGAGGGGGGAAATTATCATTTACTTATGTGGGTAAATAAACAACAAGTCACAATATGGCAGTGTTGTTCCATACCAAACAAGTACTAAAGTCCCCTGAGGGCCAACTCATGGTTTCCACATCTGCATGACCTGACCAATGTGAACGGTCGCAGAAAGCAGACAGGCAAACAGATCTATCCATAAGCATCCATCTGATGATCACATTGCCCCTCACACAGAAAAATGGCTGAAAGACTGGCTTTGATTTTCCACATTTTACAGGATATAGCAGTGATTTACAGACTGGGCTGTAGCAGCGTGTCAGTGATTATTCCTGAAGTGCGCCAAACGGTATAAACTGCCTGAAGCCAGAGTTTGCTGCCTTTCTGTCCCAAGCACAGTGGGCGGATAAAGCACAGGGTTTCTGGAGAATCTGGACTTTTCCAGTGCTTGGGAACTGTCAATGAAATTGTATACAAATCAAAGCACCTCCAAAGTCTGACAGTGACTGTTTCAATTACAACTCTTTCTCTGATGAATTTAAAAGGTGTGGACAGCAGTGAATGTCCTTGCACAATCAGCACATCTACGTGGGCTCTAGCCAGATGTTTGCAAAAGAGTCCATACAGACCTTCAGCGACTTGGGCACATGAGGGCCTGTGTGAGTCCTTGTGAATGCAAGAAATCATGATTTGGCATTAAGTGATTAGTTTTTTTCTTGGCCACCACACGATTGAACATAACAGTGACATTTTGAAGTCAGCAACTGTCTGCTAACTTTGTCACTTGCTTAGCTAGCATGTAGGGGGTTTATCAGTCCTTTTTATCATCAGCTACCTGCTACGTCTGGAAACTACACTAAGCAGTGCTGCAAGAGTCCACCACAGATGCTATAAGGGAGAGGCTCGCCACATAAAGAATCCTGAATTGAAATCTATGGAAGAATTTCGTGGTATTCCGTGGTATTACATATGTTCCAGCCTTCCTCCCCAAAGCCCTCCCTAAACAGTGCTTTAAAGCAACTGAAGCATGGAACCCGACTGTGTTGGTGTCCAAAAACGTGCACACTTTTTAAATCTTCTTTAAACCTGATTTTGGGGCAAAGTCACTAAACTTTTTTGGCAGCTTTTATGAGATTTGACTGTTGATTCTGTGCATGTAGTTTTATGTCCCGGTGACCATTGAAATTTCCCTTATGGCTCACTCTTCATTCATTTAAATAGGTGTCTGGCCTTGAAATTTGCCTATAAGGACTTTGAGTGAACTGTGAGCATTGAGCTATTTCAGTCTGGACCACAGTGATGGACACTGACACCCCTACAGTGGCTTGCAAGGCTCAAAACAACAAAGGTTGTTGCAGATGTTCTTGGTTTTCCTCAACAAAGATTCGCAAATTTTGTTGTACTTTAGTAGAAACCTGGCATTTTGGCATATCTCTCTGAAATCAGTTCAAATTTAAAAGCTCTTTTATTATTATTTACTGTCATATTCCAAAAATCATTTTCCTGTTTGGGTTGGCGGTACACTTGGCCATTTCATGCATATTACCGTCTGTCAGATGATTTAATGGGACAGCTCCCAAATGAAGCATACGGACTTGTCTAATTATACTTCTCATTCTCACAAGGAGTAGCTCTCCAGATCAAGTGATCGCTGTTATGCAATTCAGTACTGATTCTACAATAATTAAACCTCTTCTGAGAGTCCTGGGGACATTATTTAGTTAAAGAGGGCTTTGTGGACTAATGCATATCTATTTCGGGCACAGAGACATAAAAATATTTAAAATTCTCTGAAGTCAAGTCAAGCTCAGCCAGCATGTTGACATTTTGTTTTAGCACATGAAATAGCATGCAGCCCTAGCGGACCTTGTGCATCGCTTCTAAGATGTCCAGTCTCGTAGCAGCCATGTCAGCAGACGTTACTCTCGGGGAATGAGCACCACTGTGCCTGGGAGGAGTGCCTGCTCTCTCAGTCAGCGTGGCTCGCCTCCTGCCCTGGCGCCTGATGTGTCATCACTTTCAGTGTACGGGAGAAGAGAGTCAAATTTTACGTGTGAAGTAGTATATTCATCAAATGGAAAAGGGTAGTAGCAGATGAGTCTTTCACATATGCTGCCCACAGGCTCAGTTGCCAATTCTGACAGGCTGTGGGAGCTGATGGGGAAATATACACTCTCGCTCTGCTATTTTTAATCTGCCCCAGTAATTAAGTGGGGAAGCTTTGATTAAGCATGGGAAAAGAGATCTAAAGCTCTATGATTTAACTACCTCTCAATGTGTCCTTTACACCCCCGCATATAAACACTGTGATTGGGAGACAGCCTATGTGCGATGCTGCATACAGTGATAAGTGACCAGTAAGTGATATAGGTAAACATTTTCTGCATTTCATTTAAGTCTGATCTTCTATGAAATCTTAAACAAAGAGTGCATTTGAGGTTCTGTATGTGACATTTAGAACCCCTGGATGCTGGTAGAACATCTGCATCTCAGACCAAAACAAAGAGCTGTCGGTCACATATATCCCCTCCCTGCATATTGATTTAGAACCAGAAAAGTTTCATATATGACAGCCAACCAAAAAAACAAAACAAAACAGCAACAAACTTTTGCTTTTCCAGTGCAGTGTGCGAAGTCACTCATGGTCTGTTTATAAGTACAGGGACAGCAAAGAGTTTCAAAGGGAGGGACTCACTTTCACTAACAGAAGAAGTGTGATTTTAATCTTTGCTAAGACCACCATTGCTCCACTATGTCTTTACATAGCAGATAGTAGTCTGCTCCTATACTAATGCTACGTTTATGTTCGAAGTCTTGCATATTACCACTTCACCTTTTAACATTAACAGCACGTTCAGTATGCACAAACTTTGGTATAAGATTAATTGGGCCAACTGCAACATTAGATAACTGCCAGATAAGAGACAAGGATGAAACAAATTCTAATAAAGAATCTCTAAAAAATGATTTCAATAAAAATATCTGAGAGGAGAACAACATTTATAACACACAGACTGGGACAAGGAGCTGCAGTACAATGTTAATCCTGTTAACAAGAAGTTGGGAACATGCACTTTGTACATACCTTGTAAGTCCTTATCTGGTCATGGATTAAATCCCTAGAAACTCATCTCCATGAAAACAATCCCTTCCTGCCTTGAAATAGCTTAGATGTAACAAGACAGTGTTGCTTTAGAATGTCCAGATTTATGGAGTTTATCTCCTGCCAGTAACTCTGCTCAAACGCTGTAAAACCACTAGATGCAACACAATGACAAGTTGTAGTACTGGAGTGATTGAAGCATACATTTTTAAACCAGAAATCAATTCTGAAGAAGAATAATGACATGGAGAAACTCATTGACAGGATTGGCTCCTTAGATTTGTAACACATGAAACCCTGGAAATCTGAATCCAGGATTTTGTCGCAGTTTGCTTCGATGCTGCAGTTCCAAGATGGAACTGTTCAGCAATTACATAAACAGCTTATTTCACTCATGATGTGTCTCCTAGATTTTCACTAAAGGAGGTCTGTCAGGTACCATGTAATATTTTATATCCATTGAACAAAAGCAAACTGTAAAGAAACACTAAATGTAACCAAACATTGATGCTCTGTGAATCTGTAAAATGCATTATTTCCTTGCAATCTAATAAGTGCACTGATTGAATTTCCTGCATTATCATGATTGCATTTAACTGAATCAATAATCAGTTGAAAAGTATGAAACCAGTGACCAGTATTGCTTCACCATGTGTATTGCTTATTGTGTGTACATAAAAACTAAAACAGTACCTGCTCATAAAACACTGATATATATGACTGCTAGTTGTAGAGAAACTCATCAAGGAATCTTTAAGATATTTTGCAACAATGTAAAGCTTTTCTATTTAGTTGTGCAACACAAAGTGAGCTCTGAGTGTTACAGTAGAACCTCCAGCAGCACAGTCAAATATATCTACAAACTCAGTCAGAGCTCAGTCTTTGTTAGTTTGTGCTTGACTGTGAAGTGTTGATTTTATACCTCCTGTGGGCAAAATAATTTAAATTCAGGAGCACCAACAGTATCTCATTTGCAATAAATGCTCTTCTCTTGTGCCCCCATTCTGTGACTAAAAGACTATAAGGTTTTATAGTTTCATAATCTTTAATATACTATTTAACTATTTTTACATTTAACATAGACATGATCATTCATTTTACCACAGCTGCGAGAGATGCTTCAATTGCCCAATTGCATGTATTATCAAGATCACCTCAATTCATTTCAAGCACACAGCGATGTAAATCTGATTTGTAAGGTAGTGCGGGCACATGTGTACCCAGCACTTCTATGCTCAAATGTAATTGGACCGTGAATGTAGCCTTGTTCCCCACTTTCCAATCAAATAGAGGCTATAAATATACCAGTAAACATGTCAATTATGTGTTAATCCGATTTATGTGGTGTGTCCTGAAATATCAGCTCCCTCCCACGGTCATCACCGGCGGCCAATCACAGCACGAGAGGCTGCTATTAGTCTGTGCCACTTCCTGCCGGGTTGGGCCTGTAGCAAATGAACATGCAGAGAAGTTATCTGCAAAGTGTCAAAGTGACAGCCAAAATAGTTTTCCTTCCCCTCATTTTATTCTCTGGAGGCAGCGTTCTGTAATTAGGTTCTGTCATACTGCTGGGAGGTAAACGCATGCTTTTTAAGGTTGCCAGCATCAAAGGAACTGTACAGGAGGGCACCCGCCCCCGTGCACTTCAAAGTGAACACAGTACATATCTCTCTGCTTAAGTTGTATAGATTTTGCTGCCATGTATGTTGTGTTTTACTCGAGCTGTGGCTTTTCTGAGTGTTGACTCACCGCCTTGTATTTGCACACACGTTCACAGCACTGATTGCCAAGAAGCCCTCCTACACAGCATGCATCCGACGAGTCTGTCCATTGTTGTACACTGCATCTGTGATACCAATCTATGTGTGTGAGTCTAAAGGCTCCCATATGTTCTAATACCCCATATTCAATTAGTATATCAAAGTAAATGCACTCGCTAAATCCTCCTTTGTTTTCAGGGATCTATTTAACTATACACAAGTTCATATACACACATGAGAATTACAGGGTGCTGTCGCAGGTCTGTTTTTGCATATTTTCCATTGAAAGTTGAAATGTTCTTTCAGTGGAGAATTTGAAGAAGCACATCTCTTTTAAAAAATGTGCTGCTGTCAGGAAATGTGGTGTTTAAAGCATCTTGTGAACCGCATTTGTCAGACAGACCTATAATAAGCTCCTGCTGTTAGATTTTCCAGAAATTAAAACTCCCACTTGATGGAACCGTCTGGCTAAAATAATAAAAGGAAATAATGCTTTAAATATGATCTGCCACATATTATGACAAAAATATCGTCAGTTGTGTAATCCTCTGAAATACTACTGACGAAAACCGAAAATTATTTTAAGATGCACATGATGCCATATAACTGATGAACTGATGAGATTTGCTGGAGTGTTTTTTTTTTGTCAAACTGATTTAAACCTACTTAGCAGACATCAGTTGTCCATCGTGTTGTTTGCACACCTCGCATGCAGTAGCCATGACGAGTCAGCTACTTGTTAGCTGCTTAACTACCTTGATAGCTTTCTATCTGCCTTCTGAGAACAGTGAAAAAAGAACAGCAGTTTGGTGAGATTGAGGATAATAGGTTGCCTTTTGCACCCAGCAGCCGCCGTACGCTGCTTATGAAACAACAGTAAATGCCTCAACCTGTACAGAACATCATTTGCTGTCACTTAATTCTTTGACAGTAATTGTCTGCTCGACAAGATTTAAAATGCAGAGCCATTGTCATGCTGAGGCACATTAAGTTGCAGGCTTTTATGTAATGCACAAAACAGATTAGAGCCACTATATGTGGGTTATTATGTGTTTAATCTTTCAAACTAATTTGAAATTCAAACTTTCATATGCTGCGGCTTTGACATTTAGTTAACTTGATTGCTTAGTGTACTAAACTTCTAATGTAGTCGGGTTTTTCTTGCAGTAGACAGCTTCACAACAGAGGACAAAGGAAATAATTTGGATAATAACCTCCAAAAGGCCTGATCAGTGCCTTTAACCCTAAGTACTTTCAGGTTGTTCTTTTTTCGTGTGTCACATTGTTATTCACTGTGAGTTCATTTTTCACTGCAGTATAAAGTCCTGCACCTCTGTGGAAACAACACAACAATGGCTAGAAGTCGACTGCGAAGCGTGACACAGTTGTACTGCAATGTAAAAATTTAAACACCTAGAATCAACACATACAACATTTTTCCAAATACCCCCGAGTATTGCCAACACTGGAAAAATAGCGTTGACATTTTTTAGATATTTAAATATTTACATTTTTACAACCTCGACAGTGTTTTTCATACTCCTCTGCACATCAGCTCTAAAAAGATATTTGACCACGCTCAGTGTAACTTCAAACAAGACGCCGACAACTTACTCTTCTGTACACAGTTTCTGAGCCTGTTCCATTTATTTTTTATTGATTCAGTATCTTTTCATTTTCCTTTCAGGCTCTCTGGTTTGTTTCCATACTTGTGTCCTCTCTGCTCTGTGTGGGCACAGCCTGCAGTTCAGTCTAATAGTCTCACATCAGTCATGGTTTATCAGTTGTGCTGAGTAAGGAAAATTTTATTTTACAGTCCATTTTTTGGGCAAATCTTTAAAATGTGATTTAAAAGATTGAAAAGAAATTTAAAGCTTTGCTTCATTTTCCTGTTGGAATTGCCTGTGACACGTGATTAGTTCAAGGACTGTTAAAAAAGTTCAAAATCTGCTGATCGTCTTTTTAAAAAAAATTATTATTATTTTTTTACAGTTTCTGGCCCAGATAATTAATAATATTATTTTGGCAGTTTTCAACCAGCCTTTCAAACCCGCCACTGGGTTTTGAGGTTCAGAGGACTGATCTAATTTGTATTGGTTTTTGGGTAGCCATTCACCTGCTTTTGCATGAAACGTAAGAAATTCTTCCAAGGTTCATTAATGTGAACACAGTTTGCTGACCACTGATTCAAATTACAATATAAAACATTTAAAAAAAATTTTTTTTAATCATACAAGGGTGAATAAATGAATTAAGTTTAATCCCACTCCAGTTTTGTGAAATGTGACTACTGCCATCCATTGAAAATCATTAGTTAATATAAGTTAGTTAATAATTATATCTTCGATTCAGGAACAAAGATTACACCTCAAGTCATTCAATTTCCCGTGCCTATACATGTGTCTAACTCCTCACTCTCTTTTACTCTGCCAAGGAACGGCGGAGTTATGTGATGAACAGCATACGTTTGTCTGTTTGTCCGTCTGTCCGTCCGTCTGTCTGTCTGTCTGTTAGCAACATTACTCAAAAACAGACTAACAGATTTGGATAAAATTTTCAGGGAAGGTCAGAAATGACACAAGGACCAACTCATTTGAGTTTGGCAGTGATACGGTTTATAGTCTGGATTAACAGATTTGTTAAAGGTTTCTGTATCATTGTGAGATAGTGGCATGGCGTCACTGTCACTATGACAACAAATGACCGTTATGTCAGCTACCTGTTGACGATCACATGATTGCTATCCTACTGCTAATCGACCGCTGCGGACTTATTGGGACTTATCCATTGGAAATTACACAACGAACAACTGGTTAAATTGTGGGGGTGTTTCCGAGTCCCATCAATTCCCACCATCTGCTACATATTTAGGTCATGCGATACGGTATCCGTACATAATGTACACATGCATAACACATGCCTGTGCTTAGTCAAGGTCATTTTGTTTGTGGGTACATCTATATTAAATGGCCACATTCTATAGTGCTGTGATTTCTACCACAATTTTTTCAAGATTTCAGCTGTCGGAAATGACACAATGACTGATCAGACTTTTCTAGTGTGTTCTCAAATTCACCCCAACCATCTTTTTTCCCCCCGATTTCTCTTCTATCTTTTATTACAGGGATTGGAAAATAGGGAGCCAGAGCTTCAAGAGATGAAGCTTCATGAGACGTGACTCTGAGTCTGTAGATCTTCACCTGTCTCCATATTCGACCGCCTCTCATCCCATCTCTTTGACCTGTCTCATCTCATTCCCTTAAACCGTTCATCCCGCCGCTTCCCTTGCAACCTGCCAATTAATAAACCACTTTATCTATTTGGAAAATATAACAGCAAGTTTAATCTAGATCCTGCCAGTAACTGCTCCAAAGTTGGCCTGTTTGAGTGAATGTGAAAGCAGCCTGAGACTTGAGTGATATCCCATAGTGTGGGTGAAGTGGGAACTAAATTGCACAGCTTGCCTATGTCAGTTTGTTAAGGCTCTGGCAGTGCAGCAGGGTGCCAAGTGAGGACTGACAGCAGTTGGTCTGTGAGTGTAGACTCAAGCACACTCAGGTGTTCCTGTACTGTCAAAGCTGGTTACAGCAGCAGTCAGTCTGCACCTGCCTCTTGTCACTGCACATTGTTGCTGATCTGCGGGGTCGAGCCGATGCAAGGATTTCTCAGCCTGACACGTTGTCTGACTGCTCTCAAATCTCAGCTCTGTTTGCTCTTGTCGACTCCCACAGTGTCCTGCCCCACAGTCGCTCAGATTTGCTGTCAGGGATGAGTAGCACGAACAAGACAAGATGAAAGTCTTTCTCAAAGGACTTTCACTCCATCAGATCACTGGTTGTGTTCTGGGCAATAAAATCAAAACATGAGGAGATAATCTCATAATTGCCATGCTTTCTTTTCTCTTGATTGATTTTATCAAGCAGTTCACAGCCATGAATCTAGTATTGTGTTTTTGCTTGTGATTGCGTCTGTATATTTCCAGTACACACTTAGCTCTTCCTTTGATAAAATGTTCTGTTGCATAGAAAAATGTATTAGATTTTTCTAGGTTGCTTTAGAAAGTGCTTCTGCAGTCACACTACTGACCCTGC
The DNA here is from genome assembly GCF_022539595.1 of Amphiprion ocellaris. Classification (NCBI taxonomy): domain Eukaryota; kingdom Metazoa; phylum Chordata; class Actinopteri; family Pomacentridae; genus Amphiprion; species Amphiprion ocellaris. Next base: position 15,675,435 of record NC_072771.1, on the reverse strand, counting down.
GAGACCATATATACACTGCTGTTCAAAAGTTTGGGGTCTCCCAGACAGTTTCATGTTTTCCATGAAAACTCACACTCTTATTCATGTGCTAACATAATTGCACAAGGGTTTTCTAATCATCAATTAGCCTTTCAACACCATTAGCTAACACAATGTAGCATTAGAACACAGGAGTGATGGTTGCTGGAAATGTTCCTCTGTACCCCTATGTAGAAAATGACTCTCCTTCTCACTTGATTTATTACCTCAGTACACATTTTCCTAATGAGTTTATGGTCTCAGTCACTGGTCTCGAGTCTCGTTCAGTACAGCATGGTGTTGTTTTGTGAATCATGTTCCCATTTATAGAGTAAAATAGATGATAAAGGAGGGAATATTTGGGCCGTGGTTACCTTGTGATTGACATAGTGTGCATAGTATCCTTGGATTTTCAGTCAGATGCATCCTTCACTTGTCACCTCTGGCTCAAAAAAACAAGATGGTGACTTGAGGCTTGAAAACATCACTCAACAAACCACTGGTGGCTACATCCATGTTTAATTCTACAGTCTACAATTCAAGCACAGTCCGGTGTTTAGGCTGCGCTCAGAACTAGGCCGGAAAATTGTTGAGGAAGATGCAAAGTTTGACTGGAGACAGGTGAGCCAGCCCCCTACATAGGTGTCTTCAGGCAGCCAACCAGACACACCAATACTCACAACTGATCACAAGCATGAGAAACTACCAGCTAAGCAGAGGTCGAGGGCGGGGGACCTGATAACAAGTACTAAACAAAATATGACATAAGAGATAGCTTTGACTTTTAGTCATAAAGAAACAGGACATGCCAGGGAATTTGTCCTCTGGATACCATGAATGTTTCTCCAAAAATTCACAGAAATCCACAGTAATAATTGTTTAAAATGTGACTGGCAGACTAACAAACTGATACCATAATTGTTCTGGCCATTTCACTCCACCTGAGTACTGACAGACACCAACCACATAACACTGAATCAAAATAATGCAGAATATTTGGTGCTTTAAAATTCTCTCTCTATCATTAACTGTTTAATTTATTGCACATATTTTTCTATTTTCCTCTGTGTGGTCCTGCTCCATGCTTAGATACCGGTGATGACACACTGGCTTTGTGATATTCGTATAGCATTGATGACCTTTACGTGGGCAGCAGAGCTTTGCAGAGGCTGAATGCAACTCATGCAGCCCAAATGACCTTCAAGACACAAGCTTCAAAGGACAGCACTAGTTTCTGCTTCCATCTGGAGATTTCAATGCTCACTGACACAAGACGCTGGTCCTCCTGGCTTCAGCCTTCATGTGGCATCTCACACAGTCGACTGGTCTGCGCTTATTGATTTAGAAGCGTGGAGGAGTAGATCCAATCAGGATAATGAGCAGGATTGATGGTTCCAGAAGCGAATGCTTTGTTTGAAAGATAATTAACAGCTCCTATAACTCGATACACACAGCTCAAATTGAGAGCCATTTTTTATTTTTTTATTTTTCAGGTAAAATAACTCAGACGCTTATTGATTCCCAGCCATGACTAAAAATATCCGCCCACCTCTTCATTTAAGCGCATCATACAACCTGTGAGGTGACAGCGGTTTTTGCAGGTCTGGTCTTTCTCAAAGTCAATATAACTGTAGCCAATTATAGTAATAGAGGCTGAATCATTTTCACTGTGAAGCATTTCTTCTCTGCGGTTTCCTCAAATCAGATTCCTTTACAGTAAGTCAGACATACATAAAATATCTTCATAATATCACACTATTAGTCCCAGTTAGTTTTGTTGGGAAATAAGCACCCAAATAAATTTTCTTAAAATATGTCTTTTTTTGTGGATAAGTCTGTTACAGGGACAACATTGTTCTCTGAATAAGAGCTTTATCTGGAGCCACTAATTGTATTAATATATCTCTACCAAGCTGTGTGTGGAAAAAAGTTTTCGGACACCCCAATACATTTGTATGTATATTGCATTAAGAATTACTCTTTAAGAGCAATGTCTTTTAGTACAATCACAGCCATAATCCGTCCATCCATCCTCTATACACTGCTTAATCCTCATTAGGGTCACAGAGGGGCTGGAGTCTATCCCAGCTGAGTTATGGTGAAGTTAGGACACACCCTGGACAGGTCGCAGTCTGTCGCAGGGCTACATACAAAGACAAACAATCACACTCACATTCACACCTACGGGCAATTTAGAATAATCACTAAACCTCCGCATATTTTTGGACTCTGAGAGGAAGCTGGGGTACCCGGAGAAAACCCACCCATGCACAGGGAGAACGTACAAATTCCAAGCAGAAAGATCCTGGGAAAACCGGGACGCAAACTGGGGATCTTCTCGCAGCAAGGTGAAAATGCTAACCACCACGCCACTGTGCAGCACTCACAGCCATATACTAAACAGATTCTAAAAAAGCCATTAAAAACTGGAAACACTAAATTGATTAAGAGATTTCCATAAAAATAATACATTTTGAGTACTGGGTCATTTTGGTAGAATTTAGTTTTGTTAGTTTTTCTTGTAAACAATAAACAAAAAAAAATATAATTTGTATTTGTTTGTGTCTGTCTAATGCAGCCACACCTTTTGAAACACACAAAAAAAAATTTCCACAAACATTTCAAGATAATATTTGAGATTGTGTAAAACTGTAAGGGGGTCCGAAAACTTTTTTCCAACGCTGTATGTCACCATGTTGCATACACCTGTCCTGCTGTTGATTTGGTACACCCTCAAACAAAGAATGAGCAGCTCACTGACATTTTGTCCTCAGTAGAACCACTTTATCCCTGTTTACATCTCTCTCTGTCTTTCTAATCAGAGAATAAGGCACTGCATTCCAAATCACATACTTTTTTCTTGCAGTACGTATTACAGCCGCAGTATGGTACGTAACCATCTACCTCCCTTTGAGCTGACCAATCAGAGCAGACTGAACTTTTATGAATGGGTCTTAAAGAGCTGTTTTTATTTTTAGTTTTTCCGAAACAGGGTGTGACATGATGCTCTATAAATGAAGTATGAAGGAAATAGTGTGTGTGTGTGTGTGTGTTTTTTACATGAATTCATGTAAACATCTTCCAGTTGTACCTGAAAATAAAATTATAAACTTGTACACGTGAGAAAAATGGGCCCTTTAAAAAACATGAGGTACTAATGCTATAAAAGTAAATATTTGTTGGACTGAGTATTTTTTTCTGTCTTGTTCTATTTTTATCTTTCGAAAGATGCTGAAATAATTAAAAACTCCTTAGAAATGGACATTTTTGCTTTGAGTATTTGGATAGTGTATGTACTGTAAAAATCATGTATTATCGAGGTAATTGTGTTGCTTTTCTGTTTGCTTCTGTGAAAACATTTTTTTTTTTACATTTAGTCTTTACTTATGTATGGTGTTCCTGTGAGTCATTTTAATGGTGTTAAACACAGAAACACAAAAAGCACATCCTTTTTGGGTATAAACAGCTTTGCTAATGTTCATAATACATGACTGTATGCTCAACCATGCTGCAGAAGTGCACTGGCTACTATTGTTGCATTTCCATTCATCCACACAAAAACATCTTAAAACCCAAAACAACACGCACCATTCCCTTCTTTCAAAAGCACTGAACAAAACAAACTCTCTTTGCTAATGAATCACGGACTCCATCTGGGCTGATGACTTGCAGTCTATTCATTCAAAGATGTTCCACTTCTTTTCCATTTTCCCAAACCTGGTAATTGCAAGCGGGAATTGTCTACATCCATTACCCATGATATCATCAGAAGTGAGGGCTCCCTGCCTCGGTCAGCAGTGGCGACTCCCACTTTGGTCAAGGTCAAGAAGTCAAAAAGCTTGGCTGAGCTGTGCACAGTGGTGTGATTCGCAATGCGGATTTATTTAGGTCGGAGACGCTTCCGTTTGTGACCCTGCATGCTGGAGGCGAGGGTGGAGAGCAGATTAAGTAGTTGAGATTTTTTCTGCTGATAGCTCAGCTTGTATTACTCATCCTCCAAAGGACAGCACAGCAGCGCTCGTATGGGTCAACCGACTTGTGCATAATGCATATTTGATAGACATCAGTGCTCTAAAATCAGCTAATGTGCATGTTGTTGTGTGGGAAGAACTCAGAATAAGATACCACAGACACTACCATTCTCACTTTTATTTCATGTCATGTATTCATTTGTTCTTCCTCTCACAAAACATGTTAATTTTATTATATTATTGTGATTAGCTTCCAAACTAAAGATGACACAGCATGCGATAACATCCTGTCTATATACTTCATTTACTGCATTTTTAGTATGGAAAGTATTCTAAAAGTTTAGTCATCCTGTCACCATGAGTAATATTTTACTCCTAAATACTTAAGGATTTTGAATTCCGACATTTATGAGGAAAAATAAGAAATATAACCGCTACTGAATTTTGATAGATATTTGACTCTGCCAGGTACCACACATACTCTAATTATTTCAGTGGCTGACCATTTAAAGGTTTAGACACTGCTCCTGCTGCTACACACCTACTGACAATTTTCTATTGAAAAACTTCTATGCTCATAAGTTGATTTAATAGCAGAGCTAGCATGATGGGTGACCCGATAGCTCAGTGGTTAGCGTGCAGAGCCAACCATTTGGCAGTAAATCCCTGGTTTGAATCTGGCGGACCATTGATGTATGTCATTCCTCTGCTGTCTTTCATCATGTTCCCTCTCTTTCCACTGTCAATGCCGCCCACACATCTTAAAACGACTAAAGTGTCCTATCTCTCTGAGACTATGGCTCTGCTCAAACTCTAACACAACTCCATGCTACACAATTACAGCTTGTGATACTGGGGTGATTTGGCCACTGATTTTTAAAAATAATGATATTGAACATCTCATCCTTCTTTGGTTAGTTATGCATGACTCATGTTTTTGAGACTGTCCTTGGTTTCAAGATGGCAGAGCATGGTGTTGATCAATACATCCCAATGTCCAGTGAACAGAGATATAGTATGTTTATGGGCATGTGAAGTGGTTTTATTTTTCATCTTGTGACAACAACTGTGTACATCATAGTCTGAAACACTGGTGTCTTTCCAAAGTTTTCTTCCCTGCAGAATACAGTTTGAAACATTGTTGTTGCACGAATGCACAAAAGTCAGTGCAGTTCTTTAAGTTTGGTCTTCGTTGTGTTTTAGTTCTGGAAGATGGCTTATGAAAATAAAATAATAACCTTAGTAAATTAGATTTTTTTTCTTTCATGAGCTGAACATGATCTGTTTCTTAATGTTTTCCACTGTTAGGGTTTGTCTATAGCAACGGCCAGACTTCCCAGCTTGTTTCTGCACCCAGAGGTGTTGGACAGAGTTCATACTCTGTTACCTAGCACTTGTCCGCACTGTTACTATGACAACCAGTCTCTAATGTTCACAATGTCTAAAGAACAAATTTGATTTGGTCACTTATAAATTATAATGAGGGTGGCAGTTGGGTGTCCTCGTTATAATCCTTTCCTGAACATGCACTGACGCCAGCTGTCTGCACAGACTGACCAGCGATTAGCTTCACAAGAACTGTTCCATGTTCTATGTCAAGTAGCAGTGGCACTGAAAAAGGGTGAGATGGGCTCATTCAGCTCAGAGGACATTTCATCTCTTAGTGATGACAGATAGGTGCTCTTGGCCCTCATCTACCTTCTTTACCTCTCTGTATCTGAACTCCTGTGAAGGTCTCCTCCTAATGCTAACACAGAACGACTTGTTAAATATCACAGCAGAGAAAGCAATGCCTCACATTCCCAGGCCACTAGGGACACTGAAAGCCTCTGTGGGATTTGAAAATGACTTTGTAGCATCTTTCCAACAGCTGTAAGCAAGCTATATTTGGCACCCAAGTGAAATCAAGAATTAAGAAAGCACTCCAGGCCCTAAAATAAAGAGTCCCAGTTCCAGTAATTGTTATTGTTTCAGGACTGAATTAACTTCAGTCACATCAACAGCTGATGCTACACATCCAGCTGTGTTTCATGGGATTATACAACATCTGGACTTGTCTGTTTCTCAACAGTAAAGAGGTGCCATGAGACAACCCTGCATATTTTATACCATTATGTCCTCAAGAACAAGTAGAACAGAAAACAACACTGTTTAAAACCTCCTGCTTCTGCACCCAATGCACTCTGTTGGGCTGGTTTTAGAATCATTAAGCAAATATTTTCATTGTGTAAACTAAAGAGAGTTAAGATACTGAGAAGTTTCTGGTCAGTTTAGAAGCTTGTTGTCCTATCAGATGTCATTCACCTCAGATCCTGGATGCTCAGGATTTGAAATGCTACACTATAATGCTTTGCTAACATTGTTTGCTCACAGTTGATAAGATTTACAGTAACACTAACAGTAGGATATCTGTTGTGGTTTTGTATCGCAAATATAGCCTGCATTATTCTTAATTTAGTCATACCCCTAGTCAACAGTGTCGGACATTTTATACACAGTCCGTCAATGCCGTGACATTCAAATAAAACTCTAGCCAAAGCCTATAAAGTATTTATTTCAGAAACTAAGCAATAGCATGTTCATGACTGGCCAAGTCAGTCACATAACCTCAATCCTCCTGTTACGCACACTCAAAGGCAAGATTGAATGCAGAAGGCTCTATATGAGTGAAAATGGGTTCCGGTACATTCACAGTATTGTTTTGGATTCAACTCTTCACTGAGACACTTGACTACAGTTCAACAGCAAAACGCCAATAGCAGCTCAGTGAAGAGATCATCATCTCTTAATGGAACGACACAACTGAGCTCAAATGTTTGGACATGTTTGGATTACATCATGAAGAGATGGTTCAAGTTTAAGTGCGTTTTGCAAGACGGGTGCATTTTGACGTGTGCGATCAAATAAATGAAATCATAGTGTAAAGAAGCCTTTCATTGCATTATGATAACCAGATATCACAGCTAATTCAACTTTTTAAAAAGGCTTTAAACCTCAGTGTTTTATTGTAATTCACTTGTGTATCCTGTGCTTGTCAGCATGAGCCACACAGCCAATGGCTTTAAGTGAATTTCAAGTGAGGTAAACCTACAGTGCTTGTACTAGTTGCACAGTACTTGTGGTGGATGGAGTGTCTCTAAAAATAAAGTTTTCTGCTTTTTGTATTGTCATTTCTGACAATGCCCACAACATGTTGACATCAAAAAGCAGTGGGCGATTTCAAGTGTGTTTGTTGGAAACAGACATCCGCTGAATCAATGTGGTAGTGATATAAGTGACTTCGTCTGTTCTACCTCCTGCAGTAACTCTGTCCGAAGGTTAACCAGCACTTTGTGCTACTGTGGATAGCTTTTCGTCTCTGTTTATAAATTTCATAGACTACGAAAGAGCATTTCATAATGTGGACAGAGAAACACTGTGGAAACTAATGAACCACTTTGGCATTCCACCGAAACTAATAAATCTGGTGCAATGACTGTATGAAGGTACAACATGCAAAGTGGTGCACAGGGGCCAGCTGTCCCAAGCATTTGATGCGAAAACAGGAGTACATCAAGGATACTTGCTATCTCCTTTCCTCTTCCTGCTGGCCATTGACTGGATACTTAGAAAGACAATGGACAGAAAAAGAAACAGAATCCAGTGGACATTTTTCCAATCACTGGATTATCTAGATTTTGTAGATGATATTGCTCTTTTGACACAGAATGGCTTCCAGATACAGTACAAAATTCTACATTCACTATCCAAACAAGTCAGACTAAACATCCACAGCGGCAAAACAAAAATCTTGACAATAAATGCTCCAAGCGAGCACCCTATTACACTAAGCAACACAACACCTGAAGAAGTATCATCATCTACCTACTCAAGAAGCAACATTGAAAAAAATGGATGCACCAAGAATCCAAAAAGCCCAAACAAAAAATAATATGCTTAAAAATACTTGGAAGTCAAAGGCTGTCACAACCACAACATAAATTCAAATCTTTAATTCAAATGTCAAGGCAGTGCTGCTATATGGGTTAGAAAGTTGGACGCTAACATTTTAAATAGTGCAGAAAATCCAGGTATTCATCAACAAGTGCTTACGACAAATCTTTGACATCAAATGGTTTGAACACATCACAAACCTTGAAGTCTGTGAAAGAACAAATCAAAAGCCCATGGCAGAAGAAATTAGAAACAGAAAGTGGAGGTATATAGGCCACACTTTAAGACCAAGTAAATATAGCAAAAACAGCTTTAAAATGGAACCCACAAGAGAAAACATCCAGAAGAAGACCAAAATCAACATGGCGAAGAGATATGGAGGCAGAAACCAAGAGAGGTGGATACACATGGAAAGAAATGGAAAGACTGGCCCAGGGCAGAGATGAATGGAAAAGAGTTGTTGATGGTCGGTGCTCCACTTGGAACTGAATGGTAACAGAAGGATAGCTACCAAGAACGAAAGACCTACTTTTCTAGTACAATAGTGAAACATTGTCTTCATAAACACAGTATTAAATGTTCACATACTGTACAGCTCACATAGCAATCCTTTTCCAAGTTGTCAGTGTAGATTTGTCATTTTAATCCAAAGTGCTTCAGTAGAAGTCAACTGGAATTCTCTTTTTGGATCTTGAAAATGTTTCACTTCTCATCCAAGAGGCTTCTTCAGCTCTTCCTAGCTGATAGGGACTCCCAGATATTTATTCTCACACACAAAACACATGGCTAATGGACTGTGAACAACCCAAGACTCACATGCCTTGAGGTGTGAGGTGAAACTGTTTCTGTCATCTACATCTCATGTTAGAATGTAGCCTCTTGGATGAGAGGTGAAACAACTTGAAGAACCGAAAGAGAAGTCCAGCTACCTCCTCCTTCAGCACCTAAGATTCCTTGTACAAGTGATAATCTTCAAGGATCTTGTTAACCTAGACATTTTTGACACAATTTGTTATTAGTATTTCTCAGCAATAGCTATTTAATGTCTTCAACTTCTGTAATTGCCTTTGTGAATGTGTTCATTATTTAGTGGCACAGATCACTACTTTCTGTGGTGGATTCAGAATGTCCTCTCACACATGGGGAATTCACAGGAAGTAAAGCAACATGTGGGTCAGCATGACCCTGTTGATGGGCCACAACAAAACCAGTAGCGCTGGAGTGTGTTAATTGGTGGCATCAGTGGTATAACTGTGAATGAAAGAGAGTTTTTGTACTGTGCAGCAACCAAACCAAACCCCAAAAATAAAATGTGGAGATGGAGAGACACAGCAGGGAGGGCTGGGCCTTTTATACCCTGGACAGACAGGTCCACCTACTCAGGCTGTAGCACCTCAGTAAACTAAAAAACAGATTGGACAGTATTAAATACCATCAATATACCCAAACGAACTTACTGGACAAGGCGGTCACAGTTTTATTTCATTTAATCTGCTGCAGCTTTGTCTATTAAATTAAGATATACAAACTGGTAAAATATCAAGCGGCTTTTGTTGTGAAGCAGTCATGTACCTTCTTTATCAGCATGGTTAGCAGACAGGCCCTGGAACAAAGAGCAGTCACAGTGAGCTTACTCAGCTTCCAGCTTTACTGCGTCCAGCTGTGGGAAACTAACTTCTAACTACTTGCACCATTATTTTTGACAGCCTTCTTCATTAAAACAACACAAACAGATGCACTTGTTTCTCATCTGCTGTGTTGCTGGAGCCTTGTCAGATTAACTGAACCTTAAGAATCTGGTCCAAATTGACTGAAACTAGGACAGCAACTTTAAATAAGTTTCTTTATTTTTTCTTTCTCCAATTTTACAGATGCAAAAACAACTAGCAGAAGTCATGAGTGGTTTGATCCCTCCCAGCTTCCCACAGCTGCATTGTGGCAACATTAGCTCTACTGCTCTACACCCCACAATGATTAGCAAATCTGAATTAAATGAACTCGAATAACTCAGAAGCTGGTATTGCCCTTTGGAATAAATAACTTCTTGCCAGTGTTTTGCATAATTCTGACACCAACTTGCTGAATTTTCTGACCACTTTCTATGCAAAATTTCTTTGAGTTGCAAGACATCCCTGACCCTCCATTTCTTCTTCCTGAGACACTCCTTGCTAGTCATGATCAAGTTCAAAGATAAATTTCCCTTTCTACATTAATTTTTAGACAGATGGCCCCACATCATTTAAAATCGCTCTTTAATATGATGCAGAATTCATAGTTATTAATGGCTGCAACCTGCAAGTCCCCAAGGCAGTGAAGAAGCCCCAAAGCAGATAATCTCCCACACCATGCTCCACAGTTGGTTGTTTTGCTCTCGTGTTCTTTTTAGAAAGTCAAGGCTTTTATCTGGCATGAGTCCCACACAGGTCAAATTTGTGCAACCTCTCTCTGATTGTAGACACATGCCCTTTGACACCAACAGCTGCAGCATTTGGCTGCAGACGCTGCCATGAAATTCTGGGATTCTTGGAGATTGTTTTTGCATCAGATGGTCTGCTCGTGTACTGAATTTTCTGGAGTAGCCAGTCCTTGACAAATTGACAGTCAGCTGAATGCTAAGGCACTTTTAGATGATTTTCCTCACAGTGGAGTGATTTATTTCAAATAATTTGGAGATCTTTTTGAAATCCCTCTCCAGACTTGTTGGCATCCACAGCCTATTTCTGAAGCACTCTTTAAATGTTGGCATGATGACACCACACACTTCATCTGCAAAGACAACAGCAGACAAATAAAAAGTGAACATTTTCCATGAGATGTACTGATGTTATCATTTAACTTTACCCTACCAAGACCAGACTGTCTCAGTCTACAGATTGCAAACACGTGCTGCATTTCACTTTATAAATAAAACATGCGTCATTTCTTGTGCATATACTCTGATAAACTGGACTGCTGATGCAGATAAAGCTGTTAAAGAATGATGCAGCTTGAATTACTGCTTCTTTATATCAAGAGGTGAAACACAAGAGCAGAACTAACTTTTATTAATAAAAGAAAAAAGCATATTATCACTTTAAATAGAGGTGCTACAAACCTTGATCTTTCATTACTAACTGACTGATCCTGGTTCCACTGATATGGAGCAGAGTGTTGAAATGCTAAACAGGATGAATCACACAATTGCATGAAAAAAAATAACACCTCTCTGTTTGACACCCTCAGTTTTCACACTTTGTTGTTGCAAGATTTGAGAGTAGCACAAAATCCTCACAGTTTGCTTTCTGGTATATGTGCATGAAAATGCTGCTCCCTTTCAGGTCCTACAGCTCTGGACAGTGAAATTAGACAAAGACTTTCAAGGCAGATGGAAGCCATCAGCGGGGAAAGAGAGAGTGGAGGACAAAACTGAATGTTTTGTTTTCTCTCAAGACTGGAAAATGGACAAGTAACGGAAGAGAAAAAGACAATGGAAAACAAGAGTGACAACTTATGTAAATGGTAAATGGAACGAAGAAAGAAGTTACTTAGCATAAATGCAATACTAACAGACTGACTACATACGAATGAAAATGTAACAATGTAAATGTATTGCTCTGGATTTTCAAACAGAATACATTGATTTGTTTCTATCAAAACCTCCTCTTTACAATTCCTTCCTCCAAATAATGGAAGATTGGCTCAGCGATGGTGAATAAATTCTTTTTTTTTTTTCATTCAGTCCTTCACTATTACAGGAAGCCTCTCCGGCATTACAAAGAAACATAATAGACATTGGTTTTAAAGCCTCTGCACAGCCACTGCTTCGTCTAGCAAATGAACGATTACAATCGTAGTTCTCGCTACTTTCCACACAGTTTCTATGCTGTGCTGTTGCATCCTCAGTGCTCCAAAACTCAGCTGGACTTTGTAAATTTGGCAGTTCAAGGCTAGAGAAGTGCATTATGTAGCCAAAGTGGTCTGAGAATAAGTGCTCCAAATGAATTAAAATAATACTTTGTGTGCAATAACTCTAATTATTCAACCAAATCAAATGTATCAAATGTAGCTGATCAAAGCCCCTAGTATTTCCAATAATCCATGATGCCAGTTACAGCAGGACAGACCTACTTCCATCATTGATTGTTAGGACATTGTTTCTCTGTCTTATCAACCTTGCCCTCCTTGCCCAAGCATACATCTGATCTAAGAGTACAAACAGGTCCAGTTTAGTCTCATTACTCTATAAGCCAGATTCCTTGAACTCTTCAGGCTTTCTTCCATAGTTTAAGTTGACTTTTATGTGCTGTCTGATTTCCAGTCAAAGATCTTTCTTGTTTTTCTTAGGCCAAATCTACACAATTATGTATTCATTTTAAAATGCATAACTTTCACTATGTTTACCTCTCAACTACTCAGCTGTTTCAAGGGTTCTTAAACTTGTGTTTGTGACAGAAACAGAGACTTTGGGAAACAATGTCACAGACGTCCATGTTCGTTCTCTGCACATTTTCAGTACATTATGTATTTTTCCCTGATTCGTCACATCTCTTTCACTTTTCCAGAAACATCAACCTCAACCTGTCTGATTTAGTTTTAGTAACAGTTCCACCTCATCACTGCTTCCAGGAACGACATCTGTGATCTTACTTTCTGCCAGTGATGTCACTGATGAAGTATTTTCTACGTCCAGGCAACCAACCCTTCGTGTGTTATTTGCACTGACATGCACATAAATAGTGTATGTGCATAGTCATGTGATATGCATTTTCAGGTTTGTTTGTATGGATGAAGATTATTTCTGAAACAGTGCTGAAATGATTGTCTGGACAGAAATCTTTAAAATGCTGTTTTGAATGGGGTGAGGCAGGGTGAGGGGTTGGGGTGATGGATGGATGTAACATGTGAGACAGAGGAGGGAAGTGGAGAACAGTAAAGTGAACAGTTTAAAGAATGTCTCCACATCCTCAACATCTTTGAGAAAATCCTACCAGCTGCCACATTTGTTGATGCACTCCCGAGGCTCAGAAAGTTTACAGTGTTTCTCATACAGACACCAGACATTCCTCAACGTACAGCAGCCTTCACAAAGTCGAAAATCTCTCTCATGGAGATGCTTCTCTCATCCATCATGGGGGGCGATGATCTCCACAATGTGCCGACAGATTGCTCGAGGATTACAAATAAACGGTGTTTGACTGAGGTCAACATGTCTGTGGGCGGAAGAGCAAACCCCAAACTTCATGTCTATGAATAGAACTAGACACTGACCCCACTAACTTCAACATCATATTTTCATTGGCCAGCACAGAAAAACATTTTTTATGTACACTGTGGAGATGAACCTCTTGACAAGATAAACAAAGCATACCATAATACCAGTTAATCTCTTAACATTCACCCTCTTTTTCACTGAGAAACTCTAAAAGCCTGAAATCATTATGTTTGTCAGACTGTTATAGTTAAAAGAGTATACAGCACAAAGTGATTTAACATTTCCCTCTAGAAAAGATAAGAAACTGCTGTTTTTCAGTGTCAGCACTCTCAAACTATTTTAGCCATGGTGTTGGGATCTTAAAACAGTTATGCTCTCCTCTCAAACTCAATATATAGTTAGTCAAATTTAATTCAGAATGGGTCGATGCCATTCAAAATACACTGGCAGAACTTTCAGTCGGCCCATATTCTGGCCAGTGAGAGACAAGGAGTTAAGAAGACAAATAAAATCGTGGTGGTTGGGATTACTCTGACTGTAGTTGGCTGCTGTTGCCACTGCTCTAAGTCAGCAGTTTTCTAGTGATTTTGCTTAAACTCCATCTGGGACTGTCTAAGGAGCAGTGTGAAGAAGGTGACATGCAGTTGGCACATCTGAAGGGAAATAAAACAACGAGTCCCCTCGTAAAGAAAAGACTGTTTCAGTTCATACAAATAGTGCATTGTCATCAGGGCATTTTGTGATGTTTTTTCCTGCTCTTTCAAAATATGAGGATGTTTCTGCACCATTATGTAGGGACTGGGGTTTGTGTTTTTCAGTTTTGAAAATTTTTTGGACTACTTTGTTAGAATTAGGTGAAAAAAATGGTTTGGGTTAAAGTACATTAAACATGGTTTACTAGGTTGACGTGCCATGACATCTAAAGGCAACAACACTAGTGGAGATTTTACATACTTTTATTAACACAACCACAAGAGATCGCTTAATTTTTGCAAAATGACCTATGAATCACTGAACAATCACTGATCAGTGATCCACAATCCATAACCAATGCAATATTTCACAATTTCACCCCATCGATAAACAAGAAAAGCACTCAGAGAGCACAGTACTCTGCCAAGGCTGCTCAGTCTTTATATCAAAGATGAAATCTTTAAGAAAAAATGACCTTGTGTTTGAGCACAGGTGTGTGTTATGCACGTGTACATTCTGTACGGATACCGAATCATGTGAATTAAATATGTAGCAGAATTGATGCGACTCAGAAACACCCTTACAGTTTAATCAATTGTTCCTTGTATGATTTCCAACAGATAAGTCCTATTAAGTCCACAGTGGTCGATTTGTAGTAGGATCGCAATCATGTGATCGTCAGCAGGCAGCTGACTTGACCTTCATTTGTTGTCATAGTTAGTGACGCTGTGCCGCTATCTTGCAATGATACGGAAATTGTTAACAAATCCGTGGATCCAGATTATAAGCCATATCATTGCCAAAATCTAATCACTTGGTCCTTGACCGTCACATAACTCCGCTGTTCCTTGGTGGAGTAATTAAAATTTCTTCCATTTTGAGAAAATAGTTCCTTGGTGGAGTAAAAAAACAACATAGCTTAAAAACACAGCACAACACAGCTATATATATATATATATATATATATATATATATATATATATATATATATATATATATATATATATATATGTATATATATGTATATATATGTATATATATGTATATATGTATATATATGTATATATGTATATATATATATATATATATATATATATATATATGTACATATATATATATATATATATATACATACACACACACACATATATACACACGTGGACAAACTTGTTGGTACCCCTCGGTTAATGAAAGAAAAACCCACAATGGTCACAGAAGTAATTTGAATCTGACAAAAGTAATAATAAATAAAATTAAGACCATAACAAAGCTAGTTGCTACAAGTGGATATTGTATTGCAGGCACATTCTGTCTATACTTTGAATTTTCTGTACATCAAGAGACTAGGTATACTTTGAAAAATTTGCAAAGTGAAATTGGCACAAGGCTTGTATAGCTACTACAAACAAAGGTCTCAGTCCAACTCATCACTCATATGGCTGCTTTGTCAAAATTTCTGGGTAATACATTTGAACACAGTAAGTTTCCTTTAGCATAATTTTTCAACTTGGTGCAGCAGTCCTATTAAAATTCCCGATTATCAAACATAGATGCCATGAATCGGTAGCTAAAAATTCTCTGATGATGTCGTCTTTGTTGCTCCTTTTCAGGTACTGAGACATTTGCTTTCTAACATTTGGTTAGTATTGTGCAATGGTGAAATTTTGGTGACTAAGAAGTGAGTGAAATGCAGACTTCAGGCAGACGTAGGACACAAACCTGAGCCTCGACGCTGACAGTCCTGTGATTTATACCACCACCATCCCAACAACCTCCTAATGAAGCTCTTCTGAACTCATAAAACATCTAGACTTCAATCAGTATCAAATAGTGAAGTCTATGACACTGAGACAAAAGGACCGCTTGTAAGCATCTCTGAAATGCAAATGACTGAGAAAACAGCAGTATTTGATGGCCTGGGAATGAAAACTGGTGGGTTTTTCACTTGACTTTGGTGTTTGGAGAAAAGTCAAAGGATTGCTAAAATCTTCATGATCTGGGGACCAGTAATGTCCAGAGCAATTAGTGAGAGATCAACAAACTAATTGAACAACCAACACTGTTATCCCTGGGCCCTGACATTGAAGAAGAGTTTGTCAGCTGAACCGCTGCATGCATTTAACACTTATGAAGCTTGTATTGTTGACACTGTGTTGACAAGAAGTGTGGGATTCAGACACTTGTTGTGGGTTGATTCTGTGAGGAAGCATCCAACTCAGTCCACTTTACACACTACACATTATGACACATTTAATCCTGTATACACAGCAGTGAGCAGGTGAAGAGTTCTGATCTATAATGGGGCATCCATTGTACAGGAAAAAGTGACACCTATTCTTAAAATACTCCCGCTAGCTAGAGAAACACTGAGCATTGAACTTCAAATACCAAAATGGATATGCAGGATAATGTATTGGAAATGAACATGTCAGTTAAATTTGTGGGGAGTAGCTTCTCAGTAGCTTTGGTCCCTCTCGTCTGCATCTTTAGCGCTGAGCGCTAATTCACATTTACATCTTAGTCATTTTGCAAGGCTCTTATGCAAAGCGACTTATAATCAGTGCTACTCAACGAGGGGAACAGCTGTAATCACAATCACTGTAAGCCTTCATTAAAAGATGGGGCCAGGAAAATAATAAAATAACAGCATGGTTGCCAGTTATGACACTCAATTTGCAGTACCAGCTGATAGGACACACATGTCTCAATGCAAAGCAGGAGCACATATTAAACAGATACTTTCCCTTTGGGTCCATGTGGCTTTTGTTGAAATAATTCATGTTATTTTCTGACTTGATAAGGGTTAACATCTGAGAGGCAAGATATGCAAATCCTTCTCCCAATTGTCCTATTTATTTCCCAGGCACGATTATATTCAACTTACACATGAATATTCCGCTGAAGTCCCAAAGCCTAATAGGAAAACATGATTGAGGTGCCCAGGCAAGGTGGCATAAGTGACTGGAGGAATAGATTTTCTGTCACCACTTCCATCCTCTAATCACCGCTGGATACTGCATTTCAATACTCCAGGTATAAGCTGGTGTAGACAGAGAGTGTCAAAAGGTGTGTGCCCAATCCAGTCATGGATTAGGTTTCATTTCGTGAAGCACAAATATTAATGCAGTAGATCTCTGTATGTTTTAGAAAGTCACTTGATTTGTATTCAGTCAGTGAACTCTTATCAAGATAGCTGCTGAAAGATTTTCATATCAGATTTAGCTATTTTCTCAAAATGGAAGAAATTTTAATTACTCCGCTAAGGAACAGTGGAGTTATGTGACGATCAACGTCTGTCTGTCTGTCTGTCTGTCTGTCTGTCTGTCTGTCTGTCTGTCTGTCTGTCTGTCTGTCTGTCTGTCTGTCTGTCTGTCTGTCTGTCTGTCTGTCTGTCTGTCTGTCTGTCTGTCTGTCTGTCTGTCTGTTAGCAACATTACTCAAAAACGGACTACGGATTTGGATGAAATTTTCAGGGAATGTTAGAAATGACACAAGGAACAACTGATTAGATTTTGGCAGTGATGCAGCTTATAGTCTGGATCCATGGATTTGTTAAAGATTTCTGTATCATTAAGAGATAACGGCATGGTGTCACTGTAACTATGACAACAAGTGAACACTACGTCAACTGCCTGCTACTACAAATCAACCGTTGCGGACTTATCGGGACTTATCTGTCGGAAATGATACAAGGAACAATTGATTAAATTGTGGGGGTGTTTCCGAGTCCCATCAATTCCCGCTACATATTTAGGTCATGCAATTCAGTAGCCGTACATAACGTACACATGCAGAACACATGCCTGTGCTCAGTGCAAGGTCATTTTGTTTATGGGTACATCCATATTAAATGGTCGCAGGCTATAGAGCCGTGATTTCTGCCATGATTTTTTTCAAGATTTCAGCCGTCAGAAATGTGTGTGATTTTTGAAAAGGGAGAGTGGATGTAACCAGGTGACATCAGGCATACGTGCTACAAAATAGTTTTGCCTAATGCATACACCACTACAGACAGAACATTAAAACCAACGCAAGGTCCGATCAGCAAAGGCCCCACTTTGCAACCGAGAGGACCCAAAGGATCCACTGCCAATGTCCCCGTGCCAGACAGCCCAGCACATCCCCAGAAGTTGGACTGTCCCTGACCAAAAGGTATTACTACAGATATTAATATTGTTGCCGATTGGTGTACATTACAATGCATTTTGCTGCATGGACTATGTTACTGTATCATACACATCTCAGGGAGGTTGTTGGGGTGGATGGTGGGTGGACAAAAATCAGGGTCCATGTTTTGTCTCCTGCATGCAGTCAGATCAAAGCTTAGAGTGACGTGAAAAAAGTAAAGGTGTTTATCGCTGTTCCAACTGGTCAGGTGGGGTGAAAAGTTGGCTTTGATTAGTTGCATTTCCATCCAGTTGCTTTAATTAATCCACCTGAGTGGAAAAGATGAAAATTTTGAACATATATTTTTTTTAATTCACTTACTGTGGTGGTTAAAGGTATAATGATGAGTGAAAACACTCTATTCACCAAAAATTTTCTCAGAGCACACAGCTTTAGCATCAGTTGTTCAAAATTCTACGTTTTTATTGTTCACCATGCTCCATGTCACCAAGGTTCACTGCATGTTAATACATTACTTTTGTTCATTCAAAGTGACTGGTGCTCTTTCATTTACATTTTCACTTTTGCCATCTTCTTCTGTAGTGGTATGATGGCACCTGACTGGAAAATAAGTTCAACCTAGAGTTGAGATGCAAATAACTGTGTGCACTTTTGGACAGTTTATCCTTGAAGACCTTCATTGTGGTGCTCGTTCTGGTTTTATATGACGCTCGACCATGTACTTCTATGTCAGAGCTATGTTATTATTGTAGCACACTGCAATAATAACATAGCTCAAGGTGTCCTTGTACTTAGATATGTTCAGAACTACACAAGGAAGAATCTAGCGGGCAGCCTTGTATTTTATAGAGCCATTTCAACTGGTGCATCCATTTCCATTTGAGCTCCTCATTTCCTCTGAGCAGCTGATTCCAGACACCCTGTGCAGACACTCATTTCAGGGTGTGGTATTCCTGACCTGTTATTTTGGTCACCACACAAAGTTCAAGACCTCTGGTGTCAACTGAAATAGATGTTAATATGGGTCCCATACTTTACCTGCACTACTGTCAATCCTCCTGCATGTTACTCTTTCATGTAAGAACCCAAGAAACTAGAAACCCTTTACTTGAAACCAAAACTTGCTCTTCATCTAAACCATTTCCTGTGCAGTACCATGGCCTCAGACATTGATATACTGATTCAGATTATTTAAATTGCTCCATTTAGAAATTGGCTCTTCCAGCACATTTCAGACACTGTAAACCTCAATCTCTGACTAGATACTGCAGGGTGGAGAGCTTATTGGAATGACTGGTAAGTGTTGAAACATTAGGGGCATAATGTAGGTTTAAAATGAAAAGAAACCTTCCTTTGGGTTGTGAAGACAACATCAACATCTACTGCAACATTTGCAATGACTGTGTGGCACCAACACAGTGTGCATTGTTAAATACTTTGGGATTTATACTTCATATCTAAATACAATATATATTAATGGTGGGACACGATAAAAAAAAAAATCTAATTAGTTAGAGGCTTTGTAATTAATTTATTGCAACTAATTGCATTTTTGTCAAACAGCAATATTTAACATAAAGTTTTTCACTTCAAATAAATTTTGGTCGATGACTGAATCAATGAATAGACCTATATGTGAACTTTAATGCTATATTACCATTTGTATCACATTTGATACAAATGGTAATATAGGGTTAAAGCTCACCAGTTTCTGAGACCTGTATCCCATCAACATGATAAATAGTTAAATAGGACAAAACTAGTTTCTATTTCTAAAATCAACATTGTTGTGAGCAAAACGTTGCCAAAACTGCCCAATGCATCAAATATGATACAAAAAAAATGAAACAAAATTATAAAGCAATTTATTTATTTTATGGATTTTGTTAAAGAAGTTAATAAACATCTCAGTTCCAAAAAAAAAAAAAATTTCTGGCTATTTTTGGATAGGTCAGGCTTTCCAAAGTGAAACAACAAAAGTGTCTTATGTTTCATTTCTAATTTTCAGCATTTCTCATCTGTCTACGACATTCATAGATTACTGCAAACTCAACATGCAATTATAGCAATTATATTCAACATTTTAAGACTTTTTGTAAACTCAGGCACTTTCAAAGTCTCCTAAAGTGGTCTATTATGGGATGGCTACACCATTTTCAAGTACCAGGACTGTCGTAGCCAAGGTTAGCTCTGGTGCTAACAGCAACATGTTTTGCATTGAGGTAATACTGTTGGCTTGAAGTGCTGCAGTGATAAGAAAACTCTTTGTTGCATGATTTGCACACAACCACGCTTTTATCCAAGCTGCCATCGGGAAGTTTTTAATAAGTAAACTTTCCGCCCAAGAAGCTCAATATGGTCTCGTAACAACTCACTAAACTATTCAACAGACTTTCTTCTGCGTTAACGTCACTCAGTGCATCTTCTTCACAACTGGCAAACAGACTTTAGGTTCATTACTGCCACCTACTGGGCTGGAGTGTTCACCAGAGTTACCGGTGTGCCAGAAATTAGGGAGCTGAGAAAGGAGTAATTAAAAGCATTATTTGTTTTAATGCATAATTTTTTCTGTAATTAATTGAAATTAATGAGTTAAAATCCCAGCCCTAATATATATATATTTATATAACAATGAAATTTTTCGTAAAGTCATTTGTTAAAATTAGCAAATAAATTGAAAACATTTTGATCTTTAATTAAACAGCTTCAGCTTGGCTTTCTGCACACTATATCATCTGGGTAATCCCCGGCGGCGAAGTTTAAATACACCTCACAGCAACTAAACTCACACACACATTAGCTTTCGAAGGTGCACGAGTACAGTGTGGAGGATCCACCGAGCTGTGAGAACTGATTAAAAACACAGTCCCATTCTGGAGACGCTACATGTAACGAATGTCTCAGAGGCATGTGAGTGTTTGATTTGTAACCTCCTCGCTGTCCTCAAGGAGAAACGAGTGGAGGAGTGTTGCAGGAGAACAGAGGGAGTCGGGATCCAGGGACTCAAGGGATTTATTGCAGTGTGCAGATCACTAGCTCCATCTGACCATGAGAAAAAAATAAATCACATGCGGAAAGAGGCGAGCAACGGGAGAATAAATTCAAAGCTCTTGTGTTACAGTAGGTCAGATTTATGTACTGAGATCTTTCCTGAATATAAATTCTGAAATGGTTTCTTAAATTAAATACCAATCCCACTTGACAGTATAGCTTTACTGCGACGTAGTGTGTTAATCATACATTGTGTTCTCTGCCAGCTGCTGTTTTTCTCCATCTAGACTCAGAGTTTCCCATCGGTTGTATCTACTACTACTTGTAGCGACTGAACAGTGGCATCGGAGAGGCTGGCGGTTAACTGTGTTGTGTCAGGAGTTGCTGAAGGAGGGGAGAGTCTTACTCATACAATTTTCCCACACAGATTTTCACAGCTGGTCTTACAATTAAATGGTGGACTTTTTTGGAGTTAGAATTGTTTTTAAGTGCTTCATGTGAACAGCCAGTCATCCTGTTGTGATCATGCATAATGGTGGGCTAATACAGTAGATGTGTCAGGTTTTGGATGAAAAATGGTTTAAATGACAACCGCAAACAAGGCTTAGTTTATTGAAGCCGAAAGCCACAAAGAAAAAAAAAATACATTATTGCACCTGTGTGAATGCTTTGGTTCATCTATGTAGGCTCAGCATGTGTTGTCATGTTTAATATATAGTAGTTTGTTATTCGTGGGGTCCCCTGTGCATTTCACTGACTGTATATTCTGGAAATAACACTGTGAACCAAGAGGTTGGCTGAACTTCAGTTGAACCTGCATAAATTCACGCAATTAGACAAGGCAGTGCCACTACTGAAGAAACCAACTGGATAAGCACTTATCATCGTTTGCATACACGCACATGATTGGACAAGCATTTAACTGTGCACCCAGCAGGTATGAGTGAGTAAGAGACAGCAATTTACAACTGAAAGCCCAGGGTTGCAGAATGCAGAACTGTGGGAAAAATGATGATAAAAAATGTGTTCAAATAGTTTTCTGCATTAGTTTGAATTCTTAGGTACATAAAGGGAACAGGTAAGCATAATATAGACAACACTTGTTAGCACAGAGTTCACTGATGCTATGACATCAGCACCAACATGCATATATTAATTCTTGTGTGTATGGTGATATTTTCCACCTATTGGATGCAAGAAAGCTTTTAAAACAGGGATGAATAAAGTCAGCAAATGCATAATAAATCTTTAAAGTGCCTGTTCGTGGAGTCAGTCTACATTAAAGCAAGGAAAGAAAATTTCTATAGTGGGAATGAGAAGAATGCATTTGCATTTTGAGTTTCTTTTTAGGAAAATGTAATTGTGTGCTCACCTGGACTCCTCACAGGGAAGTGGCTTTTATTCAAAAGGTCGTCTCTGCAGTGGCACGACACTCCACCCACACCTCTCTCCAAGGGGCTTCGCCTCAGGCTTTATCTGGGCTGCCAGCCCCACTCTCCACACACTTACTGTACAAACAAGCACAAGCACATACACACTCAGTCAGAGCTGTAATTACCGTCAGGGCAGGCTGTGCAGAGAATCCGGGCAGCAGCCAAGTTGCTCTAAAGTCCCTCCAGCTGGCCCGGCGTCTATGTAGATTCACTTTATTCTCAGTATTCGGAGGACAACGGGAGTCTGACTGATCAGAGAGAGGCTCAGGGACTGGATGGTAATTGCAGGACAACCTGTTATGACTTTAATGCCCCCATTTATGTGTGCCATTTTCTTTTCTATTATTAACAGCTGTTGTTTTGTGATATCCATATTATAATCACATTCCCAACCTCTGCAGTGACCACGCTTCAGTTCATTTTCACTGCATGAATAAGTGTGCACAGGGAAAAGTCCCACAACACTGAACCTCAATGCATTTTTTAAACTCCACATGATCTGCTGACATGAAAGTAAATAACATTAGCGTAAAAGAATTAAGCGAGATTTCACTTTGTGTGTGTTTGTTGTAAGCTGACATTTTATCACATAGTAACAGATTAATACACACTGCATGATCTAAAACATTTTCTTCCCTTACAGCAATTCCTGGTCAGAGCTTGTCAATACACTATTTTCTTTTAAGAATTGGAGAGATGAATGTGGGCGCTACATTTGTGTGACAGCATTACCGGCAGCACACAGACAATGTGGCTGTCATAACTTGGTTTATCTTCAAATTTCAGCCGGTGGTCATTTAGCCTCTACTAGCCACAAAAACGCCATGTCTCTGTCAGTCTATTTCAGTATGTGTGAGTGATAATTTAATTCAGTATGCAACTTAATCAAGTAGTCACCAAAAGCCTGAATATTTGGGTCAGTCACAAGCTATTGTGCAGGAAAGGTTTGTATATTGCTTGGAAAGCTGGCATTCAGCTTGCCAAGTAAGGCCTAACAGCTGTGCCATTGCGGCACTCTCACATATAGATTTGCATCCATTAATCCGTTTTCTTCTGCTTATGAGGGATGAAGTCACCTAGATGTGCCCATGAAGCATCCTAATCAGGCGCCCGATTCACCTCAACTTGCTCCTTTTGATGCAAAGGTGGCGTGAAGGAGCAGCGACTCTACTCTCAGCTCTCTCTGTATGTCCAAGCTTCTCACCCTATCTCTAAAGCGGAGTCAAGCCACTCTACGGATGAAACTAATTTTGACCGCTTGTAACTGTGATCTCATTTTTTCTGCCACTACCCAGAGCTCATGACCTCCAAGACAATAAGGTGACAATTCTGGGGTAGTTTGGCTTTTGCACTGTACATTTATTGTTTATATTTTACATTTTTCAATATCAAAAATAATGTAAGATGTGAAAACACACATTTGTATTACATTCAAAAATAAAATAAATCAGAAATAAACTGAAGCTCAAACGTCAGCTTGAAGCTGTTGGTTGTCATGGAAACACATCATGCAAGGTTCACAGTAATTTTAACTAGTGACTGACAATGTTTACATACAAACTTACATTCCACTTTTATTTCAAATATGACAACATTCTGAACTGTATTCTAGTACATTAGATTTGAATTTTCAAATTTGTCCTCATTGGGAAGGAGCATGTTCCAATTAGGATATCTAGGACATGCCAATGTTGTTCAGGTTTTAAAAAGCATTCTTTGGACATATTGTATATACAGTGTATCTGGAATATGCGTCTCAGCTCAGGTTTTCACTATAGTTATTTTCTTTATGTACACAAATAAAACCCTTTGCAAGTCTGAAGTCATAAATTAGATAAATTAAGGGAACAAAATCAAGATAGCTGGAGAATGCAGTGAAGGTTTAAAGCTGCCGAAAGTAATCCAAAGAAACAAAACCCCTAAAATCCAAAAAGGCACAAAAACACAAAGAGCACAAGGAAGTAGTCAGCCAAGGAACGCAGGCAGGTGAATAAGAGGTATCCAAACTGAGCTGACAAGGAGATGGCAGGTATTCCAAGAAGCAAAACATACAAACTGGCCAAGAAAGAAGGAGAGACATGAGGATTTACACACACAGAACCAACTGGGGACACAAGACACAGGTGAAAAAAGTGAGGGTAAAGAAAAGGAGGGAAAACTGACAAAGGGAAGAAGTACAACAGCTTGAGACAAACAAAGACAGAGATTGTTTCAAATTAAAACAGGAACTGAACTTAGGACAGAATCAAAAACTAGACACTTTTACAGTTTTATAATTTCATTTTTTGTATTTACAAGAATATCCTTTGCATTGCTGCAGCACACCTCCTCACCCTCTGTCTCTTGTTTCTTTAAGGCCACCCTCCTGAAAAGACCATTCTGCTCTGACTGTTCGGTGAACAAAGGCAATGATGGTTATGATGATACTATAACCCCAGATCTGTGAGTTTATATGTACTCCTAGCAGAAGCAACCCTTACAAGGAAATAATGCTGGATTGCAACAAAGCTGCAAATTTGTTTGAGGGTGTGAAAAACCAGTCGCTAGGCAGGTGTTACAGATGCAAATGTGTTACAACATGACAAGCGATTTCAGACAAGGTGCTGCAGGCAGGTATGGAGCAGTGTTTTCTGTGGGAGAAAATAACTCCTTTTCCCGAGGACTTTGGGCTCTGTAAGCTTACAAACCTTTTACATGCACAGAAAAGCAGCTATACAGCACACTTAAAGAAAGGGAAAACCCAAAAAGGATAACGTGGGCTCTTCAAACATTCTGAAAGACTTGGATATAAACAGGTTTTTGGATGTGGGCAAATGTCACAACCCTGACATCTTTAAGTAGAGGGTGGAAGGAATGACAACAGGAAGCTGTATTTACACAGTTGAACAAGTCCAACACTGGTGTAAAACCCTGATGGAGATTGCACACAGCTGCAGGAGGACAGAGCATGCTCCTCTCCTCAGCAAAGGGGAAGCAGTGGAGCGTGTTCACAACATCAAGTTCCTGGGCATCCACATTACATCTGACCTGACCTGGTCTCTGAACACAGCTCATGTAGTGAAGAAGGCTCAACAAAGGCTCTTCTTCCTTAGGAAGCTGAAACGTGCTGGTCTCTCCCCTCACCTCCTGGCAAACTTCTACAGGGCCACAATAGAAAGCATCCTCTGTCTTGGTGCAACAGTGTGGTACGGCAGCTGCACAGCTCAGGATAGAAGGAACTTATCCCGGGTGGTGAAAACAGCACAGGGGATTGTGGGAAGTCCTCTTTCAGACCTGGACTCAATATACGCAGCCCGGGTCCAGAGGAAGGCCCGACGTAACGCTGCCGGCTCCACCCACCCAGGAAATGGACTGTTTGTTCTGCTTCCCTCGGGGAAATGGTACAGAAACTTAAAAACTCTGACCTCCAGACTCAAAAACAGTTTTTATCCAAGAGCTGTCTAATCCATTTCCCCCCTGCACACACAACAGACACACTATGTGCAATAAAGAACTGAGTCTTGCACTGGACTGCACTTTACACTCATTCTACGGCTCATGTGCACTAAGACTGTTTACATATTTGTATCTTTTAAGTATTTTTTTTAATTTTATTTGTACATAGTGTGCCTTTTTCTATTTTTTATATATAGCTGTGAGTCACCAATTGTAATTTCGTTGTGTGGAAACACAATGACAATAAAGATTCTTGATTCTTGATATAAACAGGACTAGAACCCTGAAGAGAGTCAACCAAAAGAAATTTTATGACTTTTCATGGAGAGGGAAGGCTCGTCATTCCACACCAAAATGCTGTTTCTACAGGAAAATCTTGGGCTTCGTCTGAAACCATGCCTTTCACTCCATGAACTCATTCACATCTCTCTTTAGATTAGACATGGAATATGGAAAAGGGGCAGTGAATCAATGTGTCTCATTGTCACTTTGAGTCATCACTGACAGATGTAGTGGTGCATAAATGCTTGTTTTTGCATCTATAAGATGTGGCATATTGCACTGTGGGATTGGTGGCAGAAGGTAGTATATGTGAATTCTACTTATGATGCAGTGTGGGAATTTATGAAGGCATTACATAGATCATGGATTATGCTTTGAAAATCAGGACACTAAAAAAAATGTTTAACAGTAAGTGTAGTGCTTTGTAGAGAATAGAAAGTATTAGCAAATGTCACATAAGCTTAGTGAAATAAATGCATGCAGTCATCTGTTGTCACGCAGTAACAATCCTAAAATAATGAACATTTGCAAATTATGTAAGTGACTATGACAGTTGAAGGAGGGACAAATAAATCAGTTGTTTTAGCGTGCACCCCAAACTTATACCTGTTTATGTTATCGTGCTATAGCTCTCCTGTGGATGTAGTAAAATGATGGCAGTAAATTTTGGAGTAATTACATGGCGCTATTATGGAGCAAGTTCCACGTAAAAAATGATTTTGAGGTTCTGGATGGGTCACCAAAACACTGGATTAATATGGGAGGCTGCTGTTGAAACCATAGTCAAAACCAAAAGGCTTATTAGAGCCAAAACAGTAACTTTTTTTTTAACCTGCCCAAAAAGTACCCATAGAGTTGTTGCCTGATGAAATGGACAGTGTATGATCTTAAATCTTAAATTAGTTTTACGCAAAGTCCTCTTTAACTGGTATACGGGCATTTCCTGTTAGGTGCCTTGACTTAAATCACAAAAGCTGCTTCCCCTTGTGTGACAGAAAAAGTAACTCTGGTTTCATATGAAAACATGAGCGCAGGCGTATTTTTTAATGTTGCCATTAAACTGACAGTGATAGGACACTTCTGCACAAGTTATTTGAAATTATTTCACAAACATATTTTCCCCTTTTGCCATCATGAAGAAACAGGAGTTGACAACTCCATTAGTTTAGGATACGAGATAAGCGCTTTTGAAATATTATTGTTTAATTTACCACATTGGTTAAAGACTGCATGTAATCTATGGCCTGACCTGATCCAGCAAATGCAGTTCATTGGTGATTTTATGGCTACATGCTTCATGTATCTAATATCCGACTGTGCACTGTAACATAAGTTATATCAGCACTAAGCTAAATAACCTTGTCTTGGCAGCTGTGTAGAACTGCAGAGCAGCAGACTACACCAATCTAAGTAATAACGGGTAAAAAAGCAAGGATGCAAGAGGAAATGAAGAAAAGAGACAGATACAAACAGCTTTTGCTGATGAGGGTGAACCCCTCATCAGCAAAAGCACCGGCTGCTGGCTGTTTCTTCTACATCAAAATGTCAAACAGGCCAGCAGCAGCCTGCGCTGAGTCACAGAGGTGAAAGTAATGTCAGGCAATGGAGAAGTTGGAGTCACCAGACTCCCAGGACTCAAAAGTCATCCACAACTAAAAGCATTGTAGACAATCTGAACACTGCCCACACTGCACAGTCACAGGTTTGAATTTCCTCCTCCAGCAGGCATGTGTGCGCATACTTGAAATATACCTCAAGCAAACATGACTTCTTACTCTTTGATACATGCAGCTGCTTTGTTGTAAGTGCAGCACATTTGGCTGTGAACAAGGGGCTGTTGTAAGGCTTCGATGTCTTCAAACCACAAGAGGAACCAGCTGCCAAATGTCATTTCAGCAAGCAGAGACACAGCTACTGATGTGCGATGCTCACCTTGGTTCTCTAGTTAGCGGTGTGGGAAAGTTGTAAAAGTGAAGTTGTGAGTGAGCTGAGTAGCCGGGAGCAGTGTTTACAACATGTCCTGGCCATCGCTGCTCCACCACTGGCAGTACAGCTGGCTCATATCAGCCATCCAACAGCATGCAGCGTTGTGGCTGTGGGTGGTGTGAATGTTATCACTCCTCAAAGAGCCTGGAGACCTGAGGCTCCCTCTTATTTCTCTATTTTGTTCCTCCTTCTCTCCTCTCTTCTGTCCTGCATGTGACACAGAAATGGATCTCAGCCCGACATCTAGAAAGACGTCTCACTTCCTAAAATACACCTCCTTGAGGCGAGAGGAGGCTTGCTGGTCAGCTATGAGCGAGGGTTTTTTTGGCCTTTGTTATAGACACTGGAGAGGAAGACAGGAAATATGTAGAAGAGTGGAGTAATGACATGCAGTCAATGGCCATGGACTGGATTCAAACCCATGACCGTTGCATCGGGGACTATAGCCCCAGTTTATGGGTCGTCTGCTCAGACAGGTGAGCTCTCTGGCTACCCCATGCTGTTCTTTTATGTTGCAAAGCTAGTCATGAACCTTGGTGTAATGTAAACTGTATTGTAGATTAGCTGTAGTACCTAGTTGCACCATCAGGTGGAGACTCATGTTGTTTAACACTCAAACTCACTCAAACTGCAGGCACATCTGTGGCAAGTAGAGAGCATTGTGAAGGATTAGCAAGCAACAGACAGCATGATAAAAACTTCTGTGATGCAATGTGATTTCTGATCTTCCCTGAAAATTTCATCCAAATCCGTTTGTCCGTTTTTGAGTAATGTTGCAAACAGACAAATGTATGCATAAATGTCACATAACTCCACCGCTTGTCTTGGCAGAGTAACTGCTGTGCTTGATTTGTGTTACCAATTATTTTTTTTTAATGCTCTCAATTAGTGATTTAGAAAATGAATCAATATGTGCATCTCGAGCATAGCCGCACAATTTTTGCTCTCCCTTTTGACATCTGCGTGATGCGAAAACAAAGGACCAGGCTAAAAAAACGCCTTCTGATAGGATTGGGACATCTCCAACCCATGACCTGGAAATCAGTCACAAAGGTTTCAATTTCTTAAACACATCTTGAGGAGGGAGAATGCAGCTGGAGCTATGAGTGAGGATGGACAAGTGCATCCCTGCTGTATCGCTGATGAAATCTTTTCTGCACTCATGACTCCAAAGAGGCAACACACAGCAAACCATGTCGGGAGCAGGACTGACAATGTCTGTATGTTACAAACTGTATATCGCTCAATCATTATCATATCACTCATTTTTTTGTATTTTACTATTTTGCTGACCACAACTTTTTGATACATTACTGCTCATGTGTGTAACGTATCCATTCTCTTCACATTCTGCCTCATTGGGAATTGAATTATAAGTGAATACATATTTTGAGTTATTATGAACACTGCTCTGTTCATCTGACAGATCAGATAATACAGCAGTAACTTAAAACAAAATGATGGACAGGTGAGGCAGCTGTGCCACACGTCATATTTAATTTAACTTTAATTTCATATTAAAAACAACGGCTTCAAAGTGAGGATGTCTCATTTTGTTAATTGCCTGTGGCCTCGACTCTTCTCTCCTCATATCTATTCCTAGAACCTCAGAGTAAGGACTAAGATGTGAGGTAAGCAAGTGAGGATAGGAATCAAGGATGCACAAACTGCAAAATGAGACAAGGGCCTGTACTGGATGGTATTTTTTTTTGTGCAACTTCTCCCTCAGTATGACCGCAGCGAGTCTTTCTACAATTGATGGCGAGAGAGCTTCATCAGTCAGTCTCAGTTTAATTGATCGCACTTTTGTACTGTAGCTCACAAAAACAATGAGTGGAAAGGTGGGCGACAAGGTGCAGGAGTCTAAATTTGTTGATACCACTGCAGAGAAGTGAGTGCGGTGTCAAGGTCCTGCTGGTGGCTCCCACAGGGCCAGATCAATGACAGGCTAAATCAGTATCTGTCTCTTGACACGAGGCCAGTGGAGAAATCAGATCTCCGACAGTCTGTCCTCTAGGAAACAACAGGCTTTACATGCCAAGTTTTTTCTATAAACAGTTGTCATTTATGTTTTAACAGTGATGAATAATATGTTTCAGAGAATATATATATATATATATATATATATATATATATATATATATATATATATATATATATATATATATATTCAATTAGTGATTTAGAAAATGAATCAATATGTGCATCTCGAGCATAGCCGCACAATTTTTGCTCTCCCTTTTGACATCTGCGTGATGCGAAAACAAAGGACCAGGCTAAAAAAACGCCTTCTGATAGGATTGGGACATCTCCAACCCATGACCTGGAAATCAGTCACAAAGGTTTCAATTTCTTAAACACATCTTGAGGAGGGAGAATGCAGCTGGAGCTATGAGTGAGGATGGACAAGTGCATCCCTGCTGTATCGCTGATGAAATCTTTTCTGCACTCATGACTCCAAAGAGGCAACACACAGCAAACCATGTCGGGAGCAGGACTGACAATGTCTGTATGTTACAAACTGTATATCGCTCAATCATTATCATATCACTCATTTTTTTGTATTTTACTATTTTGCTGACCACAACTTTTTGATACATTACTGCTCATGTGTGTAACGTATCCATTCTCTTCACATTCTGCCTCATTGGGAATTGAATTATAAGTGAATACATATTTTGAGTTATTATGAACACTGCTCTGTTCATCTGACAGATCAGATAATACAGCAGTAACTTAAAACAAAATGATGGACAGGTGAGGCAGCTGTGCCACACGTCATATTTAATTTAACTTTAATTTCATATTAAAAACAACGGCTTCAAAGTGAGGATGTCTCATTTTGTTAATTGCCTGTGGCCTCGACTCTTCTCTCCTCATATCTATTCCTAGAACCTCAGAGTAAGGACTAAGATGTGAGGTAAGCAAGTGAGGATAGGAATCAAGGATGCACAAACTGCAAAATGAGACAAGGGCCTGTACTGGATGGTATTTTTTTTTGTGCAACTTCTCCCTCAGTATGACCGCAGCGAGTCTTTCTACAATTGATGGCGAGAGAGCTTCATCAGTCAGTCTCAGTTTAATTGATCGCACTTTTGTACTGTAGCTCACAAAAACAATGAGTGGAAAGGTGGGTGACAAGGTGCAGGAGTCTAAATTTGTTGATACCACTGCAGAGAAGTGAGTGCGGTGTCAAGGTCCTGCTGGTGGCTCCCACAGGGCCAGATCAATGACAGGCTAAATCAGTATCTGTCTCTTGACACGAGGCCAGTGGAGAAATCAGATCTCCGACAGTCTGTCCTCTAGGAAACAACAGGCTTTACATGCCAAGTTTTTTCTATAAACAGTTGTCATTTATGTTTTAACAGTGATGAATAATATGTTTCAGAGAATATATATATATATATATATATATATATATATATATATATATATATATATATATATATATATATATATACATATATATATATATATATATATACATATATATATATATATATACATATATATATATATATATATATATACATATATATATATATATACATATATATATATTTTATCTGAATATACACACACACACACACACACACAATACCAGAAACAGAACTGTACTAAAAATAAATAGCAAATAAGATTAAAACAGTCGCACAAAATTCAGGGGAAATCACAGGGAGAAACAGTTGTTTTTGTGGTTGATCAGGCAAGACTATGCCCCAAAATGTATTACTGCTTAGCTTCTTTAATCCTCAGTAGGGGTTTGAAAGAATGAGTGTGATTATTTTACAGACAGGAAATTAATTGTGAGGGTGTTATGCTTTCTGCTCGTCACGTACATGGCATCTACAGTGCGAGTGCTTGGCCCAAATCTTCTCAAGGAAAGCTTTTGGTCTTCATTTGCTTTTCTGGCCTTGAGCTTAGTATTTGACAAAGTGCCACCTCAGCAAAGGGCATGATTAATTCTAATATGACTTGAAGAATCCCCCTCCCTGCAATGTGATTAAGTTACTTCAAAGGACAGGTTTCCATTAGGAAGGCAAAGTGTGGCTCTTTTTCAAAGCAAAATGTAGACAACTGTGCATGCTTCACCTTTAAGTATATCCCTGCTACTTAAATTGTATATGCCCATGCAACCTTAAACATTAAATACAAATCTCTACATGCACACTCAGGTACTCGTGATAAGCTACTAAAAGTCTGCTTGATGTTTTAATGCATTAAAAATAGTGGTACAGCATCAGGATCACATTATCATGATGTGATGAAGAATTCAATCAGACTACATAGCCTAGTTTACATTTGGGAATGTTTAGATCATTGACAAAGCCAAACTGCTTTGGCACAATCAGTCCCACACTAATTTAAGACTTGTTTAAGCTGGTAGAAAGCAAAGAAAGTTTAGGTCCAAGACTGTATGGTGCTACTGTTATTACTCCTAAAAAGAAATGTCAATAATTGATGTAGAACAGTAGTCATTTAGTTTAACTCAGTTCAAGAAAGCTTTGTCTGTTGCTGTTCTTAGCCTTTCTTGGGGAAACCCTCTATTGGATGCATTTTATGTGTCTTTTATATCCAGAATAAATAATAGAAGAAAAGCTTGTGTTAGTGGGGCAATGGGTAACACGCAGTATCAAGCAGAACAAAACAGAACATAGCAGAACGTCAGGTGCATCAGTTGGTGAAAATCTTACTTCCCTCATGTCAAAAAAAGGTTCTTTTGAACAATCACAAACCCTTT
The DNA here is from genome assembly GCF_022539595.1 of Amphiprion ocellaris. NCBI lineage: Eukaryota > Metazoa > Chordata > Actinopteri > Pomacentridae > Amphiprion > Amphiprion ocellaris. The sequence goes on along the minus strand of NC_072771.1, from coordinate 15,642,633 downwards.
GATTTAGTGGAGATGAGGATACTCTGTGGATGACAATGATGGTGCATAGAACCACCACTTTTGGTCCTTAAAAATCTTAAGAACTATGAAATGCCATGCTGTTAGCTGGGTTGAATGATGTTCGTCATTTCTTTATTTTTCTTTGCACAGCAGATCAAATTTAGACTTATTCAGTCTCAGTAACTCTCAACATCTACAAGAAATATGTCTACAAAAGCGTGTGCAGACACATTCATGTTTCCCAGGTGAGGAATCCTAATGACCTAATTATCCCCTTACTTGTGTCCAGTGCAAGTGACAACTTTTGGTGCCAAAAATGAAGCCATTGCAAAAGTGCAAAAACTGCAATTTCTTGAATGACCAGTCGAGGCTGAATCCAGAAGTGAGCAAATCCCCATAGATCTTGATGCTAAAAGACATGACTTTACAGTAGGAATTATCATGTTTCCAAGCTGGTAGGAAAACAATTTTTGTCTCTATAGATCAGGGGTGTCAAACATAAAGCCCGTGGGCCAAAAGCGGGCCGCCAGAGGGTCCAAACCGGCGCTTGAAATGACTTTACAAAGTGTAAAAATTACAGAAAAGATATTAACTGCAAATTGTAAATTTGTAAAACTATAAATTTTAAATAATTGCTAGATCTTGACCAGTTGTTTTGCTCATAAAGTAAAATACTACATTGTTCAGTTCCAGATGCCTGTGTCTAAATGTTGTGTGCCTTTGTAGATACGCTGTGATCTGTAAATTGTAATGTGTAAATGAACAACTGAGGCATAATGTTGTTGAAACTGCTCTTATTTTACTGAAGAAATTCAAGATTGTTCATGATGTTTTGTAAACAGTTCTTGTGATCATTTTCAGAACTGTGTTTTTTTTTTTTTTTTTTGCACTTAAACAAAGTGAAACATTTGGAGTTGTCGTTATTTCTAGGTTATTATGCTGTGATTTTACTGGTCCGGCCCACTTGAGATCAAATTGGGCTGAATGTGGCCCCTGAACTAAACTGAGTTTGACACCCCTACTGTAGATACTTTCTCCTCTCACTGCAATGTACAAGGTGTGGAATTTGATATAACTCAATTGTTACAATTATACAAAGGTTTAAAGTTATGCATATTTAAGAGTGTGTCTACTCTGAATGACAGGTGTTTGTTACCACTGGACAGACAATGTCCCACTTCAGCTTCACACATGTTCCATCTGCTCAGTATTGGATTTTTGGAGTTAGGAGGAGTTAGAAACTGATAGATAGTTACAGCTGAAGTCACTAAAATGAACTTCAAAACTGCTGCATAGGAAGCCTGTGGGTGACGTCATGGAGGGTCGTCCACCTTGACAATATTTCCAATCAGTATGTGCGGCCTCGCAGAGCTGTGACTGTACATTCTTAGCCTTGTTCTAACTATCAACAAAGCTTATTTCTCTCCATATTCACAGTTATTACTAGCCTACTGTTATGGGCTACTGGGATGTTGGGGACAAGATAGAAAAAAGATGTGGATGTTAAGTATTTTGATTCATAAATCTTATTACCTCTGAGGCGGCAGCAGTCTGTTGCATTTATAATCATCAAGCAAATTAATGAAGCATAGTACCAGATGTTGTGGTTGTATCTACAAAAACACAACTTTTTTTTTTACCTTAATAACCCACAAATATACATTTTGTAAAAGTTTATTACAAATAATCTACAAGTACAAATATATGTAAGTCAGACTGCCTCTCTCTGCGTCCCTACATACCCAAAGACCTATTACAAAACTTTCTTTAATCCATTAGCATGTTTTAATATTTGCAGCCGTACAATAGCAAATATTGCCTAATGATTGAGAATGCATATTCACCAACCAGGGCCGTAAACAACTGGAGTTCCCTTTTCAGCTCCTTCCTCTAAAATGCCTTTCAAGTGCCTAGTTGAATATTCATTAGTGAACCTTCCTACTTGAAGTTGCTCTAGAAATCTCCTACTTATGCAGCACAGTCGTACTCATCTGGTTAAATAACTGCGTACAAGAGTAATCAACCACATGCTTGAATGTTAATACTGAAGATGGGAGACATTACAAAGCAGCTTTGATATGTATGACAGGATCCAGCGCATCTCCTTACATCTCATTCATATGTTCTGGACACCAGGTCTTGTTTACTAAAAGCTGCTGAGGATCCAAACTCAGCTTGTTGTCATTACATAAAGCTTTTGCTATAATTTATCTTTCAGCACAGTGCCATGAAGTCAAAACGTTGTGATATTCCAAGCTAACCAGTCCTGTCAAGTCTATTTCTATCCCACTATTGTCTGTTTCGGTCTTGCTGTTTTACTGGTGAAGGTGTAGACCAGTCAGCCAACCACAGAGCCTGTCAAACTGTCAGTAGTTATGAAAGCAACTCACAGCAATCAAGTGTCAGGCTACCAGCTGGGTAGGAGAGAGGGAGTGGAAAACAAAAAGGCAAAGAGAAGGTAATTACAGTGCTGAGCCATACAAAATAAGTTTTATACATATGTCAAGAGAGAAACTTTTTTAGCTCGGTTAGTATTTTGAGCAGCAAAAAAAAAGCAGACGTCCTTTCAAGACGTTCAGTTTTGTTCAGGTTAACAAAAAATGGAAGCTCGAATAAACATCCCAGCGTTACTCACCAAGCAGAATCACTCATACAGAACTTTTTTAAAACAAAAGTTATGAATTCAAGAGGACACTCAAAGTGAAGTGAATAATATTTTAGTATTAAAGAGCACCGGAAGCCAGTTTAGATTCTTTGTAGGTGTTGTAGATCTACCTATCTAAAATATAGAAGTTAATTTAAACAAAAGACACTTGTGCTCCAAACAAGAAAGATGCACACTCAATGAAGGACCTAAAGATCCCTGACCTATCACTATACACACCTGTGAGCAGTGATTCTTAACACGTCTGTGGGGGTCATCAGGTGGAAACCTCCCTTCAATGGTGTTTTGCCTATTTAGTCCCACAACACCTCCAGGAGGCTAGGTGGTGAACTCTGGCATCCCAGATTAACCCCCTCTAGTGCCAGTTCACACTGCTCCTCCACAATCCAAACAGCACTGCCACGTTCAACTGACCCAGGCCCGTTTAGGAGATGCTCCAGGTAGTGACCAGTGCTGAGGCTACCAGTTAGCTAGTGCAAGATGCTGAATACCTAGTGTCAACTGCTAAAAAGTGACAAAGAAACTATACATGTAGACTCTCCAAACCTGCTAGTGTCCACTGATTTCATAACACACTCTATTCCCAAGGTTCACACTGTCTTTGGCCGGAATTCCTTTTTCTTTGCTGCAGCGATTGATTGGAATTCCCTCCAAAAATCTCTGAAACTGTCATCGTTTCCATCACCTTACATTTTTAAGCAGAAGCTGCAGCAGACCCTTGTTGACCACTGCACATGCTGAATGTTTTCATTTTCTTAATCAATTTCTAACATTTGGGCTGCACAGTGGTGTAGTGGTTAGCACTTTCGCCTTGCAGCTAGAAGATCCCTGGTTCGCGTCCCGGCTTTCCCGGGATCTGTCTGCATGGAGTTTGCATGTTCTCCCTGTGCATGCGTGGGTTTTCTCCGGGTACTCCGGCTTCCTCCCACAGTCCAAAAATATGCTGAGGTTAATTGATTATTCTAAATTGCCCGTAGGTGTAAATGTGAGAGTGCTTGTTTGTCTATATGTGTAGCCCTGCTACAGACTGGTGACCTGTCTAGGGTGTCCCCTGCCTTCACCCGAGTCAGCTGGGATAGACTCCAGCCCCCCCCGCAACCCTAATGAGGATTAAGCGGTGTATAGATAATGGATGGATGGAATTTCTAACATTTATTTAGGGTGTTTTTAATCTCTGTTTAAACACTTGTGTGTAATTTTTTGTATATGTACTTGTTTATCTGTTATCTTTCTTCCTGCTGGGGCCTCTTGTCAGGTCATCAGTGTAAATGAGAAATTGTTCTCAACTAATGTAACCTGGTAAAATAAAGAATAATAAAAAAATGCTAATGCTAGCTGCAAAGCTGCAAGAATGCTACAATGTCCAAAGCAAACTTACGACTGACAAATAAACTATACCAGCCAGCTCACCAAACTTGCTAGTGCTACATGCTAATGCTAACTGCTAGTTGCTAAAATACTTCACTAATTCAGCCAAGCTCACCACAGACAGAGACTATACAAGCAGACTTCACCTAAGATGCAAGTACCAATTGCTAACTGCTAATTGCTAATGCTGTCTCAAAAGAAAAACAAAAACAAAGACACAGTCACTACCTTAAAACACAAACTTACCTGAGATGGCAACATGGCCCCAAGAGACTCTAACAGGCCACTCCCCCACCTTATCTACACTTCCTCTTCCTGGATCTCTGCTTAAGGTAAATCACTAATTATATTGATAATTTTAAAGCACTGTGTAAGCCATACTATTTGTGGCTAGCTAGTAGAACCATACTGTCTTCAGAAATGTAAGAGGCTCTTTAACTTTTACAACAGAGATGATTATTTTTATTATACTCAGGTGGCAAATTCTACAACCAACAATGATTTTAAGCATCAGACAAACTAATTAAATAATAAATAGCCAGTAAATCTGAAATAGAAATCACATGCAGTTATTCAAAAGCCCATAGCAGCAGAGACCAAAGAGTTTTTCGATCTATCGTCCTGAGTTTTGGCAGATTCTGAGTGGCCATATGGGAGCAAATTGACCAAAGATCATTCAGGACTGACGGTCTTCTTCCAACTCCTGATTCCTCAGTGAGTGTTATTCAAGGTTCGCCTGCAATTTTGCTGCTCCTGTAGATTGTACCCTGCAATCTGTTTCTGTTATTGAGGTTGAGTGACTCATAGCAGCTGACAAAGGAGACTGTGAGAGCAGATTCAATAAAACAGGAATAAAACATTATTTCTGAGGGCAAAACTTCATGAAAACTTACAAGTGATATAAGGTCATGTTTTCAATACACAGCGTCTACATCAGTCAAAGATGTGAACATCTGCATAAACTCAACAGCATGATCATCAATCGCGAAAGCAATGATGACTGTTGGCCTTCTTAAAAACAAATTTTTACCTTTTAAGTTTTGGATACATTATCTCCAAGAAGGGCAAACTTAAACTGTTATTTTTTAAATTTCAGATCACTTCAGAAATAATAAATGAATGAAAACACATGTTCTAGGTTTCTAACTTGATCCACTTTGTTTAAAAATTAGGAGTTGAATGGAGGTGCAGGTGATAATGAATAACATTAATAGGAAACAAAACTAGCACATAAGCAAAGAGTTAAAACTTTCCAGAGATTTGTCTTTTTCATAGTTTGAATAAACAGACATGACCTTAACTTGCTGTGTGTCTTTAATATCTGTTAGTCATAGAAGTTTCTTTTCATAATAATTAAACTATTGCAGCCATGATGAAGGTTATGTGTAGACTTATAATGTATCTGACTTTCACTGAGAGCAGCCCCACAGGTTCTCTTTGTTCTTACTCCACTACCAAGCGAATGCAACAGCTTCAGCTCTGAATTATCAATATTAAATTAAGAACAAAGTCTTTCAAGTAAAATAATCTTCCAGAATTGGAGGACATTTTACATCTCACCCATCAAATTTCAAATAATCCATGTACAAAATGCTAAAACATGCAGTTGTTGTGTAAATGTACTTGTCCTGAGACTAAATCTAAAAAAAACTAGGAGAAAAGAATGTATGAAAATATTTTTTAAAAAATCCCAAATAAGTCTGGAGTTCCCCTTAAAATTCCATTTTCTCGTTCCATCTCCTGATGATCAAATTGAATCTCAAATAAAACAATTAAAATTAAATTTAGGGTTAGCAACATAAACAGTTGTAGTTGGTAAAAATCAAATTATTTATTATAGAAAAGTTTGAACAAAAAAATACAAGATATTATACAAATGAGGCAAAACTAAGGAAGAGGGCTGGTGGGTGCTGCTCAAATTAAAGAAAACAGCAAAACACAAGAAGAGTTCTCATAAGGAGAACTTAACACTACACTACACTACAATACAGTTGCTGTGGACAAAAGAAAAAAAATAAACAAAAAGGCTCACTACCTGGGAACTGGCACAAAACAAAACTACATGGGAGTCAGCACCCCTAACCCTGGTGAAAACTAGACAAAAGAAAACTACCTGTAGTGAAATGAAATGTTGCTCTATCAGTTTTTAACACTAATCCTGGCCCAATTCCAACCACACAGTCTATCTTGCCTCAACCACACAGATCACACAGAATAACACGCTAGAAGTCAGCTGCCTCGTTCAGTTGAACTGCCAACGCTTTTAAAAGAGTTGGCAGTTTTCGGTTGGTCAGCCTTGTGAGCGCCGCACCAATCGCAGGACTCCTGGTTGCAGTCACGCCTCTGCCGTCGTGGTCCAACCAGAGAGTGGGGATCACACAGCCTTGTTTGCATAGCCACCATATATGGTTAAGACACACACACAAAGGGTAGGAGGCGCTGGCCGTAACACCCCTCCCCGGAAGATAAGAATCGTATCGATTTTTATTAAGATTCATCATCACTCAACATGTTTATCCTATTATCACTGTCACCTACACTTACCACACTCTGGACAGGGCATCTGCCAACACATTTTCAGTACCCTTTTTATGACGGATCTCAAGGTTGTATTCTTGCACAATCAACGCCCAGCGCATAAGGCGTTGGTTGTGATTGTACATGCGAGAGAGAAAAACAAGTGGATTATGATCGATCATTACCACGACAGGACAGTGACTTGAACCAGTATAAACTTCGAAGTGCTGCAATGATAACAACAATGCAAGGGTCTCCTTCTCTATGGTGGAATATGATAGCTGGTGCTTAAGGAATTTACGGGAAAAATAACTGAGTGGGCGATCAACTCCAGCAGCATCCTCCTGTAGCAGGACTGCACCTGCTCCCACCTGCACCTGGCGTCAACCTCCAGCTTAAACGGCCTGGAGAGGTCGGGAGCAGCGAGGACAGGGGCATGGCAAAGAAGAGACTTGACACTTTCTAAGGCATGTTGACACTCGGGGGACCACACAAAATCAACTTTAGTGCTGAGCAAGTTTGTCAGCGGACGAACGACAGTGGAGAAATTACGGCAGAAACACCTGTAATAACCTGCCATGCCGCGGAAACGCCGTAGGGCTCTACGGGTGGACGGCACCGGATAGCCAGTAATGGCAGAGATTTTCGCCTCTAGGGGTCGCACCTGACCTTGGCCCACCTGTCTCCCCAAGTATGAGACCGTGGCCTTGCCAAATTCATATTTGGCCAGATTCAGTGTGAGCGACGCATCAGCGAGCCGAACGAAAACCTGGTCAAGGATCTGCATGTGCTCCTCCCACGTAGAGGAATACACGATCAAGTCATCCAGATACACGTTACAGTTTGGCACCCCTGCAAGAACGGTGTTCACAAGGCGTTGGAACGTGGCGGGGGCGTTGCACATGCCAAAAGTCATCACGGTGTACTGGAGAAAGTGATCTGGAGTTACAAAGGCAGAGATAGCGGAAGCGCGGTCTGTTAGCGGCACCTGCCAATAGCCTTTAAGCAAATCCAGTTTACTAACTAACTTTGCTGTGCCAAGATTATCCACACAGTCCTCCATCCTTGGTAATGGATATGAATCAGGGACTGTGACAGCGTTTACTTTTCTAAAGTCAGTGATAAAACGAGGGGAACCATCGGATTTAGCTTCTAAAAGACACGGCGAGCTCCAAGGGCTGGAACTATGTACGGCTAAACCATGTTATAACATATTCTGCCTCCCGTTTCATCAGCGCACGCTTGTGTGGATTTATCCGGTAGTGATGCTGCTTTATTGGTTGTGCATTATTTACATTAATGTCATGCTGAAGGACAGTGGTGCGACTAGGCACATCATTGAAAAGACATGGAAAACGCCTGACTAGGTCGAGGACATCACTTTGCTGTTCATCCGTCAGATGATGCAGCTGAGACGGCAGCGCTTGTAACATCTCTGAATTTGGCAACCGCGCGCTTTGATGCGCCGCCGGACGCAGCACCAGAGAGACAGCGAGATCCCAAAATGGCTTTTGCCATATGGCCGAGCGGTTTTGCCATATGGCAGAGCGGTTTTGCCATATGGCAAAATGGCTTTTGCCATATGGCCGAGCGGTTTTGCCATATGGCATTCAGCAGTGACTTATGACAGACTCAGGATTGGTATATGGCGAAATTGTGTGACTAATCATTGTTGACGCTAGTCACAAAATACTGTCATGCAATGTGCTTTTGATTCACGTGCAGTGCGATTTAGGTTTACTATATTTTTTATGTTTCTCACACTGACGTCTGTACACGTATGACCGCCGATGAGTACCGTAACGTCACAGGCCGTGTTAGGTGGCTAGGCTAACCGTGTTAGACACCGGAGCCAGCCTAGCCTTAACCGGCCATATGCCCTAATAGTCTATACACTGTATATACTGTGTGTGTGTGTGTGTGTGTGTGTGTGTGTGTGTGTGTGTGTGTGTGTGTGTGTGTGTGTGTGTGTGTGTGTGTGTGTGTGTGTGCAATCGCAAGACGTATGCTTGCACTTTTGTTTTTTTATGAACGACTGTACATTATTAATAGCGCTATATTAAAACTGTTACAGTTGCATGTCATTTCCAAGGGTCATAAAGACATTCTTTTAATTTTGAAATCAGCCATATACAGTTTCACTTGTGAAATATAAGCCACACAGTTTGCACCACATCTACCAATTCTACAGCGATTGGTAGTAATAATATTACTAATAAAGGCAGGGACAGGCCTTGCGTGTATGTACAGATGATACTTATTTTTTCACTGAAATATCCGCTGTATGAAAAAACTGTGCTTCTTTCACACGGTCAGATATCTGCCAGTAGGGGGCGTCGTTGGTGTATTTTTCCATGTCAACAATGACACAGTTTTAGAGGTTTCTTAGGTGAAAGATGAGAGATTGCAGAGAGATGACTCAGAATTGAAACTCAGTACACGCCATTTTTAATTCCTCTACTTATCCACCACCGCCACATGGTTGATTGTGACCAGTGACATTATATACGCCATTACCAGTGGAATACAGTGCCACACGCCATCATCCTTGCCATATACCGTTTCAGGTTTGCCATGTGCCGTTGCATTTTTGCCATCTGGCATTTCGGTCTTGCCACATGGCACTTCTGGTTTGCCATCTGGCATTTCGGTTTTGCCACATGGCATTTCCTTTTGCCACATGGCATTTCTGGTTTGCCATCTGGCATTTCATTTTGCCACATGGCATTTCTGGTTTGCCATCTGGCATTTCATTTTGCCACATGGCATTTCTGGTTTGCCATCTGGCATTTAGGTTTTGCCACATGGCAATATATATAAGTCCTTTATTTCTCCCCACGCCAGGGGAAATTCACATTGTTACAGCAGTTTATGTAGCAATAGACGTAGTAGTAGAAATAAAATAATAATAGAACAGTAGTAATAATATTTAGGAGGGTGGCAGGGGGAGGGGTGATGGTGGTGGTGGGGGGTGAGACAAGGAGGGGTGATGGGGCTGTATGTAGAGTCCGGAGGTGGTGGAGGATGGAGGAGAGGTGGTGGTGTTGGTGGTAGAGAGCTGAGGTGTGAAGAAGGAGTTGGCTGGTCGGTGCTTTGATGAGAGGGGGGAGGAGTGGGAGCAGAGTCAAATCTCTTAAAGAACAGATTCAGCTCATTGATCCACTCCCGGCCTCCTGCTGCAGCTCCCCTCTCATGGCCTCTGCTGGAACCAGAGATGGATCTCAGGTCTCTCCAGACCTCCCTTGTGTTATTGTCCTGCAGGTAAGATTCCATCTTGGTCCTGTAGCTGGCCTTGTCCGCCTTGATCTTCGTCTTTATCTCCTTCTGCACCCTCCTCAGCTCCTCTTTGTCCCCAGATCCAAAAACCCTCCTTTTCTCCTTCAGCAGGGCCTTCAGTTCCAGGGACACCCAGGGTTTGCTGTTAGAGAAACACAGTACTTTCCTGGTCGGTACGATGTTCTCTGCACAGAATTTAATGTAGTCCGTAATAGTGTCAGTCAGTGAATCAATGTCCTCCCCATGTGGACCACACAGCACATCCCAGTCTGTGGTCTCAAAGCAGTCCTGCAGCACCTCAGTGGCCTCGTCAGACCACTTCTTCACATACCTGATGGTGGGGGGTTGTTTCTTCACCATAGGTATGTAAATGGGCTGCAGTCTCACCAGGTTGTGATCTGAGTGGCCCAGCGGGGGGAGGAGCTGTATGCATCCTTGATGTTTGCATACAGCAGGTCCAGGGTTTTATTTTGTCTGGTATGGCAGGTCACGTACTGGGTGAACGTGGGGAGAGTGGCAGAGAGCGATGCATGATTAAAGTCTCCTGAGATGATGATAAGAGACTGAGGGTGAGATGTTTGCAGCTGGGACGCTTCAATGTGGATGAGTTCACAGGCTGCAGTCGCATCAGCTGAGGGAGGGATGTACTGTGTACATCCCTCCCTCGCCTGTAATGGCTATTACATGTGATAGCTATATGTATATATATATATATATATATATATATATATATATATATATATATATATATATATATAGAATGAAAGTCGGAATATATATAATGAAAGTCGGAATATATGGAATGAAAGTCTGAATATATGGAATGAAAATCCGAATATATTGAATGAAACTCTGAATATATTGAATGAAACTCTGAATATATGGAATGAGAATCTGAATATATGGAATGAAAGTCTGAACACTTTCATTCAATATATTCCGACTTTCATTCAATATATTCAGAATTCTAGATTTTATATATATATATATATATAATTTCCTAAACGACATGCCATATATATATATATATATATATATATCATGGCATATATAACACATATACCAGTGGTACCAGATCCATTAGAGGTGGGAGGGCCATGGAGGTTGTTGTGCAAACCAGGGGCACATACTCAGTTTTGTCACACTGTAATGTCAGTGCGTATTTCCAATGACAATCATTGGATTATTGATTAAAGTGCTACATTTCTCTTAAATATGAGAATGTTTTAAACTGTGGATAGATATTTCTCCTTTGTTGCAAATTCGAGCAGAAATGTGTATATAAACGTGTATATAATTTGCCTTGTTTTTCTCACTTTAATTATTCTATGTTTCTACAGAAATACCTTCAAGTAAAGTTACAGAAAGTGAGATCCTTGACTTCAGCTTTTAAATTGTCACTCTGACACTCTGTTGGTCTTGATCATTACATCATTGCTATTCATTGTTCTGAGATTCAACGCAGCATGAGAGACAGATTTCGAGAACTTCAGCTGTGCCTTAAACTGGCAGAACCGGTTCTTCAGGGATGGAGGTGAGGGTTTCACACATCAGCAGAAGTGTGAATGGCCCTAATTAGCATTTGAATCTTGCTGTTGTCTGTCATGACTGGTTGCCACACACACTTCAAGATTCAAGATTCCTACCTCTTAGTATACAAGTACACAAAAATAAAACGAGAACGAAAACCCCACTGCAGTGCAGCAGTGCAGTGCAGCAGACGTCCTCTGCAAGCTGCCACTCATCTAAGAAACAGTGTTGATTGATTTGTTTGGTTTCCGTACAAGGAAATGACATGCAACTGTAACAGTTTTAATTGCCATATGGCAAAAGCCGTTGCCATATGGCAAAAGCCATTGCCATATGGCAAGCCATTTTGCCATATGGCAACAGCTCTTCCCATATGGCAAAAGCCATTGCCATATGGCAAGCCATTTTGCCATATGGCAAAAGCCGTTGCCATATGGCAAAAGCCGTTGCCATATGGCAAGCCATTTTGCCATATGGCAAAAGCCGTTGCCATATGGCAAGATCTCGGCGCTGCTGCAGCACCAAGCCGTCGTCTCCGTCTGTCATATCTGGTGTCCCTGTCACAATCAGAGCGGAACTGCCAGCAAGGACAGGAGATGAAACATCTACCTCTGGCTTTACTGCGGGTGCAACATAGACATGATACCGTTTCAGCATGTTAACATGACAAACGCGAGTCTTACGCCTCCGCTCAGGAGTACTGATTACATAATCGGTATCACTCAAGCGATCACGGACTTCATATGGACCGGAAAACTTAGCGGAGAGCGCTGAGCCGGTGATCGGCAGCAGTGCCAAGACTTTGTCACCGCGATCGAAACGACGCTTCATCACCGTCTGTGACGAAGAAAGGGACTGTTTCGCTACAGCGTTAGCGTGATGCAAACGCTCCAGCTGACATAATCCAACACGTTTGTTTCAGGAGATGCATCGGAGCACAGGAATTTGTCTTTTAAGGATTTTAACGACCCGCGCGGCGTGTGGCCGAAAACAAGTTCCGCAGGACTGAATCCTAATGATTCTTGGACGGCTTCTCGCGCAGCAAACAGCACAAACGGAACACCGTCATCCCAGTTTTTGGCAGTTTCCAGACAATATTTTCGGAGCATGGACTTAACCGTCTGATGCCACCTCTCTAATGCTCCCTGGGAAGATACGCGCTCTAGACTGCATGTTTAATATTCAATACGCTGAGGACCTGTTTAAAAAACCTTGACTGGAAGTTTGTGCCTTGATCGGTTTGGGTTATTTCTGGCAACCCAAAGGTGGAGAAAAACTTCGTTAAAGCTTTCACCACGGAGTTTGCTGTGATTTTACGCAACGGAACGGCTTCAGGAAACCGGGTCGCAGCGCACATTATGGTGAGTAAATACTGATTACCACTCTTTGTACGGGGTAACGGGCCGACACAGTCTATAATTACTTTTTCAAATGGCTCACCTATTGCTGTTATGGGATGTAGTGGGGCTGGAGGAATCAGCTGGTTTGGTTTTCCTGCAATCTGGCACACATGACAACATCGATAGAATTTAACAACGTCAGATTTTAAACCAGGCCGAAAGAAATGCCTGAGAATGAGCTTATAAGTTTTAGTTATGCCCAAGTGTCCTGACCATTGGCTTTCGTGTGCTACAGACAACACATGCTGACGGTACACAGAAGGAACTACTACCTGATAGACGGCACACGGATCGGAATCAGCAGCAGCAGACCATTTACGCACCAGCACATCATTCTCCATCAAATACGTGATTTTATCGCCACTTGCATTGTTGTTACTCACCACACTGGTAAAACACTTCTTCAGCGTTGGATCTGCTCTCTGTGCGGAACTCAGACGCTCGCGAGTCACTGGAAGAGACAGATCAGTGTCATTCTGCGCTACGCTGTCGGAACGTAATGACACGGCAGCGGGTTTGCCGGGAGACGCAGTTACAGTCTCCGGTTCATCCTTCGCTTTAAACTGTTCTGATAATTCAGGCATAAGCACACTGTCAGACAAAGTCACCTCAACGTCATGGTCTTTGTTTTTACGTGCTTTTGCACGGGTGATCACACAGTTAGGAAATAAATCTGTGTTGGTGGATACGTCACCATCTTCAAAGCGTGGAGGCGATTCTAACACCTCCAGAACAGGATTAACCTTACCTCCCACGATATCATTCCCCATTAAAAACGCGACACCTTTAATCGGCAGCTCACTGCAAACAGCGACAGGAAAGAAACCCGTAACTAGTTTAAATTGCACATGTACTCGGTGCACAGGCTTTGGGCTGTAACCCATCTCAATACCACGTAGAACAGCACCATAGCCACAGGCGGACTGCTCAGAGAAAGGCAGTGCAGAAGCTAAAATCACCGACTGAGAGCCACCGGTGTCTCTTAAAATACGTACCGGACGCTGTGCGGATGGCTCACCTGTTAAAGATACTAATCCGTCAAACACAAACGGCTTAAAACACAAATCAACCTCCTCATCTGGGCCGGAGAATGAGGCACGCGGCTCCGTTTTAATTAAACCGATGCCTTTCGGCTGCGCGCTCTGAGGAGAGGATTGTTGTGATTTGCGTTTAAAGCTTCGGCAATCAGCAATGACATGTCCAGGTGTGTGGCAATAAAAACACAGTCTGTCCCTATCCTGCTTTGCTATAATTTGTGGTTTGGGATGACTATTGTGTGTAGCCAGAGTATATCGTGGCTTCTCAGCGGGAGCTGACAAAAACGCTGACTTGTGAGTCAGAATATACTCATCGGCTAACACAGCGGCTGCAGAGAGGGATTGCACCTTCTGCTCATTCAAATATAAAACGATACGGTCAGTCACAGTTTTTGAACTCTTCTAACAGAAGAAGCTCTTTTAAGGACTCAAAATCATTCACTTTACAACTGTTTAACCATTTGTCAAACAGGATCCCCTTTTCCCTCGCAAACTCCACAAGTCTGGGTTTGGGCTTTTTTATGATTCCTGAATTTTTGTCTATAAGCCTCAGGAACCAACTCATAGGCACGCAACACAGCAGGTTTTATACATTCATACTGAAGACTATCAGCTAAGGAGAGTGCAGCAGCAGCAGCTTCCTGAGCTTTCCCATGAAGTTTGCATTGTAATAAAAGAGGCCAAACTTCAACTGGCCACTGCAGAGCAGAAGCTATGCGCTCAAACGCACCAAAATAGGAGTCCACGTCAGACTCACGAAAAGTGGGTACCAATGCCACATGTTTACTTACATCAAATGGAGGTAATGGGGTGGAAGTGGAAGGATTACCTGTGTCGCTAGCAGGTGTGGGTGGGATGTGGGTTAGCCTTTGGGCCTGGAGCTCCAGCTCCCGTAGTTTGACAGCTTTGTCAGCCTCAATCTCCAGTTTACGCACCTCCAGCTGATGCTGCAGCTGGGCTTCACGATCACGCAGTTTTTCTTGTGACTCCAGTTGGAGACGGGCTATGCGGACTTTCACCCGTGCTTCATCTCGTGACCCATTGCTGCTTGGTGAAATAGGGTCAAACCGAGGCATCGTATGCGGCGTCTTAACGTGCACACTAGCACCGCCACTAGCAGTAGCTGCCACCGGGGCAAGCTGAGGCTTAGGCTCAGGCTGGGCCTGCGACGAATGAGGCCGAGGCTCATCCTCCACATCATGGACACCATGGACAAACAAAAACTACCTGTAACGAAATGAAATGTTGCTGTATCAGTTTTTAACACTAATCTAACAGTCTTAACAGTCTATCTTGCCTCAACCATACAGATCACACAGAATGCAACGCTAGAAGTCAGCTGCCTCGTTCAGTTGAACTTTTAAAAGAATTGGCAGTTTTCGGTTGGTCAGCCTGGTGAGCGCCGCACCAATCGCAGGACTCCTGGTTGCAGTCACGCCTCTGCCGTCGTGGTCCAACCAGGGAGTGGGGATCACACAGCCCTATTTGCATAGCCACCATATATGGTTAAGACACGCACGCACACACACACACACACACACACACACACAGAGGGTAGGAGGCGCTGGCCGTAAACAATAATCCTTAGATGTTGTAACTGGTTGACATCGAGTTAAATTCAAATAACTTTTTGCGATGCTGAGTAGCTTAATGTACATTAATGGACTGGTAGTATGTTTTATCAGTATCTTCTTTATCTGCAAAGCAACAACCCAACAACTAGTAATGTTCAGGGAACATTCCCTTAGGGTTTCTCGAAGATTACAAAAACAGCAAAAAACCCCCAACAAAAACAAACAAACAAAAACAGGTTATTTTTGTAGAACCTTCAGGGAACATTCCCTGAACCTTTAGAGAACATTCGCTGAACGCTGCCTGAAGGTTATTTGGCAAAACCTTCATATGATCTTCAGGGAATGTTCCCTGGAGGTTCACTGGAGGACCTTGTGAGAGGTTTAGAGAAAGCTCCTTAAAGGTTCCCTGAAGGTTATTTTGACAAAATGATAGTCGCTGTGCCTCCTTGATGAACATTCCCCTGACCCCCAGCAGACGTTGGCTGATTGTTCCCTGAACATTACATTGTTTGCTTGAAAGAAATCCAGCTGGCAGATCAAGGTATAATACTTTCCAATGAAAAGTCCTTAAGTTGAACAGAAGTACAATGTAAAGAAGCATAAATTGGACACATTACTGGAGGTAATGCGGCTACATTCCCACACTGATTATCAAACTGTAACGTTACATAGTCAAATTATGTATAATTAAGCAAATATGCTATTGTTAAAATTGTTTTATATTATTATTAATGACAGCTGCATGTAAGTCAATTAGCCCTTTGGGGGACAATAAAGCTTCTCTAGAATTATAAATATATTCAAAAGCCTTAAACTTCCAACAGTAATAATAATAATTTGTTGCTTCCGCTGTTTGGAGGTCAGAGTCTGTTTTTCTGCTTATTGTGTTCAACATTCTGCTTTATGTAAACTCCTGTGACAGATGCAAGAACAGACACTGACGCGATGCACATGTGGGTTAATTAATTAATGAGTGGACTTGTATAAATATCCTCCTTTCTTCCCAAATCAGCTCGCACATTTGCATCGCTGGCTGAGACGAATGAAAGGCATCTAGCTGAGATACCTCACTTCAGTCAGCTGCCTGCTCTGTGGAGCCTTCAGCAGGAAGTCAGCCGTTCCCTCCCGCTCGTGTGTCAGTGGTGAAGAGATGAGCCGCATGACCCCGGTGCATGATTAATTAGTGATCATTATCCCATCTCCGCTCCTCTCAGTGGGAGCTGTGCTTTTGTCCTTGCCTTTATTACCACAGCTAGCTGCACTACCAGCCGCCTTTTGACTCCAGAACACGGGGATGTGAGAGTCGCAGAGGTCTGGCAGAGGCTGTCCGATATGCTCCGCTGTTATTCTAACATTTCTTTCTTCCCTGTGTGATGAGGGTGAAGAGACGGAGGGAAGGAAGGAAGGAAGGAAACATTCAATGGGTGACAGCAAGGGTGTCATTAGGCCTCTTTCACGAGAGGCATGAGCTCTAGTGTCATTGTGCCTCAGTTAAAAATGAGCCCATTCATGGAAAAACACAGCTAGACAAATTCACAGTCATTCATTAAAAACACACAATTCATGCTAATTTGTGGCTTGGTTGGATATTTCGAGGAAACAGTAGACCACCATGATGCCAGTGCAGAATGTTTTCAGCTGCAGATTTCTGATGAGTCAGTGAAGCTACAGGATACATGTGTGTGTTGAATATGACAGCAGTGTAATCCAGGCTGCTGATGTCCTGTGATGATTGTGATGATATTTCACCCAGTTTGTTTATTTGAGCACAGGATTAATCCTGGATGACATCTTTGGATAGTGAGCTGATTTAAAAAAAAAAAAAAAAAAAAGCAATCAGGATATAAATGATTGGTTGACCCGGTACTGTGGCCTAAAAACACAAAAGCTTGTAATTAGCTGAGCAGGGGCTCATTTAAAACTATTAAGAGCATCATCTGTAAATGAAAGCCTGTACTGAAATGAGAGATTATAGTGAAGCAGACCGGTCTCGATTGCATCTACAGCAAATGATGTTTAAAAATAGATATTTGTTGTGCTTATAAGGGTTACAGTGTTTGTTTTGTTCCTAAATGACTCATCAGATTTGGTGCTGTTCGGTGTATCTCCTCCGCTGCAAACTGTGAGTTCATTGAAGGAGGAGTAAGTTCTCAGTGAAGGGAGGGCTGGTCATGATTCAGCAAACTTTCAGTAAGCTTCTGCAGGTTTGATTCAGAAGATTCTCTTAGATCTCAGACTCAGGACAGCATAAGAGGAAATGGTGAATGAGTGAGAAATGATCAATGGCAGCAGTTAAAAAAATGAAATCAGAGGAGTGACATAACTGGGGCAGGTGGCTGGCAGACTGGAGTCTTACCTTCACACATCCATACAGCATGCACACAGATTACAGTATACAGAATCTTGCACTGAATATGCAAATGTTTCAGAGATTGTAATATAAATGTCCTTTCCTCAGTTGGTAGTAAAGGCAATTTTGCTGTCAATGACCAGGTCTTTCCATCAATGGAGTTTTTCTTCTCTGATGACATGGGCATGTTCCAAGATGACAATGCCAGGATTCATGGGGCTCACATTGAGAATGAGTTTATCAGGAAGCATGAGACTTCATTTTCACACATGGATTGGCCTCCACAGAGTCCAGACCTCAGCCCCACTGAGAATCTTTGGGATGTTCTGGAGAAGACTTTGTGCAGCGGTCCGACTCTCCCATAATCAATATAAGATCTTGGTAGAAAATGCAACTCTGGACAGAAATAAATGCTGTGACATTGCAGAAGCTTATCAAAAATGATGCCACAGTGAATGTGGGCTGTTTTGAAAGCTAAAGGTAGTCCAACAAAATATTAGAGTGGGCAAATATTTTTCGGACGGGCAGGGTATCATATATCTTATAGGCTACAATGCAAAAAAAATTTGATGAGCAGTCTAGAAGAGAATTATGATATATGACCCATTTACAGTCCCAGTTGACCAACATTTTACAACCAAATGAGAGAAATTTTGTGTAAATGCCTCTAAATGTTTGTGCATTGAGTCTGACAGTCTGCAGAGGGATTCTAGTACTGAAATCCAAAGCTTAACAAAAACATTTTATTCTTTGGTTAGTTCATTTAGCCAATTCCCAGCCCAGTAGATGACAAAGCACCTTCTCCCTGCTTTCTCCTCTTTCATGCTACCATCTCCTCACGTCACCATCACCTGTAGATGGCTTAAATA
The DNA here is from genome assembly GCF_022539595.1 of Amphiprion ocellaris. Taxonomy (NCBI): domain Eukaryota; kingdom Metazoa; phylum Chordata; class Actinopteri; family Pomacentridae; genus Amphiprion; species Amphiprion ocellaris. The sequence continues at coordinate 15,624,047 of NC_072771.1, read as the reverse complement.
AATTCATTACATCTTAGCCAAAGTTGTGCCATCAGCCAGCAAAGCCTTTTTCTCTTTTTACCGCTGACTGTAGGTTTTGTTTCTCTATCCAATTTTCCATAATGAGTGCTGACCTTTTTCATATGTGGTAGTTAATAACTGTCTGATTGCTTGTTTCTTTCAGTTGTGACGGTAACTGCTATCTGCTACTGTGGATTTCATCAACTATGTCACTGCTGCTAAGATGACCCACTGAGTATCTTTATATCGGCTATAAAACCCCTCACAAGACTGATCCACCTGGAAAACTCACAAACTCCCTACATATATTGATGGTAATTGTGATATGTTAATCATAAAAGTTTAATATCATGTTAATAATATGCATAAGATATTATCATGACTAGTCCAGCATCAGTAACTATCTGGTCCACCTACTTGTTTTTTTGAGTGTAATTCATTTTCCAGAGATGAATTGAACTGTTATTTTTATTGCTGTATTTTTTTTTCACATTTTATACAGATATTGTGACAGTATGATTACTGTGATATTTTTTAGTCACTATAATTGCATAGTGGAAATCATCACAGCCCCACCATGTACAAAAAAGACCTCTAAGGCTGTTAGTGAAGCATTAAAATTCATACCTGAGTGACACTTGTGCATGTGATATTCCCTTTAATTTCACACGTAGAAAAGATGACCTGTGTCTCTGATTTTGGAGTGTTCCCAGTCTAGAGAGGGATTCTCAGCAGCAGTAGCATCACTAAGCTGTAACAGCTGACCCTTCGCTTAAGACCTACTCCAACAGACCACACACCTTGTGATTACCTTTCATTTGGTGTGCTGCAGTCATCAGACACTCCAATTACATCTGCTAATGGAGCAACCTCCTCTCCAACTTGGCCTTCCTTGTAGTTATGTGTGAGGCAGCAAATGTGAAAGAAAAAAGCTGGATGGCCAGAACTCAGGAGATCAGTACTTGCTGATTTGTGACTCTCCTATGGCAACAAAAAAGGAGGAAAAAAGAATATATTAAAAAAAAAAAAAAAAAAAATCATGCAAAGACTCAAGTTAGGTCCACAAAGTCAGAGGTTTCGCTAGAGGCTAAATGACCTAATCTGCTGTTGCACTCAGTTGACCTCTTAGACTTGTTGCAGTTTGGCCACACCCCAATCAGGGATGCCACAGCTGGTGTTTAGCAACTAGAAACACCTGCAGTGGCTTCATTACAAACTTAAAACGCTTGAAAGTTGCAGCACACAGATAGCTGTCCAAGAAAACCTCTGAAATTGCAGCTGCCCTGACATGCAATACACAGCTCAGAGAGCCACCGAGCTGCACATTTACCAAGCTAAACTTCAGCTCTTGTCCAATTTGAATACTTTTTTCACATGGGTTTTAAAACAACCGAAAGTAAAGCATGTAACAGGTCGCAAGATGAAGAAGGCAAGTGAATTGCTTTCACCAAACTGTTAATTCCAGTTATTAACCTTTGCATTATGATTTATGACTCCATCTAAGCCACAGTGGCTACATTTTGCCACAGATGGCCGAGAACTGAATTGAGCATGTCTGCAGGTGAGCCAACAACAGAAAACTAACTCTGGGCCTCTGGGTCTTATCAAGCATCATTATGCCTGGGAGCTTATTACACTGCCGGCAGCCTGAGCAAACATCAAGTTAGAGTCATTGTAATAGTATCAATATAAATTCAAGAACTGTAACAACATGAAGCACGGTGGAGCATAAAAACGATTCTAATGAAATTTTCATTCACCCAAGTTGGCCAGCTGCGCCATTCAAGTGTCCCCCATCTGATGATGTCAGCAGTACATCCATCCAAATACTGTGAGGACAGGAAGGCAAATTTGACATTTAGACCAACACAGAGACACTGAAATAGCTTCTGAGGAAGATGACTCTTTTGCATTGTATTCTTTTGTTGCTTTTAGGACTACATTAATATCATGTTTTACTTGTCTTGTTGTTACAGCACTTGCATTTTAAGTATGTGTAAGGGAATGTCCGGTAGGGCGAAATATATGTTTAAATTTCAACATAAATACAACATGGAAGCAACTCATAACTTTGCACATATTATTATATATAGCCCCCTATGTACATCATTTTTTTAATTTTTATTTTTTAATGAAAGTACAAATGAGTCCACATCACCAATTTGACATGTCAAAATAACAAAACAAAACAAACACTAAAATGTCGCTCTTTTTGTCCATTTTCAAGGGTCAGGAATTAAAGATCTGGCCCCTGCTGCCATTCAGTTAATTTGATCTGTTGGAAATGATATTGTCTGTGTCCTCACCAAATTTCATTTCATTTCTGGAGATATGGGACCCTGAAAATGGCCTGAAAGTCTGAGAACATATGAAATTCTCAAAATCTAGAAAAAAAACTTAGTTTTAGGTCCCAAATAACAAAAAAGTAAACTAAATCTGGAACAGTAGAGCAATGCCACTATCTGAAACGACACAGACTGACTCATTTGCCACCTAACCATTTAGAGTTTTAACTGTACTGTCAGCTGTGTTTTCATTGCTGTGACTTCTTTTTAAACTTCAAGAAAACCATACTGCTGTTAAGTCTGCATTGATAACACAAACCTCACACTATTTATAAAGACATGCTAGCACACAAACTACAACATTTACTACCGATACTTGAAGAGTGGGAACGTGTGAGATCATTTTAGGGCTTTTACCATGATACCGTAGTAGCACTCGCACATATTATGAACCACAAGCTTCTTCAGCATGTTCCTTCAAGACCAGCTCCTGCAGAGATCACTCTGGGAGGTCAAAGTAGGGTCAGACCTTTCAACCAAGCAGAGAAAATTGACATGCAGTGTAAGAGTTTGAGACCTACTGAGCATCTTCTGAAGACCCCGTGGATGTAGGATCTCTACATGTGGATGGGAAACACTACCCAGATGTGCACTTTGATGGTTTACCAGTGAAACTGTAAATGTTACAAGCTGCATTATTCAAACGCATTATTATAACTACACGTGACAAAGAAAACTCCACGTGACAACTGGCATTTTCCCATGACTTGTGTGGTTTCCACAAAATGCATAACATACTTTTGAACTTGAAGACATCCAATCAATGCCTTTTAAAATGATATATAAACTGAGATGCCTAACGTATTTAGCCACCTAAAGTCATTCACTACCTCAAACTAAAGGACAAAAATACGAGTTTCGGAATATTCTCCTTCAAAAACATAAATTTCAACAAAGGAGTTTTCTCTTTATAAACTTGTGTTAACAAATCTGTCAGGCAGAAAACATCTGCAATCCAGTGGGCCTTCACAATATTGTTTGCATTGTTCTTTACAATCAAACTTGCAATACCGTCACTATAAAAGCACTACTGTCAGTTCTGGGTCTCTTATTTGGTCCACTATAGTTTCCAAAATCCCAGACGACCAGAAACCTTATTGGCCTTGCTAAAAATTCGGTGGGAACATTTTTGGATAACTGCCAAAACACGGGAAGCCAAATTAAAAGGAAACCACTTAGCTCCTGAATAGCTGACATTTTCTGGATATGGAAAACTTTCCTGTGATAAATGATTTACTTCTACAGCTGCAACTATACTGAAGGAGAGCATCCCACCATAAAACAATGACATCCTGAAGGAATAGTTTAATAAATGGGTGTAGATTTGGGATGCAGGGGACAGTACTTAAAACATGTGCAATTTGTCTCCCTTAATAAGAACACAAAAGAAAGACTACTATAACATTAGTGTTAGATAGCCAGACCCACATCTCCACTGCACTATTAGTGATGGAGAATTGTTTTGGTGCACCCCATTATCATTGTATAATGGGGGCAAAATGCTTGTTTGTACATATTACTTTAAACACAGTAGTCTTGGGCGATGCTAAGCCCAGGATGCAGCAACAGTGCCTCTGCAACATGGTAACTGGGACAGGAGTCACCAAAGGAATAATGCAGGCCTGACTTACTGCGCCATTAAAATTCAGGAGGGCTGGCAAACAGGATCATGCACCACTATTCATCGATGGGACTACTGTGAAGAAGGTCAGCAGTGTGATGTACTTGGGGGTTCACTTCAACCACTAACACTTCGGCAGTCCTCAAAAAAGCTCAGCAGCGGCTCCACTCCCTCCGCAGACTCAAGAAAACAGTCTTCCCCACCACACACCTCACCACCTTCTACAGGGGCACCGTTGAAAGCATCCTGACCTATGGCTTCACCACCTGGTTCGGGTGCTGTAGCGCGAAGGACAAAAAGCGCCTTAACAGACTGGTCAAGACAACCAGCAAAATCATTGGCGCCCCACTCCCCTGCCTGATGGAGCTGTACCAGCAGTGCTGCATCAGTCGAACCACCTCTATCATCATGGACCCGCTCCAACCCTCCCACCACATCTTCTTCCATTTGCCATCAGGGAGGAGATACAGCAGCATTAGCTGCAAAACTAGTAGGAAGCTGAATAGCTTCTTTCCCCTGGCTGTAAGACTTGTTAATGGACTGTTCCCCATTCCCACATACACACCCACACTCACCATGACAGCTAGTCACCTGTCAAGTCAAGAGACTTAATGCACTTTAGAGAGATTGGATTGTCAGACAGATTGGATTGTTTGAGACATTGGATTGTTTGAGATTGGATTGTTTTTTATTTGAATTTATTGCTATCTATTAGTTTATTATGATGCTTACATTTTAGTATGATGTATACTATTTATTGATGTTTCTATTGCACTGCATTCACTGATCGAGAAACAAAATTTTGTTCTCTTGTGTATGAAAATGCACAGTGAAAATTACCATAAAAATCTTTGACCTTTGATTCTCAGAATTTCAGACACACAATGTGTCGGTTGCTTTTGTTTCCTGTAACAAAGAGGATTTTGAGCAGCAGCACACAGATAGCAGAAGGGGAGAAGAAAGCCACATGAAAGGTGTGGTGTAAATGGGAGACTCATTACATCTGATGAGTCAGATTACTATGATGTTTACTGATAGACACAGCAAAACGTCTGACAGGTGGTTATTTTCTTCACAGATATGTCCTGAATGTTTTGAACATGAACAGAAATCTTATTGAATCCCACAGGAACATTTAAAGTCCAGGATTCCATAAACTGATGCAGAAAGAGCTCAACTTAGTGCAGAAACAGACTCCTGCTTAATGTTCAGCCCAGTGTCCAAACATAAACTACACCCATGGTTTAAGATGTTGGGAAACACAGAATTTCTTTCTTGCAGAGAGTCAGATGAGATTATTCATACCAGTCTCCTGTAAAACTGTAGCGAGCATAGGAAAATTTTAACTTTGCATAAAGTCTGAACAGGTAGCCTGGTTTTCATGGAGGAAAATTATTTTCTAACCAGCGAATGAGTAAAATACTATTTTGTTAACTTTGGACAAATCCACATTCATTATTACCAGTTTTTATGCTTGCAGGCATATTTAGTGAACAAACATTAGAACAGGGTTAATCTTCTCATCTAAGTCTTAAAAAAGCAAATAAGCTTTAAATGTCACAGAAATGTCAAACTATTTCTTTAAAAGCCCCACAATGTACAACAAATTGCACTCGCAGCGACTCATCACTCTCGGCTTTTTTTTTTAAACCAATGTACTGTGAATATTAGTTACTGTACAAAACCGATTTAAAAATATCATTTTAAGTCTATTTACAGACACGTGAATATGCATGTATGTAATGTGGCATCTAAATGACTGATAGGCAGAATTAAACTTTTTGATTAGCTGTTAAAGCCTCAGCTTGAAGCATTTTAAGGTCTTTGACACAGAAGATCTGGTGTAAATTACACCCCTGTTTTGATGTGACTTTCCAATTATGTTAAAAAATAAAGTAAAATCTGCACTGGCCTCTCACCCGGCTTCTCTCTAGGATCCCTTGAACCCTATTTGCTAGTGCGGAGCTGCTCCGCTCTTCATATGCTTATGCAACGTGTCTTTGTGAGTTATCTACTCCAGCTATAAAACCCTGAGCATCAGTAGGCAACAGGATATCATGCTGAGAAATGTGGCAGGGATAACAGCTGCCGCTGATTTCTCTGGGCTTGCTCGATTATGTTCGACGGCAGTGAAGCTTTCAGAGGACCGTCACAGAGCAGAGTGGGGCCATTATACACTCTCTCCACCACTGCTATCTGATGGAAAAAAGGTTGAGACCATCAGACCAGCGCTGAGAGCTGCTGCACCGACAGACCGTGGCCAGACAAAAGTGAATCTATCTGCTCCTGAGCTCTCCTCTCCATGGGAAGTCTTTGACGTCTCCAGCCAGCTGTGCTGCGGGGGAGAGCTTCTTCCATCGTGTTTATCAACTGGGAGCTGTCCTCTAATTGAAAAGAGCCAGAATGGAGACTTTCACTTTAACTCCCGCTTCATGAATAACTCATCAGTAGCTTTATGAATAACTAATCAACGATTCCGAGTCAAAGATCAGACACGCATCCTTGCAGAAGTTGGAGGAAAACACTCCTGCCTCATTAAGGACTGTAAACATCCTCACCATCTATCCATGCTACACACAGCAACAATTACATTCACTTAAACAACATTTATTTACACTTCTTACGATTTCTTTCTTTAAATGCTTCAGTTGACTTGCCTGTGTGGGGAATTCCCAAACCACAGTCAGGCTTTAAGTCTTAGACGAGGTGAACAGGCTTAGAGTGCCTGAAACACTTCGTCATCATACATGCTGGTGAGTGATCCTGCTATTAGTATGAGCCGAGCAGAAAAAGGTCAGCACAGCGTTCAGCCAGGCTTCATGGGAAGGAGAGTGGACTGTTTCTTGGAGAGTAAGTGGTTGCTTCACCCACCACCACCACATATGCTATACATAAACGCAAAGAGAATGAATAGTTCAGCTTTACTGTAATTTTTATACAGAGTGCTTCTCCAGTGGGAATGTCATGTCACGTCATGAAAGATAGCAGGAATGGAGCTGCAGAAACATGAGCCTATACCATAAACCCCTTCAAACCCTTCCTCCATAAATAAATAATATTTGCTATTTGCTCTTCCCAGGCTCCATTCTAAAGGTTGCCCACCTGCATTACAAAACTAACAAAATATTCTTCAGCCCTTGATTTATTTAGCAGATGATGTCTGTATTTGTGTTCACATTCACATAACTTAGCTTTCTTGGAAAGTTGTGGAATAGGGATTGTAGTGGGGGGACAGCAGGAAAATGACACCAAAATCCATCAATCCATCCATCAATCCATCCATCCTTCCATCCATCCACACACTGCGTAGTCCTCATGAGGGTCGTGGAGGGCTGGAGTCTATCCCAGTGGACTTAAGGTGAAGGCAGGGGACACCCTGGACAGGCCACCAGTCTATTACAGGGCTACATATACAAACAAGCACACATTTATACCTACGGTCAATATAGAATTACCAATTAACCTCAGAATGTCTTCGGACTGTGGGAGGAAGCTGGAGTACCCTGAGAAAACCCATGCATGCACAGGGAGAACATGCAGAAAGATCCCAAGCCCAGGCCGGGATATGAACCAAGGATCTTCTAGCTGCAAGGAGACAGTGCTAACCAGTCGCTAACCACCAGCCCACTGTGCAGCCCATGACACCAAAATCCACAAATTAAAACATATGTAAGTAAGACAAAACATTAATAAATTATTCATTTACATGACTATGAGTCCACTTTCACGCTTGCGGCTCTGTGGTTTCAAGGCTTTGAACACCCACATGCTCACAGTGCCAATGCTAAAGTTCCACTACAGTCACTAATTTAACCCATGAACCTTCACCTCTGTGTATCAGTTACATATTTAGAAATTTAAATGAGCATAACCCCTAAATGCCTAAAAATGTCCCAGTAACTCTACACTGTTGCTTGCTTTACAGTGCAGCTCTATTAAGTCCTTCCACTTATTGCAGCTCAAGTTTACCTACAGCTCTGGTAAAACTGTAAAACTCTTTGCTACATTAAGACAAGTTGTAAATTGTAGTAATTCAGCCACACGTGCTTGACCTGGAAGTTGATTCTGGAGAAGAACAATGATATAGAAAGCCCTGCAAGCTGCCAGGATTAGCTCCTTTCTAAATAATAAAAAAGAGAATGTCATCAGTACACTGCTGTTTTAAAGTGAAATATCAATGGTGTTTGTGGCTTTTTTATTGCTCATAATACGTCTTCCATAACAAACACCATAGGAACGTGTCAACAGGATAAAAAAAAATGTCACTGGCGGTTGCCTTTAGCATTTTCATTGGCTGAATTTTTACCATCTTATTTTAGCTTGTTAAGATGCCATCCATTCATCCATTATCTATACACTGCTTAAAACTAATTAGGGTTGTGGGGGAGCCGGAGTCTATCCCAACTGATGCAGGGCAAAGGCCATTTACTTATTAATTGAAACTGTAAGTATAGCTGAGGTTAAGGGGAGTGTAGTTAGTTTTGTAAGGATTAAACATAGACAAAGACGGCCGTGAAAAGTGAAGCCACATTGTGTTAATAAGTATGGAAATGACTAAACCTAGCATTCTTTCTAACAGCCAGCAGGGGGCATCTCCTCTAGTAGTCAGATTAAATAGAAGTCTGTGAAAAACGACCCTCAGTCAGGCTTGATTTATTACCTCAGTAAACATTTTCCGAATAAGTTTATAGTCTCAATGGCTGATTTCACATCTCCTTCAATACAGTTGTTCATTTTGTAAATTATGCTCCCATTTAGATTAAAATAGAAAATAAAGCAAGGCATGTATTAAACCTTGATTATAGTCCTTTGCAAATGTGTACACAGACACCTATGGACACATACCACTTATCTGTTTTCTTCCACTTACCTGGGGTCGGGTCACGGAGGCAGCAGGCTAAGCAGGCCATTCCAGATGTCCCTCTCCCCAGCAACATATTTCAGTTTCTTCTAGGGGGATCCCAAGGCGTTCCCAGGCCATATGAGATACTGTATACGATTCCTTCAGTGAGTTCTAGGTCGACCCCAGGGTCTCCTCCCAGTTGGATGTGCACTTTGAAAGTAATCACATAAATTTTGGGCAGCATACTGACATGGGTGAAGGGGTCCAAGCGAACACTCGCGAACTTGACAAAATTCCTGCCACTCAGACTGTAGTAGACCCTCGCAAATTTGTAGATAGGGAAAATATAAGACTGACATTAGGGCGTAGCTACCTTGTGACTGACATGACTGGTTGTCACTGTGTGGGTGTGCATATTGTCCTCACTCATCACATCCAGACCAAGATGGCAACGGCCAAAAATATCAATCTTGAGGCTTCCAAATGGTAATCAACAAACAGTGGTCACATCCATTTCTTGACCTGATGATGACACATGATAAAAGGTCAGAGGGTTAAAAAAGTTGTCAGAATTCATCTTTTAGGGACCTTAACCATCTGCAGCAGAGCTCACAAACATCCATGTAATCATTTTCAACATATTTCACTCAGGGCTGCACAGTGGCTTGGTGGTTAGCACTTTGACCTTACAGCTAGAAGATCCCCGGTTCATGTCCCGGCCTTCCCGGGATCTTTCTGCAGGGAGTTTTCATGTTCTCCTCGTGCATGCGGAGGTTTTCTCTGGGTTCTCTGGCCTCCCCCCACAGTCCAAAAAACATGCTGAGGTTAATTGGTAACTCTAAATTGCCCATAGGTGTAAATGTGATGTGATTGTTTCTATATGTAGCCCTGTGTTAGACTTTTGACCTGTCCAGGGTGTCATCTGCCTTCCCCCTAAGTCAGCTGGGATAGACTCCAGCACCTCTGTAACCCTAATGAGGACTCAGTGGTGTACAGATAATGGATGGATATTTCACTCAAGATAAAAAATGCTAGCCTCATGAAGGCACTGCAGAGAAGGCTAGGGTTAGAGGCAAGAGTTATGACGAGGATTCACCCTATGTGAACATGAAAGTCTGCTCATAGTAGTTCTTGAACTACTTCAGTGTGGGCTACCATCCATATCACTACGCTGCTAACATGGCTGCAAAATGATGGAGTACTTAGTCTTTGTTTAAATTATGAAGTCTTTATGAGGCACATGTTGAATGGGGTTACTGCAGTCAGACCTGGATGTGGTCAGTCTAAAAATAACCAATCCAACTGAGATTAGCAATGTAGTCTAAGCTAGGACGGCAGCCAGGAGCAGCTTGAACAAGAGGATGAGCCATTATCATTATCAAATAGTTTCTTTCATATGAAAACTGTGTAACCCTCGTGTTACTTTTTAGTCATTTAACATGAAGTTTCATAGTCCTTCTGAGTGGGTAATTCAGATTTAATGACCTTTAAGACCTTGGCCAAACACAGACCGCAATTTTAACTGTTTAACTGTCAGCAAGCTGAGAAAAGTAGATGTATCAGAGATGCAAAGCTTTTGTTACAAAGCAGCAATAGGGCTGGAGCAAACAGCAACAGAGTGGAGAGAGCAAAAGCCTGATTACAGCCAACAATGGCTTATTAATGCATGCCTAAAGGGTACAGGATCTGACTGCAACAGCTGCAGAATTTACAAACAGTTTATGATTCAGACTTCCAGTGAAGTAGCTCACTGTCACAGCTTTGCTTTATGAGGTTCAAAACAATGTAAGGAAAACTGTCAACAGCGTCACTTGGCATAAAGTCACTGATACAATAAAACTGGGTGTACATAAGGCAATATACTAGATTATTTTGAGGAATTTGTAAACTCATTTGCTCATTTATTTCATCTTTTGGACATTTCGAGGTTTATTAATATTTAACGCAGTCAAGAAAAGCAACAAAGACAAACAGGTTGAACTTCATGCTGAAATAACTGAGATGACATTCTGCCTAGTAAAAAAAAAGATAATAGTTTGCCCAGTGTAACTTAATAAATACACTTTACAGTACACGTTTAATATTTCACATTCACCACATACACATAGTTGACAGTATAATTATAGTAACATGGCGGCACTGTGTATTGCTAAAATGAGTGTCTGCCACATAAGTGATGACGGATTTAGATGGATCTTAGGTGAGATTGCAAGGAGGGGAAGCATTTAAACCAGTCTTATGTAAGAGCTGCACGCAACAGTGACACAATTATTGGTTAACATGGCAACATTTTGACCTTTAACTGTCACCTGAGGTACTCTAATGAAGAGCAACAGATGTCTAAATATCACCGGATAAACCAATAAGGGAGAAACAACCCAGTATGCAGGTTTCTCTATTTCATTGTCTCACCATAATGCTATAAAAGTGCTCTAAACAAAAGCTGTCGGTAACAACTGCGTCAGTAACAGGACGGTGAGGCTACAGTGCCACCACCTGGTCATGTCTGGAATACAAACATGCCTTGTCTTGCTCAGGTTGCGTGGGAGAACGGTCTGCATGAGACCTACAAGCAGATCTATGAACACATGCTGTGACCATATGGCAAATAAAGTGCTTTTTATACAGAGGAGCGGGGGAGATATATGTCACAGCAACGCCTGACTGAGAATTGATCGAAAGCATCAGGGTCTGAAAGCCATTCTCTTCTTAAAATGACAAGAGACACAGAAAACCCTGATATGTTTTGCAGCTGCAGCTACTGATGTCAGCCTTTGACTGATGCACAGAAGCCACCATGAAAAGTCCATTATAAAAACAAAGTAAAACAATGAGGTCTCCCTGATAATGAGAAAGACCCGATAAATGACATTAAAAAATAATTGGTGACAAACACAGGGGAGATTTTAACACGAGGAAGCATCAGCTATTGTCTTAGTGGATGAAAAAAAAACTCGGTGTTGCTTTTTTTTGTGCGTTAAAACACACTGAAGACAATTAATCATCTTTAGTTGCATTCAAAGTCTTGGCCTTAACTCTAACCCAAGATTTTGCTTCACTGTTATTCACTGCATACAGCATCACAGTTATAATACACCCGCTAACAGCAAGTAGACTGATTAATGATGCAATTGTACAATTTCACAGCCACTTCGTAGTAAAATAACGATAACTGAGATAACAGAATGTCACCATCTGATTATTGCTGCCACAGGCTCACATCACTGCAGCTGTAGTTTCTATTCAAGTGTTTAAGTATTGACGTTTTGTCTTCTGTTTTCGGACATATGAACAGCTATGGGAAATAACTACATACAGGCCGCATCGCTATTGAATTTTTCTATTCAATGTGAACTCATATTACGACTTATTTTAACTAAAACAATCCTGGCTGCCACAATGACTATGACTACGGTCTCACAAATTTCCATCAGAATGACAGGTGCTTATATGAGCTCTTTGACGACCTTAGCAAATGTTACCTCCCTCTCTTCCTCTTCTCTGTCATGTACGTATTGCGATTTTATGGCATCTATATCAGTGGCGATTTCATGAGAAACAACACACATTTAACTGTTACATGTTATTGTAATTTCAGAAGAAATATTGTGAACTAAAGCTCCTTGGGAGCAGCAACTCTACATGATGAGTATCACATAACTGCAGGTCTACAGCATTACATGAGGCAACATATCCTCTACTTAATTTAAAAAGCAAAAACGCAACCAACCAAACTAAAAAAAAAGACAGTAGCTCAATTGTGGAACACAAATAATGATAAAATTAAATCATTTTTTAAAAGTCCAAGCATTACATCCGATAGAAGGAAGCAATTCAATTCAAGCAGATTCAGGGGAAGAAGACAAGGGCTGGAAAATGGAAGAGGTGTTCACTTTCAACATTTAAGATTAAAACTGACATTTAAAGAGACTAAGACATACACAATGTCTGTTTTTTTCATTAGATTACGACATTCCTGAAACTGGACTAGGTAGTCCTTGCTAGACATGTTATTACTTTGAATAGTGTGACCTAAAAGCACCAGGATGAGCTGAACCACTTCTTATCCAGGGCCCGGCTAACATCACGCTATTTATTTATCAAGTTATTTAAGTGTTTTTAATCCAAAAAACACACCTGAACTGGAGTAAAAGCTGATTTGGGAATCAATCAGCAAAGAAAAGGACTACACTGGTGAGTCTGGAGTTCCTTTAGGTTATAATCAGGTGTAAGTCGGTGATGGACTGGCTTTATGCAGAGTTAGAAAGTCTAGTATAATTGCTTTGTACTTCTCCAGACAAACCATCACAGTGCCTTTGAGCAAGACACTGACTGTTTTCCAGTGGAGCAGGTCAGCGGACATTATGCAGGAATGGTAGATTTCTAAATGTAACTGTACACAAGTGGTGGGTCTGCGCTGGAAATGAGCATGCTCAGAAGAACCCCCCGCCTGGGTAAACAAAGTTTAAAAAAAGTATGGCTGTCTACTGGCATTTCCAACTGCACCTCTGACATTTTGGCGGTGTCTCTGCTAGGCCAGCTGAAACACTGTGGACAAAGGCGAAGAGAAAACACTTCCCCTCGGTGGTGCTTGGATGGCGTTCAGTCCAGGGGAACCTCGGACACGCTGGGTAACATGAAGGCTGTGGCCCGCTTAGATTCCTTCATCTTGTCCAGGCCAAAGAAGAGGTCCAGCTGGGTGACCGGCCGCAAGCGCTCCTCATCCACAGGTCTGAAGGACACAAGAGGTCAGAGGTCAGGCACAGAGGTCCAAAAACGAGCCCCACATTTCTACTGCACAGCATGTCCTCAACTTTTATCATATGCTGTTTTTGCTGTGATATGTAAAACATCAATATATTTCAATATCTGTTTTACCCAAACATTAATCAATGGAACTTTTAGTTTTTTGATGGTCCTTGAACTATGAAAGTCACACAGGAATAGTTTCTTCAGAAAAAAAAACAACCAAATCTAAGCTAAAAATCATGATACTTCATTAAAATCATTTTATTCTACATGTCTCATTTATATAATTCTGTTGAAAAAAATTCTGTGCTGCTCGGCACAACTACGAATGACGCATTCAGGAACTATTCAATTGAACTGGGCTGAACTGCAGGCTGTGTTTACAGAGCGCATAGGAGACAAATATGGACACAAATTAACGATCTAAGTTTTAAAGATCTATAGTATGTAGAGTTACCATTTTCTCTAACATCAATAACACTTGTAGGCACTTTGATCTCTACTGAGTTCTCTCTACCTCTAGCCATGGCTGTGCCATTTCCATAGAAGTGCAGGAATTTTTCTTGCAGTGGAAAATTTGCCTCCAGTGAGCTTTGGGTGTCAGAGGGTTAAACAAATGCTTTTGCAAAAACTAAGTACATTTTTAGTTTTCTAAGTTGGAGCTGTTTCACCACAATCTACTGTTCTTACAGCTGTGAGCATCTCATTCTTTTCCTGCATACTGAAGTAATAGTATCCCCTTTGTAGTGTAAAGATAATCTGTATTTTACCTGCTCAAAATTAGAGGAGACGCACCTAAGGTTTGAAAATATACACCACCACTCAAAGGTTTGGGGTCACTTAGAATTGTCCTTATTTTTCAAAGAAAAGCAGTTTTTTTCAATGAAGATAACATTAAATGAATCAGAAATACAGTCTAGACATTGTTAATGTTGTAAATCACTATTCTAGCTGGAAACAGCTGATTTTTAATGGAATATGTACATAGGGGTACAGAGGAACATTTCCAGTAACCATCACTCTTGTGTTCTTCATTGTGTTAGCTAATGGTGTTGAAAGGCTAATTGATGGTTAGAAAACCCTTGTGCAATTTTGTTAGCACATGAATAAAAGTGAGTTTGTCTGGGTGACCCCATACTTTTGAACGGTAGTGTATTTCTATAAACTTACTTGCATTTAAACATATGACTTCATGATCCTGATGTAAGTTAGCCACAATCTATTTGATACACATTCCTGTTTGCTCTGTGCACTGCATCTTCTTGTGCTTATTTGAATTCTTCTGTTGGGGCATACTCTTTCCTCAAGGGGCATTTTTAAAAAGACCACATAATCAATTCACTGCATTGATTACCGAGAACTACAGTAAATCTGCTGAGAGGCTTCAGCACTTGTTTCACCTCCTCACACTCATTTGACACCTCAAGCTGCTGCATGGCATCGTAATTGAGTTTTCTTTTTTGCTTGGAGTTCAGAAAAGTCAAAGTTAAAAATATTTCTCCTTTCAGCAATAATGCCTTGCTCCAACAGGGGTTTCAACAGTCGCTTAGCAACAGCTGAAGGATGGGTTATACAGATCAGATATTTTTATAAACCTTTTCTATAAGGCTTTTATACGCTCTCAGGTATATTTAAAATCAACTACACTATCTCTGATAGTGTCTAGTTTAGTGACATACAGCAATGTTTGATGTTGAAAGCCGTGTATCGGCCTAAAATGATTTTAATTAGTACCACTATTGCCTTTGGCTTTATTCCGATCACTATTACTTTAAACATTCTGTGGTTTATACATTGTTTCAAAAGCTTGAATATTTGTAAAGAAAAGAAAGAATGGTTGATTTGTGGGAATATTAAATGTAAAGTACTGCAACTATCCACTTTAAAAAACCCACACTGGTCTAATCAGAGACTGTTTGGGGCAGGTAAGAATAAGAGGCTCAATGGACTCAAGGGCTATGAAATGTTGTAGGTGGTTGAATGACTCATACTTTTCTTCCTCCTCCTCCTGGCAGTCCTGAAGCTGCTGAGCGATCAGCCTCATCTGCTCCTTGCGGACGTAGTCCCGGACTCGGTACATGGCAGCGTCGCGACAGAGCTCCCGGAGGTCGCTGCCAGAGTAGCCGTCTGTCTTCTCTGCGATCTCCTTCAGGTTAATGGCGTTGCTCAGCTGACCAGAAAAGTCGCACAAGCAAAGTGAGACGATTATATAGAATTGAACCATCACCGGTCTTTGTACTGTTTTTGTTGCTGCCAGTCGAGTGGCAGCTGCTCACGGGTGATGTGATTAATTTTAATGTAATTTGACAGTGAAAATGCAGGTGTCAAACGGGTCTCTGAGAATGACACAAGAGAGCAGTAAGTTGACAAGAATGAAAAAATAAAGGGCATCTTACGTTTTCTCCTGCTAGAATCAGCCTCAGGATGTCTTGTCTCTGCCTTATGTTCTGCAAAGACAGAAGGACACAAGCATCTTATTGCAAAGCCTGTGAGTTAAAGTTAACCACTAATGACCAGTGTACAGAATTTGTCATCATCAGATCTTGTCTTGTTGCCATTTCAACTGCTTGGACACATTATACATCACTAATTAGGGAGGACTCATGGAACAGCAGAGCCTAGAATTAATGATCTGTAAACAAAACTCAATTCCTATTCCTCATTCATGTTTATTCATATATTTTATATGCATAAAATTGCCTTGTATATTTGAAAAATGAAAATAAGCAAGAAGATATAAAACACAGTAACAACTGATATAATTATTCCAAAATATGATTTACTATATGTATTCTGTGTAATTATTTAGATTATATAGAAGGAATGCATGCTGCTGCTAGATATGCACACATCTTACAGGCAGACCAACGTGAAAAGTAGTGGGCATCCTGCGCAGAATGGCTGGATCCACATCATGTGGCCTGTTAGTGGCTCCCATCACCATCACCTGCAATTACAAGAATGGGCATACATTATTCTAAAATAACCACCTGATATATTGACAGTGTCACATCAGGCAGGCTCATCACAGCTGGGCTGTAGCTATCGATTATTTTAATAATCGAGTATTCTATCGATTACTCTGGCGATTAATTGTGCAATCGGATTCTGCGCTATGCATGCGCCTTACAGCATCAAAAGCGGAAGTGAGCACGCTGTGCAACAGAAATAATCGTCCTGGCGGAACACGGACAGACATCTGCAGTGCAGTGTACTGTACATATATAGTATAGTACAGGAGTATTGTACATATATAGTATAGTATAGGGGTATTCAACTAAAACTAAAGGCCGGCATGTATTTACTTGGTGATGCAGAAATCGTATACAAATGTTTTTTTATTTGGACCATTTAAAGTGCTGGTACTGCAGCTGAAAGTAAGAAAAATGACTAATTTATTAGTAATTATTACAGAGAATATTCAGTCAGTAGTATTAGTTTCCCTTTGATTTGGCCACAAGTTAAAGTGATTTCCTTCATTATGAGACTGTCAGATCTACATGTACTGCAATACAATATCATGTTTGAATATATGAAGTTTGATAGTTTTATTGTGCAACTGTCTGTTATCAATAATCAGCTGCATGGGTTGCTAAAATAAATACATTACACACTTTTAACAGCTTTCTACCAGCATTCCTGTCTTACATAATTCAAATAATAATTACATAATTTCCAGGAGCAGCTTTTTTGCGTCAAATTTTTATGTTCCTCATTGTTCTCCATGAGAACAACCTGTCCACGATCGCTTCATTTTGTGCCGAAAACAAGTCAAGTGATGTATTAAATGCTCTTGTTTGTGCAGACGAGTTTAAAGCAGAAAGTTAACAAAGAACGTTGAAAACCACCTTCATACCTGTGAACTCTGACCCTAAGTCGGAGTTACAGGTTAAGTTTTTGTTGAGCTGACTTACACAAAGAAAGCCTGACTGTCAACCTGATTTGGTAGTTCAGCACGAGAAAAGCTGCGCCGGTAAAAATACAAGCATCCTGTCAAATTTAAAATCCCCTTATAAGTTATTGATCATAGGTCTGGGTCTGTATAGGATAAAGTCATGGTCCGAGCATGCAGTTGATTAAACGAAGCCTCGATTCAGAGAACTTTGCCTTAAAGAAATTTAGGAATCAAATTACTTGAATAACTCAAGGAGTCGTTTCAGCCCTATATCACAGTATAACAAAGAGCTGCAGATGTGTTACCTGAGTGGTTGAGGAGGTGTCCAGGCCGTCCCACAGGCTCATGAACTGGGCTTTCATCATGGCCGTGGCCTCGTGGTCCAGACTGGAGCGATTCCTCAGAAATGACTCTAACACACGAGAGACAAGGAACCAAATCAAAGCATGAAGACAGTGTTTGCGCAACACTCATCCTGGCTGATTTGGCCAGCTTACCAACATGGTCAGCAGTTGGAGCTGCAGCAGTTTCACAGCTTGTGGAGCCAATGAGTGGCCCTCTGAGCCTAATTACAGCAGTTTACATCGAAATAGCAGGAGTTACAACTGAGGCAAAGCTAAACACACACACACACACACACACACACACACACACACACACACACACACACACACACGTTTTTAGATTCAGTGTGACTTATAGATTATGAGGATATATACCTGCAGTGGCGAGCAGAAACAAAAGTCAATAAATCCACTTAGAAATCAAAGGAAGGATATGATATAGTATATTGAAGAATTTTTCTGAGAATCATTCCATATAGAAATGTTCTCCATGTCAAAGTATGGAGGCAGTGATCAGTGTCTGATGGGTACAGTGCAAACAGGAACTGCTAATAGTTAGGATATTTTTAAAAATACTAATTTGCCAAGGCAGGCAGCTATGATGATTTTATCTGACAAGGTGTTCATGATGTCCAACTTTGAACACTTCTGTCCTCCACTGATATAACACCAGGCACAGAATGATTGAACTTAACAGATTAAGTGATGTCAGTTTGTAAAACAGGTGCTAAGAAGTGTCACTCACTGCTCTAAGGAATGTGATTATTCTGGTTTTGATGCAGTTTCAAATGCTTTTCCAGGATGACATTCATTCAGAAGATCATGAGATTTTTTTTTTGCATGAAACTACAAAACAACAACATCAGTGTCAGATTTTGTTTTAAAACAATCCCTTCTTGAAACAATAAAGAGTAGAACATGTCGAATACAGCAACAAATTAACATTTCATAAGAAATCACTCTTGACATGTGTCCTATTATTAAAACTCACCAATCTCATCAATGAAGATGATGCAGGGCTGAATTTTGACAGCTAATGAGAAGACTGCAGCAGTCAGCTTCTGTGATTCGCCGTACCACATGTCTGTCAGCGTGGAGGCCTGAAGGTTGATAAACTTGCATCCTGAGGCTTTGGCTGTTGCCTTGGCAATCATGGTTTTCCCACATCCCGGAGGACCGAACAATAATACACCTGTAAGCACAGAAGATGAACTGGAATCATTGTTTCTTTTAAATCCAACATGTCTGAACAATACATCAAAACACACATCTTTCCTAGGCGTTCTAATTTGAACACATCTCATATTAACCTTTACTGGCAACTGCAGTGGGATTTTTTTTCCTTCTTTAACACATAAACTAATGGAAAATTTGGCCAGCATAACTGATCTGTTCCCAGAGGGATGACTTCACATTATACAAACAAAGCCTGAAGTCTAGGAATGGAACTGTAATCCCAAAGCAGCTAATTTTGGAGGTTGACTCATCCTGATGCTCTGTGTAAAGCTTTGAGCCAAGCAGTAAAAACTCCCTACAGGAAGTAAAGTGTTCCTCTAAGTGATCCGCTGCTGTCATGCTGCCAAGTGGATAAATCTTGTCAGATGTTTCCTGGCACGTTGTTCTAGATGGAGGTATAATGAATCAGGTGGCTTTGGAAGAAAACGAGGAAGAAGGTGGCTAAAAGACAAACTAAGAATTAAAAAAACTTCTGATGTCTTTTGCTGGTCAGTCAATAACCTTAAAAATCTGTTTCATGCTGGTTAGCTTTTGATTCACTCCAATGATTGGTTTCCCTACAATTTTGCATTTCTTTCTCATTCTTTTCATTTAGAAACACTAAACATTTTGACCATGAGGTTAAATGGTACCGCTGAAAGTACACATGAACAGTGACCTTCATGGGTCTGTCCACTGACCTCAATCTGACCTAATATTTGTTTCACTAAAAACCAAAGTGAATTCAAAAATACCCCTGAAATAAACAAAAAACAAAGCTGGTCATCAGATAAGACACAGGCGCATCTGTTGATAGCATTAGGAGACCACCTATTTAACACCAATTTTGTTATATTTATTATGAGAAGAGGCTCATATTACAAGATTTGTCATTATACATGCACTATTTCCTTCATTAAAAGTGTATAATTCTGTGCCCACCCATCAGCCACAACATTAACCTATTCCGGAATAAGCTGTATGAACAGTTTCAGCCCAGTTTCCGCCCACTTCATAGCACAGAAACAGCACTTATCAAAATCACCAACGACCTCCTTATGGCAGCTGATTCTGGACTCTTTTTTTTTTTTTTGAATGAATGAATGAATGGTTTATTTCGGTTACAATATTACAGTACATTAATTTCATTTTGTGTGTTCAAATAACAAGAATTATTATACATTCTTAGAGTAAACATTTTTTTCCTTCCCCCTTCTTCCCTTCCCTTCTTCTCTTCCTTTTCCTTCCCCCTTTCCCTCTCTTTTCCTTTTTTCTTTCCTCCTTTCTTCCCCTTTCCCTTTCTTTTTCCTTTTCTTCTCTTCCCCTCCTCTTCTCACAAAAAAGAAAAAAAAACTATCCTTATCCTCCTCGACCTGAGTGCGGCCTTCGATACCATCTGTCACACCACCCTCCTCAACAATCTTCTACTGGCATCACCCATACTCCATTAGACTGGTTCACTTCTTACCTTTCTGGCCACACTCAGTTCACTCAACACAAATCCTTTAAATCCATCCCTTCCTCCGTCACCACCAGTGTGCCCCAGGGCTCTGTCCTGGGGCCCCTCCTCTTCATCATTTACTTCCTCCCCCTCGGCAATATCTTTCACAAATTTAACCTTCATTTCCACTGCTATGCGGATGACACCTAGCTCCACCTCACCAGTAAACCCTCGTCCACTCTCCTGCTCACCTCCTTCACTGACTGCATCACTGAAATAAAAACCTGGTTCACCCTAAACTTCCTTAAATTAAAGAGTAATAAAACTGAGGTTGTCCTCATCAGCACCAAGTCCACTTTATCCAAAACCAACACCTTTTCTATCAACAATAATAACTCCTTAGATTCACCCTCTTCCCAGATTAAATCACAATGTGAGACAACCTCCTTAAACAGTATTCATTTTTGACAGTGTGGTCAATATTTTGGCAACGCTTCTGTCACCGAAATAGGAAATGCTCTTTTAAGATACATATTACATAGATTTTTTTGCACAAAGTTACATTTTTATATTGTTGAATACAATCTTTTTAATTTTTCCCCTTATGGTTATTGTCTCTTGTGTAACATTTTTGTTACTCTGATCATGCATGTATCCCAACATGTGTTATATGTTTATATGCTGTCCCCCGCCCCCCTCTTCTCCCATCACTCATTGTCTAGCGATAGGACACTGGCATCAAACCACTTCGCTGCTGTGGGTTCCAGGTTGCAGCCTCCGTAGACTGGACTTGTTACAAGGCACCCGAAAGATGTTCAAGGTGTCTTGGGGGTTACCATGAGGCTTGGTCTACAACAATATTTAAGTGGAAGTATGTGTCAAAGTAGCATCCACATGAATGTCAGGACCCAAAGTTTTTCCAGAACAGCACTGGATTGCAACAAGATAATCATTTGTCAGTGGTTTGAATGTTATGGCTGATTGGGGTGTGTATCTTATAATTTGTGAAAAATATTGTGTTGGCAGTATGCACTGAAGTGAAATTGTAAATAATAGTTCTCTTGGCTAAAATTGAGGGGAAAACGGGCAACAGTTCCTACACAGTTTACCTAATATGCATGAAAACACTCTAAAACTGAGTCTGAAAGTCAGTGCGTTAGCCTTGTTTTATCTAATGATCTAATGTGTTCGTCAGAGAACAAAGTCACCAAAAATATTGTTCTAGTACTTGCCACAAACTCTGACAATTAGATAGTGCCACAGTGACTATCAAAAAGCTGATGTTATTGTGTCTGATTGTTTTGCATTTTAAAATTTAGGTGTAAAATTTGATCATTATAGATATAGACTTGATTAGATTACAAGCTGTGCTACCTTTAGGAGGCTGAAAGAGTCTGGATCCAGCTAACAGGTGTCTTTTCTGAAAGGGCAGGATGACTGTGTCTTGCAGCTCATTGATAACCTCATCCAGGCCTGCTATATCCCTCCAGGACACCTGCAGGAAGGTAGAGCAAGTCGAAAATCTCTAAATGTCTGTTCTTGTCTAAAAAAAGTGCAATCCTAAAAAGGGGTAAATATGTTGCAGCACTTAAGGATTACAACTGTTACCTTCATAGAGTGCGGATCAACTAGTTGCGATGCAATGTTCATCTCATACTCTGTTAGTTTGACCCCCTCGACACCAATCCTCTTCATCAGCTGTTCTGCCTGGAGAGTTAAGACACACAACTTAGCTAAAGGCACAAGAGGATAACAGACAGTGTGCAAAATGATGCTCCAGGCATTTCTTTCACCTCTTAATCATGTCTGCCTCACTGACAGCAGAGAACATTTATCAATAGCAGCATCCACGTTGAGCTCAGAGTATTCAACAATTATTTGGTTATGTTTTGGGCTTAAGCTCTACATACCCTCTTCTTGGCTTGGCTTTTCTGTTTGGAGGTAGGATCCATCGCTTCCACCACCCATTTGATGCTATAGTATGTGGCTGCACCAAAGATGGTCAACCTCACCAGCATGCCAACCACCTCATTCCTGGACAATGGCCGCATCAGGGCTTCTCTGGGAAGATCTTTCAGCAGCATGTCTGCTGGCTGGTGTCAGTCCATTGGCTGGATAAAGAAGAGGGAAGCAAAGGGATGAGACATACAAAAACATGAAGACTCTGATATAGTTACAGTTATGGTATCTCTGGCTCAAAATAGGCATTTGGGGGGTGACTATACATGACAGTACTCATGATCAGTGCATATGCATTAGAGACATTGAGTTTGCATTTCCTTATTTGTCATAAATCTTTGCATTTTCCCATTGTTTCTTACCATTTGTAAGCCAAAATGTCAATTAAGCAAGAGTAACAGAAAGTGATCAGCACTGGCTAAAATCTCTTTGAGGGGTTCCTTTAATTTCTCTGTGCTGTAACAATACACAAATTTCAGAAATGGCAATTAAAGTTGTGGTTTTATGATGCAATGATAAATAACAATCAGTCTGTCATGTGCTTAATTCAACAAATCACATATTGATATTGCTCTACAGTACACATAAATGTGTATAGAACATTTTGCCCACACTAATTGCTCTTACTTTATCGACAACACGAATAGCAGGGATTTAGGTGAACCAATTCTTGACCTTAAATTTTTTTCAACATCACATATTATTAGTTGCATAAGGTGTATGCCGAATAGTAAGGTGTTTTGGTGTGATTAGATATACATCGAAAATAAATGTAGTTGACATACGACCCTCAGGATATGAGCAGTAGAGGTTTACTTTTTAGATTTCTGAATACAGTTAGGTGTAAATAACAGTCCTGCTACTAAGAAGCTAAACAGCCTGTCAGTGGTATGTGGTGTATATTTCGCTATTTGGGCAGGAACTACGGGTCATTTACATTAAAACACAACGTCGCTAAATCACGATAGCATTTCCATCCGTGTCTTATTAACGTTTCCAAGTTAGAAATTATAACAATTCTGAAGTTAGCATCTGTTAGCAGGCTAAAGCTAACACAGAGAAGCCAGACATCCCCAAACTGTCACTTTATCACCTTTATCACAGCAAACTAAAACGTTGTAACATCTGCTCTGTGTGCTGGAAGAGACACGTGTGGAAGTCTTTGAAAAATAAATTCAAAACATAGTCATACTTACTAAAACGGCAACCAGGGACAATGAAACGTACATACATTGCAGGTGCCACACGTTTTGTGACTCGGGTAGGAACAAGCACCTTGGTTCCCGAAGGCATGTTTCTCACAGTCAACCACTGGATGGCAGAGCTTTCACACAGAAAACACACACATCAGCACCATGGACAGCATCTACGTCACTATAGCAGGTAAACCAGTCTGTAAAGGAAGGAAAGCAAGGCAAGAAAGGACCGAACAGGTTAGGCTCGAAGCTATTTATTGTTTACAGGCTCTTGCATGATTGGATTTGAACGTTAGGTGAGCAAATCTGTACAGTATTTTACTGATGAACTGAAATAGGAATATTAGAGGTATCTACTTTTCTAATGCATACCTAGACTATATGTGTTTGCAGGACTATGAAATACAGCAGCTACATATCCTAGAATCACATGCATTTTTCATTAGCTCATGATTTCAAAAATCCCCCTTCGGCCACTGAAAAACTCCTTATAAAGCCTTATAATGGCTCAGATGTAACTCTATACCATTGCTTCATTTAGAATTTGAAGATCTATGAATTTCCTGCCAACCTCTCCACCCACCTCCCCACTTGCTGCATCTCAAGCACACCAGCTCACCCTAAAATGTTCTTCATAGACTGTGAAACTATTCTACTTTACACAAAGTTGTAATATTGGAGCAAATCAGTCATGCACCTTCAAATCAGAGACTCATTCTGAAGAAAAACAGTGATACAGAAAGCCCTAACCTGCAAGTTGACACAACAGGTTCCTCGGGTTTGTTACATAAGAAACCTCAGATTTCAGTATCTGTGTTTTTTAAGCTGTGATTGGTACACTACAGGGTCAAGGCGGAAATTCTCAGACATGGTGCTGACAGCTTATTTTGCTCATGATAAGTCCTCCAGTATATAAAAAACCCCACCATATACACATGTTAACAAAAAAAAAGATTTTCACCTTAGCAGGTCTTTAAAATGTTCAAGCATGTATCAAAACAATGGCAGAAAATACATTTAAATTCATGTTAATGTTGCCAATGATTCTAAAAAGTGCAAGATACTAAAGTATCTTTTGGAGCAGACTATTTTTCTGGGGATGTCTGTGGATCTGCCAAAAAGACTGTGACTAGACACCAAACACCCAAGCGTATCCTGGGGTAGGCTACATGCAAATGTACCTCAGTCTAAGATAGCTCAAATCTGCAGCCATAATCTGTGTTTGGTTTCCACTCATTTCCAGCACTGTCCGATAATGGCTAATTCAGTCTTCTTAACAGCAGCCTCAGAGATAAGGCTGTAACAAATGGGTTCTCCCACAAGCAATTTATCACACATGGGCAAAAGGGATTGTTAATTGTCACAGATTGTGAGCTAAATTTGAAGATGCTGTTACAGCTTGTATCGACTCTGGTCTCTGCTTCAGGTTTTCACTCGTGTAACGCTGCTGAGTAGAAAACTGTGCTGAGACTCAATAATTTGCAACATTTTACATCAGATGATTTAATGAATACACACATCCTCCTCTTGGTATTTTTCCCCAAGACTCACAGCTCCTGCATCAAACTGAAGCCAAAATAAAAAATAACTGTCTTCATTTTAACATTCACCTTGCAGTCAATTAGATGGAGCAAAATCTGGCCCGGTTTAGCACACTTCTATGAGAGCATAATTAACTGGATTTTGAACAATGCGCCAGAGAAAAGGGGGTTGTCTATCCCCCCGCCCCCCCTTTTTTTACTGTGTTGGGTAAAAACCTCTCCCTTTGTCATCCAATTAGTTGTCCAAATTGGATGCAGAATTCCATCCAGCACAGTTCCACCTTTACCGTCCAGTGAAGTTAAGTCCATCCTTGTTGCAGAAAATGGCACACAGACTGCTACTGCACACACCTTTGGCAGTGAAAATGCTTCATAAAAAGCTTTAATCCCTCTGTACTGCAGCAGCGAGTCCCAGGAGATAGCAGCCTGACGGGGCCATTTTGATGGGTCTGGGCATGAAAGCGCAGCTTGTGTATCTGCAAAGTGCAGCCGGGGTTCCACATTCCCATAACGCCTTGCACCTTGGCCAAACAACCACTCTCAAGCGGGTGGGAGGAAAATAAAACACGAACAAACAAGCAAAAAAAACCAGCACGTTTACATCCCTGTCAACCTCCACTAAGCTGAAATGCAACGCAAAGCTCTCTGAAAAAAGGTTGGCAACTGCTTGTTTAGGAGAAAGAGATATAAATCCCCGCTGACTGGCAATGGTGGTGCCATTATGCTGTATTGTGCTGCTTTTTTTTTGACAGAGCACAGGTTTGCATTATTTCCTCTGTGTGACTACTGGACAGTGGGTGCAGTATATCAACCTTTTAATTGCACAAGCTAAGCTGTTTAAGTAAATGTTGGTCACACACAACAGTTAATTGCCCGTTCAATCTCCTAGGAAGAGATATTACCTCGAGCAGAGCAGGATAAGGAATCATTGGGGAGTGGATTATTCACTTGCCTGTTTTTCAGAGAAAGTGAATGGATTTAATTTTGAAAACACCAGCTGCCGAAACTGCAGATGACTCACCTGAGACTCCTCTTTTGACTCTTTTGGCATTTGGTGGTGGATGGCTTATCTAAGGCTTTAACAAACAAAATCCAGCTTTCTAATAAGTCAGCAGTTATAAAGAATTCTATTGATGTTGGCCTCGACAAAAAACTTAGAGTACACCCCCTTTTTGATAACATTAACAAAAACACGTGTGGAGTATCGTCTCACACTTCCTGAAGGAGTTGGCGAAGTTGGCAGACATCACGCTGTCTGACATGATCATCCAGAACATCACGTGGCAGACAGTCTGTCATGCTACGCTGTCTGAAACGATTTAGACAGCAAATGGTGGAGTTGTGGACACTCAAGTATCTAACTGACACACCAGCATCCAATGTGCCAGCAGCCACTTCTTGTCTTCCTCTTGTCATCTGTGGCATCGTGTCATTTGAATAAAGCTGCATTTTAAAGTAGCCTCTCATAGTCACTGGTCACAGGAGTGTCTGTGCAGTCGTCACGTTATCTGATCCATCCTTTCAAGACACCTCATGAGGGTGTGGATTAATTCAGTGTTTGAGAATTTGAGAAAACATTTTGTGAACAATTGGCTAAACTCAGCTCTTTCCTAACCACAACAATATATACATACATACACACATGCACAAACACACACACTCCTTCCTTGATTGGCACATACACCTGTGCCATAACCTGGGTGTCTGGATTGATGAATCCCTCACTTTCAAACCACATGTGGAGAATCTTGTGAAGAAGCTGAGGCTATAACTGCGTTTTTATTTTTGAAACAAGTCGTGTTTTACTGGCTTGTTGCTGCAACGTTTTTTTGGGTCTGTGTTGGATTATGGTGATATTTTACATATGAATTCTTCTGCTCAGTGTCTTCCAATGGTTGACACCATTTACCATACTTCTTTGAGGATTATTATGAAATGTAAAGTGTCCACACACCGCTGTCAGTTATACTCTCAGGTCAGATGGCCTGCTTTAGCCATCAGAAGGATCTGCCATACTTTCATATATAAGGAAACACGTGGACTATTGCCCACCTACATTTGCTCCTTAACTGCACAGAAAAGTTCTGATCTTTACTCTCTGTTCACAAAATCATTTGTTGCTTTCATTCCCGTATGCCTGTAATGAATTGAGAAAAAAAAATTTTGTTTATTCTGCACCTTTTGCATGGAATATGTTGCAGAAAGACTGGAAATTAACTGAATTAATCTCCTTGAGCACTTTTAAATCCAAAGCGCGAGTTCTTGAGGCGGACTCCACAGCATGCACTTGTTTTTCATAACTTGCTTGTAAATGTAATCCTTTTATTTGATTTTTTCTAGTGTCTTAATTGTGTTTTAACTAGGTAATTTTGGAACTGCGTTTTGTATTTACTGCTGCCTATCTTGGCTAGAACTCCCTCGATAAAGAAGTTGTTAATCTCAATGGGATTTCTCCTGGATAAAAAAAGGTTAAAATAAAAATAAAAAAAAAAATAACAACTTGTAATGGTGCATTATCATCAGTTAAAATAGATTTTGTTCATTGTTTTCATTCATGATGCATAAAAAGCCATATAGTAGTAAAGGGTGTGTATCAGTAAAATGGAGACAAAACTACAAGTTGTGCAGTCACATTCACAAAGTAACAACATTAGCAGCAGGAATAACAAGCACAGTGTACCGTGTTTCAGCCACTACACCCTCTTTAACTCGAGTGCTATTCTGGCTTCTGTTTGCCCCTTTTGGCACCTGTCAGCTGCCAACTGTTCAGGGATGTAAAATAAATGATTCATGTCTGTTATATGACAAATAAGCCCATCATTGTCGTTTGGCATAGATGAAAAGACAGAGGGATGAGCAGACGAGAGACGCATGAAAGAGCTAATGTCTGGGCGAGACTCGATTCAATCCTGCTCAACAAAGGGATTTCACATGATGCTGAAGCTTCCTTGGGCATCCCGCACTCTTTGTTCATTCTGCCAAGGTAACTCACGCAAATCGACAACCCACTGACATTGCCAGAGAAAGATGATTACAGCTGCAGCTCCCGACTGACTACTTTCTTCAGTTTCCTCAACTCTGCAGGCTTCGCCGTGGTTTTCGAAGCACCGGCAACACAGACATAAATGCTAAAAACAAAGAGTGATAATTTGTTTTCTCCTTCTCTTCCATCACCTAAGACAGGTGAGAAGACTATGCATTCCCAATGGAACATCAATCCCTGCATATAGATGAGGCTGATTTCCGACTTCTCGAAGAGGAAATTACTTTCCTTGGTGAACCAGTGGGGTGGAAATTCATGGTAAATATTCTGCAGATTTGATCTCTTCTTAAATATTTTAGACATATGAGTTTTTTCTTTTATACTGCTTTATTTTTTTTTGCTGTCAAGCTGAGTTTGACAGCTGGCTGATAATGATGGCAGCTGTAGATAGTCAGTATTTTGAGTCAGTAGTCAACATCTGTGAGGTTCGACAGTGGGAACCCAATTATCCACTGAAACAAAGGATTACGTTGCTAACAATGATAACAATGACAGGAGGAAGAGGACAAATTATAATAGTGTAGTGTAATAAAACATACAATTGCATTAACAGATGGGCAAAAGCCAAACATAATGTCATGTTAGAAGCAGCTCGGGTTTCAAAGAGATAGCCGACTGTCATTTACTGCCGAGCTTTATGACGGAAAACGTAATCTAAGAATGAAAGTGTTAATTTGTTTAGCATGTAGGCACTGATAGCAGATATGGTAATTTTACATTGGATGGATTATGAACACTTTGTCTTCTTTCGTTGCCTACATGCAGACCCAAAACGTGTCATCACCTGTCATCTGTAACAGGCTGCTGACTCTCCTTCTCATCCACTTCTAAAATGAAATGTTCAGCCATAATGTTTGTACAGACCAGTAGAATGTAGTTGTCACTCAAAATTAAAAGGATTACATGTGATAGGCTTTCTTTTTTTCGTTGGTCATTTAATTGGCTCAGATTGCATTGAACAGCTTCAGTGACTGTCATTACTAAAATGACTAACCTCATAGATTACTAAAGGTTATTCAATATGTGGTCCCTTTCTGTGCATTAATTGGACACATAACCATGGTAGAATAAGTCTTTGTTGTCCATGTCATCATCATTATTACTTGACAGGCTGAGATAGATCTAATTTCATGAAATAAAGCCTGACATTCAGAAAATTCACTTCCACTTCAGTTCAGCCTTCACACTCTGATTTCCACTCTCTATTTCACCTAAATAATTGTGATTTTCTAGTGTGGATGGCTTTTTTAAAAATTTGACTATAGATGCAGTTAAAGAGATTTAAAGCCTCTTTGTAGTAAGAAGCATCTCACATTGGTCCAATCCAAAAAACAATGTGAGACCGTTATAGCTTATGCTATGCTATGGAAATTTCTAGAATGCTGTAGCATTCAGTACGCATTTATTTGATAAAAAAATTGTTGTTGTAAAGTCAATATAAATTCATTGTGATTGTTAATGCAGTTTAATTTTGCAGTTTAAGGTATCTGGAAAATAGAGTTACATGAAAAGATCAGCAAACACTATAAGCTTGTGGAAAGTATTCAAATCTATTTAACCATGAACAGTAGTCATTTCCACTCAGTACTTTGCTTGAAAAGCACTTGAGATGAAAAATGTTCTTTGCTTTGACCAAATGCCCTTCACAGATTCAAATCAGCTTCAGTTGGCTAACTAGCTCTCTCTGTCAAAAGGCCAACAGAGTCAGCGGCACTCAAACCTCACAGAAGCACCTCTGCATGTCCTCCGTGGTTACGTCTTCACCGCTCACGTGTAGAGCTGGACCTGACTCCATAACCTCCACCTGACAGGAAGCATTCGGAGCCGTGGAGATGAAATTGAAGTGAACAGCGCCAATTCTTCAGGTAGATTCTAATAAGAAAAGCCCTGGGGAAGTGAGGGATGGGGGCTGGCGTCTGTGCATGCGTGAGAACGACAGCAGGCTTTATGTGGGCTTCTAAAAAGCAGGGGAATGGCAGAGCTGCTCTGACAAGGAGGACGTTTAAGTTCAGAGCGTGTGAGACTTGTCCCGTCGAGTGAAAACAATTGGCCAGTTCCAGCTCCAATTCATCAAAGTGACAGTACTTGGCCACGTGGAAATGAATGAATAAATAAAGGAGAACACATTCAGTGTGCAGATAAAGAGAAGCCTGCTGGGTAGACACTGTCACAGACGACTGTCACTATGTATATTATTCAGCCCTTGTTGGCAAAATGACATCCCCCAGAACTGATACACTTGCATAGAGTTCTCTCCCCTCCACCATCTAATACATCACATAGAAAAGATGTGTCACAGCAGAGATTTCATCTTTGCAATCCCCCCTTTCACCTCCCATCTACTGGTGTTGTAGCCCCTACTGGGCTGCTGTCATGGCTGCACTCTGTTGTGTGCCCATGAAAAAATGTGACCGTTTGACTCTGTGAAACATATACATTGTTTCTTTGACTTTGACTGTGAAAAGAAAAGAATTTGTATGCACCCCATGTGGATACAGAAAAAGTATGCTTCACCCCTCACTACCCTGCTTTTGAGCTATGACCTGCCACATATCCATTATTGATCATCGCTTTCTGTGCAGCTGCGTTTCCTTGGTTGCCTTTAAGTATCCATGCTGCCTTACAAGGCTGCTTCCGTGTGCAATTCACAAGAAATGAGAAGGTATTTGATAAGGAGGCAGTGTGTGGTGCTGAGTTTGGACTGTGGACACATTGGGGTCATCTCATTCATTTCTTTGTCTCTTTTATCTTCAGACTGAGGGAAGTTGAGGAAATCACAGGGAATGTTTTCTGCGATCCTTCAGGTCAAGTAAAGTCACTGTTTTTTGTATTGCCCATTTACAACAACAGATGTGAGTCAAAGAGTTTTTCAATGAAGAAACAAGATTAACAAATTGACCTAACCAGTTTAAATATTAAAATTAAGACACTATAAAACCGTTAATTATACAGATGTACCTGGCTAATTTAAAAAAATAAGGTTTAAACCCTATAAAATTATACATGGAAAACCCAACAAATATAATGACTGCCTATGGGCAACATATTGGTGACAGTGAAGAGGAAGAACTATTTTAACAGAAGGAGACCTTTGGTGGAACCAGCATCAGGGAGAGCAGTCTTCTGCCTTGACCAGTTGGGGTGAGGATAAAGGGGAGAGAGAAAAAGATAGCGGCAATAAACAAAAAACAAACACTCGATAGGATGGTGGAACCAGTGATTGCAGATCAGACATGTGCAACTCCAGAGACAGTATTACGTGAGAGAGGTACAGGGAGTGAGAGGATAAAGCAGGAACTACTAGAGAGAAAAAACTAAAAGTCAACAACATGAAACAAGGCATATAAATCCACAGAGGAAAGGAAGAGAGCAACATACAAAAAAAAAAACCTGAGCACAAGCACATATTTCGATTACCATATGGGCTGGATCACTAAGGACAGAGTATATTGATGACAGTAAAAAGTGGGAGAACCATGAAAGCAATGTCAAAAGAAATAGACTAACTTGAAAGAAATCAGGCAACTGATCAATTCAGAAAAATGAGGCCAAAAAAAAAAAGAAATTCAGAGCTTTGTCACCAATGCTACAGGTGTAGTATAGACATTGTGCTGATATTTTGATTTCAACCTATTCAAGATGAAAGCTAAATAAATGGAGCAAAATTTCAGGAAATAAACGTATTGATTTTGTTGAGAAGACTGATGAACTAAATATGAGACTAAAACCAAAAGATTAGCTTAGCACAGGGAGAGAAGACATTCGGGGGGAAATAGCATGACTTGATCCAAACATAAAGAATCTACTTACTAGCACCCAGTTAACCAGTTATATTTCATTTGGTTTAGTTAAAGAAAATAACGTGTTAAAAATGTTAGATTTTTGAAAATTTTGTACAGGAGGTTGTGTGCCAACCTATTTTAGGCTGTTGTAGTCTTTAAGCTAAACGAAGCTAACTAGCCACTATATGTAACTTTAAACTTGGTTTACAGGTGACAAACGACACTAATATCAATCTTCTCATCAACTTCATATCTCTTTAAAGGTCCAGTTTGTATGACTTAGAGAGATGCTTTAGCAAAAATACAATGAATTGTTCACAATTCTTTTTTTGTTAGTGTATTCTCACCCATTACAATGAGTTGTTGCGTATTCATTAGTTTAGAATGAGCTCTTTATAGGGAGCCGGACTTATTACACAAAACCCACCATGTCGAGTCCAGAACAAACAAACCAAAGGCAGACAGGGTCTTTCACGTTTTTACACTGAAATGACAGCCATAATGCTTGGAAAGGGCGGGGTAAGCGTGGTGTTGCAGTCTGTAACCTCACCACTAGATGGCACTAAGTCCTACACACTGGTCCTTTAAGTAAATGCTGTAAGTTTGCATGAAAACTCTGCAACAGAGGTCTGAAAACATTTCGTCTGTATCGTTTGTCATTCAAAACCACTTTAAATGCATCTCTCAGTTCGAACTTTTGATGGGATACCTCAGATCAATCCATCATCACATGAATGAAACAGAATTGAACAGCACAAGCAACTTCTTTTTTTCCTCTGTGTGGACAAAAGGCTCTTATTTTCTTTATGAGCTGGGCTCCTTCAGCTGTGGCATATCACTCTGAGAGTGACACCTTCATCATAAATTACATACAGGCAGCATGATGGCACCCAGCTTTAGCCTGGGGTAGGCAGTGGGTGGTGCAGAGAGTCTTACGTTGCTTGACTGCACAGGGAACCATATTGATTACCACTCATGTTTCTTTTGAATCAATCTCTATCACCCATTGGCCATTTTCTCCATTATATTTCATTTGGGAAGACGGATGATGGAGATGCTTGGCTGCGTATAGGGAGCCTATCTGGGTATCACTGCAGAGATTCCATCAGGAGATATAGCATTGTCTCCATCACCACCAGGATTGGCTA
Organism: Amphiprion ocellaris; assembly: GCF_022539595.1. NCBI lineage: Eukaryota > Metazoa > Chordata > Actinopteri > Pomacentridae > Amphiprion > Amphiprion ocellaris. The sequence goes on along the minus strand of NC_072771.1, from coordinate 15,590,925 downwards.
ATGAAAGGAGGCACATTCCTGTCACATCCTGCAGCCCTTGCCCCATCCCCCCCCCCCCCCCCCCCCCCCCCCCAGTGCACCCCCCTAGGGCTGCAGAGACAACATTTACTTTGGCTGATTAAAACCCCTGTCAAACTACACCAAGGGTCCAGACTTGACACCTTCAGTGACAGGATATGTGCAGTTTTGTGTACACATATCTATAGCCATACATACTGGAGATGTTACATTATATATGTAGTGAAAGAACAATTTCTAGCTTGATGTTCCTGTCTCAGTGAAGCATAAATGAAATGCCTGCTGTTGACGCTTCACTGTGCATTTTTCAGTCGATGCATCAAGTCTTTCCCGAGGCGGATCTGAAATAATAGTACATTTTTTCATGTCAATCAAAGTCTAAAGATAATGAATATCTTTCTATATTTATTTATGCTTTGACAGGATATTAACTCAGAAGCCATATTTTACACCCCCCCACAATACTCCTCCCCAGCCCATCCACACGTGGCATATTTATCCTCAAATACAATCTAACTTTTGATTGTTCCTCGATAAGCCCAGAGTAGCTGGATGGAGGCTCTGTGTGGAGCGGATCTTGCTCAGCTGGTGTCAGCCAGATTTATTTTTCCTCCCAGCACTGGAGCTCGGTCAGCGCTCAGCTCAGCCCAAACCCCCTGGCACCCTCACCAATCTATCAAGTCCATCAGTGTTTCATGTAGCCTGGGGGACACTGGCTGGCAGCCTGAATGAGCTCAATCTTCCTCCTCCTGCCATGGCCCCCTCTCCCTGTGCAACATGTCTGAGCTGTAGAGGCCGGCCGATGCATGCTGGCCGTCTGGATTTCTCTCTTCAACCTGACTGCAAAATGTTGTTATAGCTCAAACGCTCGATAGCATTGTATCTCTTTGTGAAAGTAAACCACAACGCTACTTGCATTTGCAATTAAAACATGCACAGTATCATTTAACTGCAATGTTCCTGATGCTCCGTTGCAGTTCCAGCCACAGATCTTTTTGGCATATTACCGGTTTTGCTGATTGTTTACACACTGGAAGTGAATTTATAGACAAAAATATCACCACTTTAACTTCTGCAACTGAGCCTTAAACAAAAGTCCCAAAAGTACAAACACATTTTCTGTTTTGCACTTTGTTTTTAACTCGTTTCCACACTTCTTACAAAACACTACATGCTGTTTCTTACACTTTCTTCAAGAAAAACATTTCCTACAAACATTGACAAAAAAAACCACATTTCTTCAAAATGCAAAACAGACCTGAAATTGACAACACTCTCCTACACACACACATGAAAAAGACTTATTCACTAATTGAACACCAGTCAGTGTGAGCATTAGCACTACAAATGGACCCCAGGGAAGCTTACTGCTGTTGTGAGAATGTTGCAAACATGGAGGCAGTGAGAGAAAGAAGAAGAGGAGGAGAGAGATGTAGAAGGAGGACGAGGACAAGAGCATAAAGGGGAATCACGCAATAGATAAAGACATATTTACAATGACATTAGGGCCACCAGGGTGAACCACGTCATAAATCAAGGCCTTACGATGAAAAAGAGGAAAGGAGGCAGAGAGTCCACACCAACCTGACTCTGTACAACAGCATCCATAATATGGAATTTTAGACTGGAAAACACACGTTCCTTTACTGTTCTACATTAGACTGTTGTGCATCACAGTACAGCACACTGTAATCCTACAATATTAGGTCTATCCTCCACAGTAAACTAAAACATCAGGTATCTTTCTGTACATGTAATACAGTGATGTGCAGTTTTACAATACAGTATATTAAAAAAAAAACCCTAACCAATGTCATTTCTTATACAACCGCTAGATGACCTTCTGAGGGTGGAAGGCAAAGTTTGTTCACCCCCGACCTGGAGCAGACTATTTTTAATATAGTGTTGCTACCAACATCTTCTGCCTACATCAGCTACTGCTGCAATTTGCACAACATTCCATAAATTCAGTCTTATCAGTTTACCAACACTCAAGTTACAATGAAGCGTCTGTACAGGATTCCATTTGAGAGGAACCTTTGGTATGATTGTGTCTAAATATTACATACATTTACCCAAAGCCTTTAGCTTTGATTTTTGATTACTCTGACTAACCGGATGTTCTCATTTAAACCGGCATTCTCCCTTTCTGCTATCTGTGTGTTATCACTTTCTTTGCAATGGAAAATAACAATAAAAACTGCCGGGCAGCAGCCTACCAAATTTTGCAGGAGGATTTGGATTGTGCTGTAGGCAGTCCTGCTGGGTTTTACCCTTTTAATGACTGTACTCTCTGCATGCAAATGTTCCACCAAAACAACTCCACCAGTCACTATTTTGAGTGAATGCTGAAGCTGCAGTCTTTGCTTTGCTCTGCCCAAGACGACTCGACTGATTGATTTAAAGACCTACAAGCAAGCCAGAGTGTTTTTTTTTCCTATAGCAAAATGATAGTGAGGTGTAGCCATACTATTGCATTCTACAGAATGGGCTGACAATGCCAGATAACTTTCGGCATCTTGAAGCCTTTGACCAAACATACACTCCGGCCCATCCTTGTGTGAAAATATAGACACTGTAGTCATTGTGTTACACCATATCCCCCATACAGTGTGTGTGTTTTCTGCTACAGAGAGCTGCTCAGCCTCATCAGAGTTCATTTTCAGTGATGATGCTGGATTCAATCTGGCTAAAACCGGGTGCTGGGGCCGAAATGTCACAGGACATGGAGTCAGATGTCCCTGGAAAGTACAGGGAAAATTTCACCTTGTGTGCCACCATTAGTTTGGAGCTCTCCATCACCACACCACCCTTAGTCCACACAATAGTGCACACATAATCACATTTCTGGACACAGTACATAATGCAATTGTGCAAGGTGGATGAGTCATTTAGGATAATGCTAGTTTCCACCAGGTCTGGATCACCAACCACAATGCCTACACAGTTGTGTACTTGCCACTTTATTCCCCATTTCTCAGCTTGGTGTTGGAAAGTGTATGACTGTCAACCAAATGCTTATCCGCTTCTTCTGCAAGCAATGGAAGAGGCATGCAGAGACAGCGAGGTGGGGTCAGTCCTGGCTTGAATACTGCATGCAGTTTTCATTGTTGCCCAGCCAACTGTGACATCGCTCATGATGTGGATGAGGTGAAGAGGGCAGATCCCTATAGAGGGCAGGATCCAAAAACCATCCCCCTTTCCTCACAATCCCTTACCGTACTGTTTATTTGGTTAAAATTGCACTTTAATTTTTGCTGTGCTTCACTTTCTTCCCATGAGTTTATAGTAACATGTTGTATTCCAGTTTTTTTTATTTACAATTGTTTGGTTTTTTTTTCTAAATTTGGCTCACTTTCTCAAAACTCTAACCAGAAAATGACAAGCACAAAATGCAATTATCTACAAATCTTTAGCAAATGCAAATACTGCATTGTTTTTATCTTAACAGTCATTAAGAAACATCCTGATACGTCAGACTGTACGTCTCTGATATACTAGATAGTAGGTAACTCAATGGCAATCATTTCTGCGTGTATGGACCTTGCATCACCTCCTTTATGTCCCATCCACGGTTGAGCACATGGACAACCAATGTGACCCTGATCTCATCTGAGACAACTGTCCTTCCTCAACCTCCTCTAATCGCTATTTGACTTCTACCTTTTGCTTGCTTGTTTCACCGTCTTGTTTTGACTCCAAAACAGGGGCACTCATCTGCTGCTTTTTTAAAAAAAAATAATGCAAAGTGCTATTTCCTATGTAAGTAAATAAGCAACTAGTGTTTACACTTGTGAGGAGTGTGTGTTGCCAGTAAGTGTATAAAGACAGCCATTGTATTCAGTGTTGGTTTACTAAATACATTGTCTGTCTACATTTCATTCTATGGAAAAAGGCAGGGACAACAGTTCTTATTCTTCATTGGGCACATCCATGGCAACAGTTCATTGTTTCTTTTGTGTACTACTATCTGCAGTGTCCTTGGGCTTGTTTAAACTCTGTTTCAAAGGATGAAAGAGGAGATCAAAATTGTAGATTGATTTTTAACAAAGGACATTCTGATGCTGTTATTCTTCAGATGCTTTCAAAAACTGATGACGCAAAAATGTTTCTTCAAAACCTGAAAGCATATTTGAAAGAATTAGGACTGAGGAGATGTGGAGGCAACCCTACAGATGAAGGCCATCTTATCAGAGCTGCATGGACCTGGACAACTGTTTGGGTACAGAAGTATGTGGTTTACTTCGTTAAAAGAAAGATGGTAAAGCAAATCTTCATGAAGTGAAGTCATGTGGAACCTCGTCGCAGACATGTTCTAGTTTTATTAGATGTGGTAGCAGACGAATATGGCCTATTAAAACCCTTTGGCATTCTGACATCTGGCTGCACAGACGATTTCCCCTGCATTTTCACGTGACTCAAATGTGGACCAACAACCCTGAAGTAATAAATAACACCTTTATTGACTGTGTTAGAAGCATTAGTGTTATTCTCCTGAGATTGCATGCATGCAGAGTGTGAGACAGAGAACGGAACAGTATCCAGCACATTCCTACTATTAACCAATCAGTGCCAGAAGCCATACGTTTAGGTCTAACAGTGTATATTTCATCTTGTGTCACAATGTTTTATGAAAAGCTATATTTTGTCTCATGTTGTTGTGTTTTGCTCCCTCAGGCCACTGGACATTTACCATGTTTTAGAACTCTGTGACTGAAAACAACAGCCTCCTGCAGAACAGCCCTGTGACAACCACCAAAACAACCCGTATTATTTACAGTATATGCACATTTAATACAGAGAAACAACAACAATAAAAGTAGGGCAAGACGACTTGCTGATAATATGCTGGAGTAACAGAAGTTGAATGGTTGGTGAGAGTTTATTCTGAGGTGGATTCTGCGATTCTGGGGAAAGAAAGATGATATTTAATCTGCCAGATCTCTCTGTGCATGTCATGTGTCTTTCTCCTTCCCTGTAACTGTTTTTAAAATCTATTTTGCTACAGAAAGAAATGCCAGCCTCTGAGCTTGCAACAGTTAGCTAAAGATTTGGATTGAGCAAGAACAGATAGATAGATAGATAGATAGATAGATAGATAGATAGATAGATAGATAGATAGATAGATAGATAGATAGATAGATAGATAGATAGATAGATAGATAGATAGATGATAGATGGATAGAGGAACAGATAGACAGATAGATAGATTTATAGATATAGATATAGATAGATAGATAGATAGATAGATAAATAGATAGATAGATAGATAGATAGATAGATAGATAGATAGATAGATAGATAGATAGATAGATAGATAGATAGATAGATAGATAGATAGATAGATAAAAGATAGATAGAAATTCAAAGTTTCCAGTAACTTACATGTTACACACAAGATATATATAGAACAAGGCAGCCTATTCAATTCAGTTCAATTCAATTTTATTTATATAGCGAATTACAGTTCAAATTGTGTCAAGACACTTTACAGAACCAGTCTGCCTGAACCCCCCAGAGCAGCCCTAGTTGGGTTTGGAAAACACAAATCTATTGTGTTTTTTTTTTTTTTTCCATTTCTTCTCTTTGTTTGTGCATCTACCTGCATGCAAAAGTTCCACTTGAAATATCCACTCAGACACTATTTTGCCAGACCACGATCGCTGTATTCTGAGCTTGGCACACCAAACATGATTGTGATTGGCTTAAAGACATATACAAGCCAGAGCATTATCTCCCTGTACAGGATGATAATAAGGTGCAGACAGACCATTCTTCAGTGCTGACAGTGCTGTGGACATAGCATGTGCCTGATTTATTGTCCCTAGTGCTCCCACCTCCCCCTGTCCTCCATCTTCCCTCCCCCACATTTTGCACAAGTATGAACATGCAAGAGCATGTCTGGACTGAATTGAGGCCACTAACACAGATATTTTTTGAGACACATATCTTCTTGTTAAATCAACTGTAAACCTGGTAAGAAGTATAGTGGGTCTACATCAACAATATGTCTTTTTCTCTATCTGCAGAAGCCTTTGCCTGATGGTGAATGGGTGCTGAACAAATGTAAAGAAATCCAGTATATATATATATATGTATATATATATATATATATATATGTATGTATGTATGTATGTATGTATGTATGTATGTATATATGTATATATATATATATATATATATATATATATATATATATGTATATATATATATATATATATATATATATATATATATATATATATATATATATGTATGTATGCTAGGGTTGTTGTTTAAGGTGCATGCTCATTCCCCAAAGCAGCAATGGATTTGATAAATTGAGGTGTGGTATTATTGTTTCCAAAAATTTTAGTTGTGCATGTCCACATGGATACACTTAACTTTAAAAAAAAAATCTGTCATTTTTAACATGTATAAAAGAAATTGCTGTTTGAGTGGTTTAAAACACTATTTTCATGCAGATGAGGTGCCAAAACATGACAGAAAATGCAAATTTTGCAAAACATTACAATTAGTGTGGACACCAATCCAGGAAACAAACTAAGGTTTTGTATTAGTTTGTTACAGAGCCAGGGTTGTGAACACGCACAAGATTTTTTTTCAGCACACACATAGAATGGGCACTTTACAGATTGTAAGGACATACTGGAAAATTGTATTGCATTAGAATCACATACTCCATCTTTAAAACAGAAACATCCATAACAAATGAACAGGAAACATATAAAATGGTCCACTTTCAGTGTGATTAAAAGGCAGATAAATCAAGTTGGTTTTCTGTTGAGTTATAATAAAAGCTGAGAGCAGTCCAATAAAGTTAAGGATTAAATCTGAGCCATATTATGACCTCTTCAGAGTCTCAACTAATCATCGGGTGTTAGTTGGACATTTACAGTGACAACAATTTATATCACCCCTTGAAGTAGCCTATAACTGATAGTAGCTATGAGGCAGTTCATGAGGCTGTGAAGGACACTTCTGAGAGCTGTGATATACTACAACTGTAGCATATCAGCTTATTAACACTGTTAATGTTAAAACATGTAGCAACATGTTCGTTTTAATTATAGAGACCAGTGTGTGGTATAATGACAGGAGACCACACGTTAATGGTCTTTCTGGCCTCGAAAGACAGAAATGTTTAATGCTAGTGCAGCTGGTTCTGTATTGTACCCCTGCAGAGGAGGAAAAGAAGAGAGCTTTTACTCCAAATTCTCTGTGCTATGAACCTGCACATGCAGTATGATCTGTCAGGTCAAAATGAATATACATATGTAGTAAAAGACATCTTATTTTAATAGCATCTGGACCAAATTTTGGTTTTGCATGGTTCAGGATGGAGAGAGGCCCCATTTTTTTTTAATCTTCTAAGGCTTGTGATCTTTGACCAACTACTGAGCTCCAAAGAAACACATTTACACAGATTGTGATTACACTCTCAAAAGGTCAACACAGTGAAAAGTGCTTATAATCATGTATCTAGTTTAAAATCAGTGAGAAGTGGATTAGGGCTTTTTTTTTATGAGGTCCTGGTTCTTTCTTTCATTTTCTTGTTGCCTCGTGACAAGGTTGTTATGGAGTTTTGCAAGGAAGATTGACCTCTTACACTCTCATGCCAGAAATACATTTATGATTCCTAGCTGGGACGTAAAATCTCCTCGCAGTCACTGGCGACCTATTTATGCTAGTTTTAATCGCAGGCTAAACAAGCATATTTTCAAAAACTAGAAGATATTACTTTTCAAATGAAGTCTCATACGTGCATTTTTGCCTTATAGTTCTTCTCCTTGAAGCTTTTCAATTTGAGTATGCCAGTTACAAAAACGCCATATAAAAGGGTGAATATTAAGAGGTTTATAAATGATTTGCTCAGAATAAAGGGCTGCAAATCAAACCACTTTGTGCCGTATGCCCTCAGTTTACTTGAAGATTATTTAGTTTGTTGCTACATTGAAGACTAGATTAATGCAGTCTGTTCATTTCCAACCCACGGAGCTCTCAGTCCCTGAGGGTGCATAAACTTTAGATACATGGCTAACGAATTTGAAGTACTTTAGTAGAATTCAGCTGAAGAAAAAAACAAAAACAAATGAATGAACTGAACCAGGGGGCCAGCTGAATAAATTCACACACAAACCGATGCTGTTTGGGCTCAGCATTAGAATTACAAGGATGCCCAAGGCTACTTCACTACCTTCAAATGCCTGCAGCACATCTTCAAAGGGAAACCATCAAGGGACTTATTTAACAGTATATTACTTTCAGTAAAATGCTTGAGAGATACTGAGAGTTTTTGCCAGACCTTCTATTGATATTGTTAGTAAATGCCAAGGTAAAAACAATATTTATTCTGATAAACTACTGGATGAAGCGTTGTGCTGTTGACTGCTATTCTGTTTTTTTCTACACTTATTTAAAAACAGGGCACATTTTCTCAAAGCACTACATTCAAAGCATCTATCAAAGTCAAACTTTTGCAGCAAATGATTCACACTTCACTCATATTACCAGATCTTTGTCCAAACAACTACACATTGTTGTGCTCAGTCAAAAACATTTTCATCTTTAGTGGGCTTTGTCATAATACCACTTCTGTATTTCCAAAATCCCGCAGAGAGAGATTGTTCAAGTCTGTAGAAATATGTGCAGGAACACAAATATCCGGGTGAAACTAAAGTTTTTTATTTTCCTCCACAACAAATCTGTGGATCAAATGTACAGCACATACAGCATGCATTACAGTTGTGTGCATAAAAATATATTCTATATGAAATAGAGAAAAGGAAACTTTAAGGATGGAACACAGAAAGAAAAAATCGAGGGAAGAAAAATACCAAGGCTGCCTCTCGTTGCCTAACTGGGTCTGGCCACAGCATGTTATCAACATAACAGGCAATATCTTCCCTGGCTAGACATCAAATTAAGAAGCACCTTGAGCACCATATCCAGCCTTGGACAGCACCCACGTCAATCTGCCTCTTCCACTGCCTGCAGAAGAGTGATGTGCACATAGGGCTGATGTTTATTCCTGCTCTTTTTACCTTTGCTTAATGTTGCTTTTATGTGATATGGCCATGTGTTCATTTATTGCTATTGGATTCTAAATGTGTCTGCATTTATTGTATGAACTTTGGAAACATTGTAAAGGAAGTTTGTCCCTCATTTTGTTCTAAACAAGAGAATGAATGAATGCTCATAGGCCTTCAACCACCATGCTGAAAAGAACTCTTCAGATCGATAGAGAAATGCAGCGTGGGCGGCTGTGGCTCAGCTGGTAGACTGGGTTGTCCACTAATCACAAGATCCAACTAGTTTGACCCCTCTGCACACCAAGCGTCCTTGGCAAGACACTGAACCCTGAGTTGCTTACGATGGTAGGCTCATATTGTAAAGCACTTTGAGTACCAATAAGGGTAGAGAGTGCAGACTATTTAGCATTGACCATAGAAGATACCAAACAAAAAAATAAACACACCAGTTACACAATGAAAGCTAACAGTGTCCCTTAACACAACCTATCTGCACAGCTTCGTGTCCTCCATAGGTTCATCAAGAGTTTATTCAAAAATAAGAATACTGGGTTGTATGGTATGAAACAAGGTTGGCATGGTGGCCAGGATTATCTGCAATGGCTCTGTGACCAGTGACGTCCCTTTCCCTTCTCCAGGTCTACAAGTTTTCAGCGAAAACAACAAAATTTTAAAAGATAAACAATTGTATGGTGTATATGTACCCAGTGTTGCTCCCCTCTCATCACATACTGCTATATTGTCAGTACCAACTGGTAGGCTCCAGGGTTAAAATATGAAGCCAACAGTGAGGTGCCAAAAACTTCAGTTCATCGCTTGGCCACTTTATGCTGGCTTCACAATCAATCCCCACAGCAGACCATGTTCAAATGCCGAACTTTAGAGCAGAAGTAAACATGTTTACAGCCTGGTACAAAAAATAGTTTTGTTCTCTATACATAACCGTTTACTATCAACTGTTTTGTCAACCGGTCAACTATCTATCTACTAAATATAATTAATAATTAATTGACATTACTTGGTAAAAATAGGTTTTCACTTTCACATTAGTCATTTTTTCATCCTTGCCAAAACAACAACAAATAAACAAAAAACACAAAAACAAGAAAAAAACAAAAGCCACATTAAGTAGGCCATGTTCAAGTGTTGAAAAGCAAAGCAAAACTAGAAAAGGGAAAAACTTGCAAGGAGGATGAATAGTTTTCTAGACACTCTATTTTGAGATGCCAGTTGCTTTGACAAACAGCAGTATTTGCTTCACTGGGAGTGAGAACAGGTTGGTGATCCAGAACAGTGGGAAAAATGTTGTATGGTGTGGAATGTACTGTAATCAATGTTGTACTTACATCCACATATTGGGGTATTGGATTGTCTCAGAATCTCTCTCAGAAGAACCCTCTAAAGCTCCTTTGTGTGCATTTGGCTTCGATGGAGAACACTAGCTCTTGTGGACAAACTCTTTTTCAGGATGTTGTCAAAAATGGATTTATCTGTGCTTTACTTACCAGAACCAAGTTGATTTCTGCTGACTGTTTCTCACTAGACACTCAAATCCTTTGACAATTTTGTATTTGTGTCTCAAAAAAACAGAAATAGAAACAGAAAAACTGGTCAGTGTAACCTAAAGATTTTCTTTTGAAGAATCATGTACAGTTACAGGGCGAAGGACATGGCAGCCATTACCGATCTGAACAGACATCACGCAAAAATGTATGTATACAGTATGATTTGCGAAGTCCTGAATTATGTAGAATGAATGAAAATGTTGTTTTGAATGACAGAAGCAGCAGTAAATCAGCTAAAGTTGGGCTGTACTTTCTCTCTCGCCTTTGTAATCATTGAACAGTGTTTGACAACATTGTTAATGAGAAAATCTTTAACAAATCCTTGGATCCAGACTATAAGCTACATCACTGCCAGCATCTATTCACTTAGTCCTTGTGTCATTTCTGACCTTCCCTGAAAATTCATCATCCAAATCCATTAGTTCATTTTTGAGTAATGTTGCTAAGAGACAGACAGACAAACCAACACTGATTGTCACATAACTCCGCTGCGATCCTTGGTGGAGTAACTAAAGTTTCACAGATTTCAAGTTGTCTTCTTTATCCTTTTGTTTATCCTCTCCCTCAACGCTACCCCTACCTTTCACTCTCACCCTCCTTCTACCGCTTCCTCTCGCTGCCATGTTGCCATCCATTGTTGTTGTAAAAACATACTCACTTGTGGCCTTTTAATGCGCTTACATCCTGATTGATGGGTTGACAGGTAAGCCATTAGGTGTTTGGCCAAGTGGCACCTGTAGTGACCAGTTCCTCCAAGGCTGTGACATTTTAAATGGCATTGTTTTAAAATGGCAAACAAGTGACTTTATGTCAGATTATTGTGTCTTATTTGCAGCGTGTTGTGAAAAGTGTCACATTGAATTGCAAATTGAGTGCAAAGCAGAAAGGGTGAGGCTTTGGAGAGTGAGGTTTAACACTGTCAGTTTGAACAATTGTGCTTCCTGTGTTCTTGTTGTAAAAAAAAAAAAAAAAAAAAAATCTTGCCATAATTGTTTGTGCTTACTGAATATATTTTGTATTCTAAAAAAATCATCCTTTAATGTTTTATACACAACCTACACGACGTGTTCAACATCCAAGTGTGAATTTAGCTCCAGTTTATGTACATGCTTTTGCAAACTTCCTGCAAAAGCTTCCCTTAACCCTTAACCCATCTATTGCTGTCTAAATAGACGTTCATTAATGTGCACTGTCCCTATCAAATAAATAAATGCTAACTGTACTGTGAACATAAAGTTCTGATTTGTGCTGTAAAAGCAGTGGCCCTAGATCACTGACCAGTTGCACCTATAAACTATCCCACATATAGGGTGACTTACCATGCACGCCTCATTCTGCACCGAGGAAAGGAAAACATGGACTGAAACATTCGCACTCTTGCACTCTATTCACTTTTTGTACATTTCTTTTCTCTCTACACACCCCCATAATGTGTCTAATATAAGAAAGATCCAGGCTTTAGTCTGAACTCGTCTTCCCTCTGTGTGCCTCTTGTGCTGCACTTCAAAAACAGCAAACATGGATTTTTAAAGACACAGTTGGACATGTTGGGTTACATGAGGTAGATGAAGAAAAGATGTCAGGACTGAACCCAGCCAAGAAATACTCTCTTAGTTAACTACGAACAATGACATGGGTATTCATTATCACACTTTGTTTAATGCTTTGGTAAAACAAACTAAATAGAGTGTATTAGTGCTTTAGAGAGGCCAATTTTCAATCACTGTACTGTGGCCTTGGTGATAAAACAATAGGTATATGTACCTATGGTGGACAACTGGTTATCAATACAAATAAGAAAAACTGTCTGATAAAATGCCATATAATTTCACTTATATGCATCTGATGGGAACTGCCTTGAAATAACACAAATAAAATGCAATTTGTTTGCACTGACAAACCCAAAGTGTGCTCATTTCTTGGCTCCAATAATATGCCTTAATAACGGAACCCTTCACCCTCTGTCGTTCTTCCAGTGGCTGCAGTACAATTCCTCTTATGTATATAAATGTATTTATTTATTTGTATGCTTTTTATTTTATTATTTCAGCTGATTCCGACAGCCGAAATCTTGAAAAAAAATTGTGGCAGAAATCACGGCACTATAGAATGTGGCCATTTAATACAGATGCACCCACAAACGACTTTGCGCTGAGCACAGATTATGCATGTGATGTTATGTATGGATACTGAATCGCGTGACCTAAATATGAAGCGGGCAGTGGGAATTGATTGGACTCAGAGACATCCCCACAATTTAATCAATTGTTCCTTGCATGATTTCTGACGGATAAGTCCAGATAAGTCCGCAGTGGTCGATTTTTAGTAGGAACGCAATCATGTGACTTGTCATACTTGCAGTGATGCTGTGCCGCTATCTCGCAATGATACAGGAATCTTTAACAAATCCATGGATCCAGACTATGAGCCGCATCACTACCAAAATCTAATCACTTGGTCCTTGTGTCTTTTCTGACCTTCCCTGAAAATTTCATCCAAATCCATTAGTCCGTTTTTGAGTAATGTTGCAAACAGACAAACAGATGGAATGACAAACATACGCCGATCGTCACAGAACTCTGCTGCATTCCTAGAGTAATTATTCATGCTTATCTGAGGCAACCCTCTGCTGCTTTTGGTTTCATATCTAGCAGACATACACGTCACATCAAGAAGGAGTTTATTTCTCAGTTCTGTTGAACTCCTCCTTTAAGTCTTCCTCTATTGCATCACACAACAAGAAGCCAACTTTGTTCCAAACTCACTATTTCATCATTATAAACACTAATGGGCAGCCGCTTCATTAAATTCATAGCATTGTGAAAGATATTAAAACTCCATAAGTAAGGAACTAAATGGTTCTCCCCTTGGGTTACTTTGACAATACCCAACCCTCCCTCAGGCTGGAATTAAACAAAAGCATTAATCTCTCATAAATAGAAACACAAGCTGCATGCTGGGCCTTGATAGTTATTGGAACATTGTGTGCAACAGTGGCATAAGATATGCTGGCACGAAAATCTCAAGGAGTAATTTAAAGGGATGCTCAGGGGGAAAGATGAGGAAAAAGTTGATAACAGTTTATTTGTAACAGTTTATTTAAAGGTGTGCCAGTGGACTGTGTAAACAAGCTACCATGTGTTGTAGTCTATGTTCCTAAAACACAGAGTATTCTTGGGTAAAGAGTGAAATTAGACATTTCATTCTCTGAAATGAATAGAATTTTAATCATTTTTAACTATTTTGGTGCGCAGTTGTGGAAAGAAGCTGTGAACACAATGATACGGCAAATATGATAATTTGGGCCCAGTTTTTGGTCTCCACCAACTGCTTGAGTGAAGCATCTGGCTTTTTAGCTGCTGTCTTCTTCTGTCTCCTGTGAGATTACTGTCCCCTTATTCACTGTAGCCACAAGCTGCAAATATCTGATGGCATGATGCACGTCAGAGAAGCACTGTTGTGTATCCAAAGCAACACATTCTTGCACCTATCTTCCAGAAGATGATCTCGGTTTAATGGAGAGCAGAGACGGGCCTCGGAATTAAAATGGCACAGACATTCCTCTCCTCAGGCAGCTATTTTCCAAACAGCAGCATGTTGCTCTCTCTCCTTTTAGGCGGTAAATGTTCACTCCATCCATCAAGAGCTTCTTTTCAGAGCCAAACATTTATCAGCTCAGACAGTTACACAGCCAGGCAGGAGTGGACTTAACATCCCCAAAGCTTGGTGTCCATCACCAAGTATTGTTTACTGTACAAACATGAGTACATTTAGCACAGGAGGAAAAGCTGCAATGTCACAGTGACAGTGACCACAGTACTGACTGATAAATAGTACTGAGTAGTGCAAAGTTTAAAAAAAATAAATAAAAAATCCCCATCATGATAATTTCCAGAGAACAAACAATTACTGCATACTGCATCAGTAAGAAAAAGCAATCATGGAGCTCTGTTTTTAATAAATTACCGTGCTGCTGCCTCCTCAATTCACTGTAGATTGAAAAACACAACTGTGTAGGTTCCCCTGTCTTTAATAAATAGCCACTTTTCTCTCTGCCTCGTCTCTTTCAATGATATGATTTATATAATTCTTATTATGGCAAAAAATATATCAAGCAAAGCTGCAAGAGAAAAAGTAAATGTGCAATGACTTTCCCTCTAATTTACCTCCTATTCATTTATTTCGTGTGTTCTGAACAACTGTTAGAATTGCTGATGATTGGCTGCTCTGAGGCCTTTGGGATGTGTTTCTGTAGAGTATTTATAGGGATGGGTCATTCCAGAATTGGAGGACATTTGGGCTTCAAAATTTTTGACAAAAATACACCTTCTCTTTTGCAAATTTCTTCTTCATCAGTAATAGGTAATAAACTATCAAAGGCTTGATTGGCTCAGCTTACACATCAATGGTACCATTTTTATTCCATGTTTGATTTGTTGTTTGCTAACCCTACTCTAATCACAGTAACAGAGTTGCTAATGTTAGCTTTTTTCCCAGGAGTAGATATTTAGCTAGCTGTTACTGCTGATCAAGAGGACAAACTTACTGATGGAAAAAAGTAAAAAGAATTTGTCTTACCCTGTTAATATGCATAACTAGGTTGCATGAGGTAGAGTCTGAC
The DNA here is from genome assembly GCF_022539595.1 of Amphiprion ocellaris. Lineage (NCBI taxonomy): Eukaryota > Metazoa > Chordata > Actinopteri > Pomacentridae > Amphiprion > Amphiprion ocellaris. Next base: position 15,575,689 of record NC_072771.1, on the reverse strand, counting down.
AATGGCTCAAGGTTGACAATATTATGAAAATATGAAAAATAGAAGAGAGTATATACTCTTGCTTTACCCATTCTCTAGGAAAACTGTTTGATGATGTTAATTCCAGCGTATCATATACGTATAAAAGGTCATGCTAACAGGGTTGTTGTGGGACACATGTTCCATGCATGATAATCATTATTTAAAATATTGTGTTGATTAAGAAAATGTTCCCACAATTACCAGAGACATCAATGGAAAAAAAAAATACCAAAAAAAGGAGATTTAAATTTCATTTTAACTGTTTTATTTGAGATTCAATTTCATCAGAGAGGTGGGACAAGAGAAAAATGGTATTTTAGGGGGAACTCCAGATTTATTTGGAATTGTTAAAAATATTCTCAAACATTCTTTTCTCCTAGTTTTTTTTCCCAATTTGGTCTCAGGACAAGTAAATTTACACAACAACTGCATGTTTTAATATTTTGTACATGGATTGTTTGAAATTTGTTGGGTGGAATGTAAAATGTCCTCCAATTCTGGAATGACCCAGATATTACCATATTTGCTGGAATAATCAGTGAAATCGAACCCAAGCCTTAAAATTTCTGTGTTTCTAGATGTTACGTGCACTATGTCCTTAAAAAATGTGGCTTCTTCAGGCTGTAACCAGCAGATAAGCCGCTGCACTGCTACAGCAGGAACACAATCTTCTCCATTAGTGAATGTTACTCTCCTGCCGAAGAAAGAATGAAAACTGTGCTTTCTGTCATGAGTTGATTTGAATGAGAGGAAGATTTTCACAGTGACACCAAGCCAGGCATAGGTGAAAACATTTTCTGCTGAGTTTGCATTGCAGCTGCACTAACATGTCAATATTACATCCAATTACATTTCTAGAGTTTGATTGGACACCAAAAGATGAAAGTTCGTGACCAATTCAAACACATTCAGAAACATGAAGTGCAGCACTTTGTTTTTGTATTTTAGAGCAGATTTTACCAATCAGCTATGTGCCCATGTTTGATCCACACCAGTTATGTTTATTTTAATTAGTTCCAATCAACACAATTGTCCAGTCAACACTTGTCATGTCTGAATAATTATCACTGAACGATCAATGCTGATAAACACTGAGAAATTAACACACTGAGAGAGGAAAAATGGGATCACTTATTACAGAGTCTGACTATTGGAGCCTGATTTCTTTTTTTTAAAGAAACAAGTGAAAATTATATTCAACTAAAACACACATCTGCAGAACTGGATGTACTGAATCTCCTTGAGTAAAGTGCTATCAAGTTTTTGTGCTTCACAAAACAAACCTGATGAACTCCGCCTGTCTCTCCACTAATTCAACAGTAAGTGGACTCTTCTCATCCTCTGGCACTGAAGAAAGCTTTTCCATGCCAACTGTATTTGACCTGTGACTCCCAGTCGGAGAAGGAGGACAGACTGAGCAGTGCACTTTAAGGACTGCTCTCCTTGCAGCACTGACGAACCACTCATTCTTTTTCTCTTTTATTACCCCTTTCATCATCATTCAAAATGCTGCTTTGCCTTTACCATTTAAACTGCTGCAGACTGATTACTGACTGATTACTGACTGGCTTTCACCAGCAGGATTTTCTCTCCATTGGCCATACTTCACATCGTTGGATACTTTGTGTCTTATATCGACAGTACAGTGTTAGAAATGCAAAAAACATCAACACAGACATCTTATGTAGTTTAAAGAATGTAATTTAAAACTCCATCATCGTCATCATTGCCATCATTGCAGTAAATGAGGAAAAATGCTTTAAAACGTCTGCTGCTCGTAGTAACTCTGAACAGCACAAAGGAAAGGAACACAAAGGAACCATTTCAACGGAGCCAGTGTGTATGGATGTATGACATACCATTATTACTTTATTATAAGACTTGTGTGTCCAACTACTCTTACCTGGAATCTTTGAAAAATATATGCACATTTTATCTTCACATTCATACAGTACAGTATACGTTGATGATGCTGACCCATTGCAGACTTGGTCATATAATCAGAGCACCTTTTGCTGAGGTATCCTCCTGCCCTCACATACAGCAGAGCAGCAGTATAGTGTGACTGTATGCGGGTATCTCTCATGTCTCACTGTGATGCTTTCCTCAGTGTTAAGTTGACCCAGGCAGACTCAATAACAGCTCCAGTCTCCTTGTATATGGATGAAGCACAAGTGGGACAGTACAACAGTAGTTTCATTCTGACATCAAAACCATTCTTATTGGCATGATTTAAATCCTTCCATCCATCATCTATACACCGCTTAATCCTCATTAGGGTTGCGGAGGGGCTGGAGTCTCTTCCAGCTGAATTAGGGTGAAGGCAGAGGACACCCTGGACAGGTCACCAGTCTGTCGCAGGGCTACATATAGAGACAAACAATCACACTCACATTCATACCTCAGGACAATTTTGAATTATCAGTTAACCTCAGCATGCTTTTCAACTGTGGGAGAAAGCCGAAGTACCCAGAGAAAACCCGTGCATGCACAGGCAGAACATGCAAATTCCATGCAGAAAGATCCCAGGCTGGGACGCGAACCAGGGATCTTCTAGCAGCAAGGCAGCAATGCTAACCACCAATCCACTGTGCAGCCTGGCATGACTTACAGCTGAAAGAAATAAAACAGAAAGAAAAAAACTAATTCATAACCAAGAGGTATCTGATTACAACCAGCTGAATGGGACTGAGTTCAATGTTAAAAGCTTAAACCGACTGTCATTTGATTGGCTAATTGCTGAATTTGGACATAGTTCAGTGTTGATGGATGCTAGTTGTGAGCTTTGAGTCATGGACTTAATATAAGAGATGGTTGAGTGCCACATCAGTAGCTGTGACTACTGCAGTTTGGAGAACCTGACATGAGATTGAACTCAACATGACGTGGATTTAAAACCTCTCTTTAGTAAATAAAATGCTACATTTTGAATATAAACATATCCTCGTACAGCTGTTTCCTCTCTAAGCCACTTAAAGCTAAAAGTTGACATTTATTTGTCAAGGATGTGTCAGGAGGAGTTTTTTTTTTTTTTTTAGATCACTTGTTTATAACAAATTGATATTCTCACTCTGCCAGCCCATTCTGTAATACACTATGGTACACTATCACTCTGCTAGAGGGAAAAAAAACACTCTGGATTGTTTGTATTTCTTCTTTGCAGTTGTCATGGACAAAGGAAGTTCCCCTTAAAAACGTGATGGGTGGAATAGTTCTTCCATGCAGGGAGATGAAAAGTGGGATTGAAGTGGATAATCCACTGAAAAGAAAAAAAACCAACACAGATGCCTGACTGCACAATCCAAATTCTCGGCAAAACTTTCAGTTTCAGTTTCTTCTTCTGTACATAGGTTCCAGGCTGGAGCGTCTTGTTGTTTCCTCAGGCGTAGAAACTATAACATGCAGATGGCAGAAGGGATAGAGAACGTGGACTGAGATTATCAACAGGCTTATACCTGCAACCTATATCCAGTGAATCAGACTGGGCTAGTGATGCCACAAAAAAACTTCCTTCCACCACAGCTTTAATCTACAGTGGTGCATCATATTCTATGAGATCACCAAACATTTGCTGCAGCATTTATACTCAGCAAAGAAAAAGAGTCCTGATTCAGTTTTGTGAAAATACATTCTCCGAAAAACCCAAGGTTTTTTCTCAATAGTTGATTTTGTTTAAGAAGTAGGAGAATTTTCTTACCCCATAACCATGACATAGTCTTGTAGCAAGGGTTTATGTTGCAGCCATGCTTCTTTTTGAGAAAATATAGCAGTAAAAACAAGAAATGCACTCAGAGAGTGCAGCACTCCACCAAGGCTGTCCATTCACCTATATGGCATTGTCAGAAATGTAGCATTTTTAAAAAATTAGTTATTGACGATCAGATGGCCAATTAATATAGACGTACCCACAAACAAAAAGGTGTGTGTTATGCATGTGTACCTTAATATGTAGCAGGCTGCGGCAATTGATGGGACTCAGAAACAACCCCACAATTTAATCAGTTGCTCCTTGTATCATTTCCGATGGATAAGTCCTGAAAAGTCTGCAATGGTGGATTTGTAGTAGGATCGTAATCATGTGATTGTCAGTGTTCATTTGTTGTCATAGTTACAGTGATGCTGTGCTGCTATCTCACAATGATACAGAAATCTTACCAAATCTGTGGATCCAGACTTATAAGTCACATCACATCCAAAATCTACTGAGGTGGTCTTTGTGTCATTTCTGACTTTCCCTGAAAATTTCACTCAAATCCGTGATTCCGTTTTTGAGTAATGTTGCACACAGACGGAATAACAGACGGACAGACAAATGTACGCCAATCATCACATAACGACTGGAGGCCAATGAAAGGTGAATAGCAACATTGCTCGCTGAGTAATTTATACTTGAAGGTCTTTTTCATTTTTTAAACTTGTGTTGTTTAATCCCAGCCAGTTCCAAGTGCAAACTAATGAAATTCAGTTTTAGCTTCACCAGATTTGACATTTAAACCAATCAAAACATGGGTTTTGACACAAGCGTTATTTGTTATAACCTGGAAATCAGAACTAAAATGTAATGACAGTAATTTCTTTGTTTGCTTACACACTTGGGATAGAATTCTGCCCATTCTGTCAAAACTTTACAAACAAGCCAGATCAGACACACACTTGGAGGCAGGCATCTCACTTCTATGTCAGAATGAAACCCTGCAATCAAAACCTGCCAGTCCTTTTTCAAAATGGCATTTCTCCAACAGATTGATGTTCATATAAACTGTTTGAATTTCCTGTTCAGAGCAGCAAAAACATGCTGTTGTACTCTACAAAACAGTGCTGTCTCCAGTACTTTGTATACCTTTTTAATTTTCTCATACACGCCTTTGTGAAAGATTGTTCCAGTACAGTTCACCTACTCACATTTCAAAGAGCACAGAAATAGAAAGGCTTCAGAAAGCAGGATAACAATAATCAATGCAATATGTACCCATGAACTCACAGAAGCGAAATAAATGACAGTAAAATTAAAGGGCAATGGTTAACAAAAATTGTATAGTAAGAAAGTGTAAGAGAGTGTATGCCTTCTGATAGGGTCTGACCACATAGTCTTACCCACATTACAAGCATTGTCATCCCTGGCAAGGTAGCATGGAGAATATTACCTTGTGTGCCGTGTCCAACCCTGGACTGACCCCACCTCAGTGTCTGCGCTCTGCTTTCGCTGCCTGCAGAAGAGGCAGGCGGACACGTAGCTGGCGGTCATGCACTTTCCAACGCCAAGCTGATAAGAATTCCTCAATCTACTGTTTCGTCTCACCCTCTCTGCTCCATGCTTGCAAAGTTTTTCACACAAGAGGTGAGTTTGCCTCAGGTCTATTTGTAGTGCTAATGCTCAGACTGACTGCTGTTCAATCAGTGAATGAGTCGTCTGCGTGTGTGTGGCAGTCGCCAGTTTCAGGTTTGTTTTGCATTTTGAATAGAAGTGTTTTCCCAATGATTGCAAGAGATTTGATTCTTGAATGAAGTGTATAGTGTAAGAAACAGCGTGTGGTGTTTTGAAAAAGTGTGCTGAAGAATTGCAAAGTGCAAAGCAGAAAATGTTTTTACTTTCGGTGCTTTTGTTTAAGGCATGGTTACAAAAGTTTATGTTTTGATGCTTTTGCCTGAGAATTGACTTTCAGGGTGTTAGCAATCAGGAAAAACTGTAAGCCGATGGAGATATTTCAGTCTGGATTTAATGATTTAACGACCATTGCACAGAATGACATTGGTAGCTTGGTTAGAAATGTGCTTGCAAGGTAAAAAACAAAAGTCCTTTCAAGTGCTGTTTCTTTGGCCAAAGGAACATTTTATTCTTTCAAACTGGAGCTAATTTTTTAGTATCAGTTCTGCCGTCAGCAGGTATTTGAAGGTGTAATGATCCTTTAAATCAACCTTCATGAAACTGCTGTGCTGACACTTGTAACTGTCAAAAAACAGCATCAATAAAACATTTCATTATGGGGTGTGGTCTAATGGAAATTATTATTCCTAACCAGCCCTGACAAAGGAGATACACAGTAATGAAATCAAATCTCCTTTTCCACTGAAACAATTGCATAAGAAGCAACACAACAGAACCTTGGTGCCTCGGCCTTGTCTGGAATGGTTAGAGTGAATCGGGGCCACACGGGAGGCGCAGTGAAATGCTCTTGTTCCTCCCTGACACTGCATACAGCCCTGCGCATTGTGTTTGTCGGCGTGCCGAGGTCTGGGGAATGTTGGGCTGATGTTTGGATGGAGAAAATTTCGGCTCACGCCTCAGAGCGGTGGCTGATGCTCGGTTCCTGGGGCTCTGCAGCGCTGTCGCTGTCAAACCCCGGGGCCTTGCCTCTTCTTCTTGGAGCCCATGGATCAAACACTAGGCAGAGGACTGTCAAAACCCATCTCATCATGGAAAGGAGAGCAGACTGAGTGGCTATGATACAGTTTACTGGCGAGAACGGGGGAGACGAAAAAGCACTTTGCTCTCTCTCACTTTCAGGACCAACGTGTTCAGTCAGCAGATTCTCGTGTCTTACTTGCATCTCAGCACGTTTAGAAACGTGTCCTACTTACTGACCATACGTGTGCAGCAGTAGGGAGGCTTGTTACAGAACGATGTATTTCATGCCCCTACATGCTTCTCCAGGCCTGAGAGTGTGCCCTATATGTGTTTTTTTAAATCAAAGAGGAAAAACATGAAAATGCGGAAACAAAAGATGACGACCATGCACTGTGATACAGGGACAAATAAACAGGAAACAACACGGCCTCAGGCACCCAGCACTATCTTGGAAAGATTAATGAGTGTTCCCGAGGACCCTAAATTAAAATAGCATCGCTTTACATATCATCTTGACAAGGGATAATTAATTACCAGCACACTTACAATTGTTTTCAGAAGCATTTTGATTACTGTACATGCACAAAAAGTCACAGCTTCCATTAATGAAATTCACTACTTCTCTAATAAATGTCTTCACTGGTGGGGCGCCAGCAGGTCAAGAGAGCATAATTTGGCATCCACAGAACTGCTGGCTCACTTACTTGCTCTTCAAACTGGAACATGGAAAATAGGACTTGTGATTCCATTTTTAAAAGGCATAGCAGCACCTAGAGGGAGAAAATACACTCAAGAATGCAACAAGGACAGGACTGCAGCTATTTAAGTCATTGGGACTTATGGAACAGCACAGTTTCTGTAGAGCAACCTGAATAAATTATGGGCAATCTCACGCAAGAGATAGAGCTCACTAAGAGAGTGGGCAGAACGCACTTGTTTCACCTTGTCATCAGTCAAGCATAGAAAGCAATCTAAAGGCTGTCGATACAGGATGGTGAATAACATTGACAGGTCTTTGGTAAAAGGGAATAGAAGGTGAATGTAGGCACATAGCCAAAATGTAGGCAGGTGTCAAGGCAGAGCTACACGTCAGCTGCTCGACGGCATCCTAAATCTTATTTCACCAACTGGCAAGATTTCTTGTAAAAATATGGCATATATGAAAATAAAGCGATTTTGATAATTTAAGGCCTGTATTTAGCTTGGTTTTTCCACTGTATGGCACATAACAAAAGCATAAGTAGTTCAGGGACCTTCAAAAAGTTGAAAATCCAGAGATTCATTCTGTTTTCATAGTTTCTGGGTCTAATAAATGGTGTAATTTTGATTTTTTTTTGGAATATAAATTTTTATTTAGAAACAAAACTATTTTTTCATAAACTAAAAGTTTCTAATGAAGTTTTTAAAAGACAGAAATTTTTGTGGTTTAACTTATTACTCCGCCGAGGCGCCGCCTCTTTGACAGTGTAATAACTTAAACCACAAAAATGTTTGTTTCGTTTCTATTTATCTGCATTTTTCATCTGTCTCCTACATTCACAGACTACTGCAAACTCAAAATGCAATTCTAGCAATTATATTCAACATTTTAGGACTTTTTGTAAACTAAAGCACTTTCAGTGTCTTCTAAAGTGGTCTATTATGGGATGGCTAAACTGTTTGCTGTTAGCCGTTACCAGGACTGTCGTAGGTAACGTTGGCTCTGGTGCTAACAGCAACATGTTTTACACTGAGGTGATCAGAAAACTCTTTGTTGCACAATTTGCACACAACCATGCTTTTATCCAAGCTGCCATGAGGAAGATTTTAAAAGAAAACTTTCCTCCCAACAAGCTCAATGCGTCTCATCTTCCTTCACTGTTCACCAAACCTCCTTATGTGCTGACTTCACTCCTGTGTATCTTCTTCATGGCTGCAGCCCATAGACTGTATGCTACAGACAGACCTTAGGTCCATTACTGCCACCTACTGGGCTGGAGTCTTCATCAGTGTTACTGGTGTGTCACAAATTAGGCAACTGAGAAAGGTGCAATTAAATGCGTTTATTTAACGCATTATTTGTCCCGTAGTTAATTAATCGAAATTCACGTGTTAAAGTCCCAGCCCTACAAAAAACACAAATTGACATTAATATTCCAAGAATTATGAAGCTTGAGAAGCCAATAAAATACATTTACACTATATTTGTCATGAGAAACCCCTGACTATGTAAAAATTGTCAAAACTTTCATGATATCACCCATAGGTTTACTGAAGAGGAGCTTTGAAGCTTCATGAGATGGCACTAAATGTTGACATCTTGCCAAATTCTGGCTACTCCAAAAATGGTACAGCATGACCATAGCCTTAATTAATAAATAAACAATAATGCATTTTATTTGTATACGCTTTTCAGGGCACTCAAAGACATTTTACAGTACATCTTTATGTACATCAATAAACCATAATACGCTATATAAATGGGTGAGTTATATAAAAATTTACTTCACATACAGTTGCCACGAATGAGGAAATTTGCTATAGAGATCAAACCTGTTTTTTGTACCAAGCTGTAAACACGTATTTCTGCTATGAAATGGAACATTTTAACATGGTGGTTAATGGGAACTGATTCACTTTTGGAGTCAACCTCAAGTGGACATTTGAAGAACTGCAATTTTTGTTGCGTCTGCCTTAGCTTTATTTTGTAGTCCTGGAGGATGTTATTTAGACATGGGGACTAACATTAACACAGAGTTTTTGGTTCTTGGATAAACAAAGTCTATCTCATTTTATGCTTATTTACAACATAGTTTGTTGACATGCAGAGTGTGTAGCAACATTAGCCAGAAACAGGAGAGAAAAACAGAAAAAGATGATTTGGTTGCAAAAAGAAATACAACCTGAGTTGAACTCAATTGAAATATTTTGGTTACATTACAGGTGATGTTGACTAAAAACGAATTCTCTGTCAGAAGTGTCGTTGCCACCACATGAGGCAACACAATCAAGCACTAGAACATATTAATGTCAGTGATGTCAATGAGAAGCCCCAAATGTTGTGTTGAATACAAGAATCCAACAGGCTTGTGTGAAGATTCTTAAACCTGTGATTGTTCTTCTGTACCAGCTGTATTCTCTCCCTTATACATTTCCAGTGGTTTCATTTGTTCATTACAATAACTAATAACTTCACCAACACAGTTCTTGTCTTTACTGTCTCGAGTTGAAGCAAACTAAAGCCAAAGCCCTCTGAAAGGAGGTCATAAAATAATTCAATAATCATTACCCAGTTTTGCATTTTGTGACATGGCAGAGCTGTTCATGCAAACCTTCTTCTTACATTTTTAAACTGTCTATAAAAGCAAAGTTCCTTTTGTATCTGGAGCAGCAGAAAATTTCCTTCAACCCTTCCCAGGTTTTTACACCATAGTTGCTGTGACCTTCTCTGTCTCTCTCGTGACTATTGCTCCTCTGCAGCTCTGGCAAACTAATCATTACTGGTGAAAATGCATCACTACTGGTGAACCAGTGTAGGATTGTCACCACAGACACCAGATGTAAAACTCTGGTCCACTGTGACATACATGAGATTTACCTGCTGCTACCACACTGAAAATTCCCAAAATGTGCCTAAAGTATCACAATAGATGCATATGCTGGTAGAGTGGGTCCTGTCAGTGTTCCACTGTCATGTGACTGCAAAATATCACTGTTGATTGAACACGTAAACAGTCATTAGATGTTGCTGCTCTGTGATGTAGACTTAAGTGGAACAGTTTCCTGTACTTATGAGTAATCTCATCAGGTAACAAGGGATCATATTGGAAGAAATTAGCAAATGTGTTTCATGAAACATTTCATTTAAAACATCTTCATATTTCTCACATGAATATGATGGAATAGAAAGTGTAATATTTCCAAGATTTGAAGTTATTAAGGGTTTCCTGGAATCATTTGTTTCAAACGACCTCTGGCAAGTGAAACTGCGTCTTATAAAAATAGCGTTCAGTTGTTATTTATTACATTAACATTTATGTTTAATTCAAAGTTCATTCTAAGTTTAATATATTATGCTGTTTCTCTAATAAATTTTAAGATATTCATACCCTGATGACAAAGATGAATGAATCAAACTTCTTTAACAAAATGCTAAATATAATCTCTCTCAAAACATTATACGTATACACTGACTGTACAAAGAAAAGTCACACACTAATATTTTGTTGGACTGCCTTTAGCCTTGAGTGTGGCATGCATTCACTGTGGCATTATTTCGATAAGCTTCTGCAATGTCACAGCATTTATTTCTGTCCAGAGTTGGATTCATTTTCTGTCTAGATCTTGTATTGATGATGGGAGTCAGACCACTGCACAAAGTCTTCTCCAGGACATCATGCTCCCTGAACCAGTCATTCACAATGTGAGCCCCATGAATCCTGGCATCATCATCTCAGAATATCAAGGAAGAAAAACTCCATTGATGGAAAGACCTGGTCATTCAGTATTTTCAGGTAGTCAGCTGACCTCAATCTTTGGGAACATAATGTTGTTAAACCTGACCAACCCCAGATCATAACTCTAACCCCCACAGGCTGGTAGGAACTAGACATGATGAGTGCATCACTTCATCCACCTCTCTTCTTACCCTGATGTCCCCATCACTCTGGAACAGGGTAAATCTGGACTCATCAGACCACATGACCTTCTTCCATTGCTCCAGAATCTGGTCTTTATGCTCCATAGCAAATTGAAGCCTTTTTTCTGATTAGCCTCACTTATCAGTGGTTTTCTTAGGGCTACACAGCTGTTCAGTCCCAATCCTTTGAGTTCCCTTCACATCGTGCGTGTGGAAATGCTCTTACTTTCACTATTAAACATACTAAGTTGTTGCCTGCTGAAGGGTATTCATCACTGCAGTAATTATCCACTGGAAGGCTTTTACCTATTTGCTTAGTTAAATCCAGGTGGCGACTTTTTTTGACCAGGCAGTGTATAATATATAATGCCAGGAAAACAGGCGAGAGTATAAGTGATCAATGTGCACACAGTAGCATGCTCTTCATGACTGCATTCTGTTTTTTTTATGAGTTGTCCAAAACTCTTGTGTGTAGTTAGAATTGTTTAGTTGTTTCCAAGCTTACCTTAAAAGCTCTGAACAATCGGACTGTGTTACCTCTTTTGTTCTACATCACGTTCTGTACCTTTCTGTGTGTATTCCTCTGTGGAGTCAAGCCATTTCTAAATGCCTGTGCTGCTGTACAGATGCAATGTTTTTTGTGGATGGTTTCACAAAAGCCTCAATTCAAATCTGAGATAATGTTTTAAATCAGGGAGATTCTTGTTCAATGTGCATCTCTAATTGCCTTCTGACAAATGCTTCACCTTTGCTGAGACAAATGTTTCTGCGTTTGGTGAATGCTGAGACGAGTCTTCAAATGTTCCCTCTTTCTGTATTCGATAGCACTGCAGTTTCTGGGATCAATGCATGCGTGCGTCAGGCTCTGCTGCCATCAGTGCGTCACTGTGTATGCATGGGTGAATGGTAGCTATTGTGAAGCACTTTGCTCTGCTCTCAGGTTAAGGGCTCTATCTACAGAAAGAGCTGTACATTTCTGAACGGAATTCAGAGAATTTTTGACGGAAATCAATGTGATTTTCTTTCCTCTACAGCATACAGACCACCACTTTAGCTCCTGAAGTATGAAAAATACAATTCTCATGTCTTTTGTATCTGGTATTCAGTGGGTAGTTTGCCATTTTGCTCTAGAATGTTGTGTTTGTATTTGAAATACATAAACAGCTAGTTTTTTTTTTAAAAATGTTTTTAGGTGTGTATTGTCATCTGCAAATGATCATGTCTCGTTGGCCTGTTTTCATCCTTCAGGTAGCTCCTGCTTTAAATAAGGTTGCACACATAAGAACAAGGCTGCTGCTAGAGATATGATTCAGTATGTACCGTTGTGGCTGTAATTGTTTTTTTTTTTTTACCCACACACTTTTTTTCATTCCATTTTTGTCTGAAGACCATAAGGCTGAAAAGCAATTGATCTTTGAGGTTGAGCAAGTGCATTTTCCAAAGCAGATACAGAAGAGAATCAATTTGAGGCAAGAGCACCCGGCGCCACAATTGTTTGTGGGTACCAAAGGCTACCCTTTTCTGTTTCATGAAACAAACAAACCATAAATCACCACTGATTGGACAGCGTGGCCGACGCTGGCTTCACCACAGCTGGAACGAGAAAACCGAGATTCCCATTAGGGAGGTAAATATGAAAGTAAATAAAGCTTTGGAATGTAAATGCCTGAGTGAAGCAGATTCATTATTGCGAGCCATTAAGTGATTATCTGGAAGATCAGAATCTGATTTAATTATCGAAAGGGACCCCATTTAATGAGTGAATGCTCTTTATGGAGTTGTGCATGCATGAATTACAACTCAGACCCTCAGCTCCTGTAGACTCGAGTGTTTAAACCCTTCTCAAGCAACAATGCTCCAGATGTAGCTGAGCAACCGTAACTAGGCATGGCAAGCTTCAGGTATCTCCACTAACTGAAGCTGATCAACGTAGAGCTGGAAGAAGTCAGATACTGAGGATGTGGAATGTTTTAAAGATGGTGCTTTATGTCAGGCCTCTTCAAAACTAAATATTAGGGCTGTGACTTTAACGCGTCAATTTCAATTATTAACAGAAAAAATAACGCGTTAATAAATAAATAAATACATTTTATTGCAATTTTCTCAGTTCCCTAATTTCTGGCACACCAGTAACACTGATGAACACTCCTGCCCAGTAGGTGGCAGCTTCGAAGAAGATGCAGAAACGCTGGACCAACATGTGGGTCACAAACTTTCTCTTTTATTATCAAAACTGTTCAGCAAAAAGTATTTCTGAAAGCATTGGCGGTGAAAAATAAGCTTCTGAATCTGTCCTTGCTTTAGTTCAACGATGTTTTACGAAAGTTTCGCAATGCGTCGGACCTCCACTCCCTGCTCTGCATTTGCATAAATGAAACTAGTTCATGCAAATGAGCTCCGGGGTGAAGCACCATACATTAGCTACGACAGTCCTGGTAGCGGCAAACAGTGTAGCCAGCCCACAATAGACCACTTTTCAAGACATTGAAAGTGTTTGAGTTTACAAAAAGTCCTAAAATGTTGAGTATAATTGCTGTAATTGCACTTTGAGTTTGCAGTCATCTGTGAATGTAATCAATAGATGAAAAATGCAGATAAATACAAATGAAACACACATTTTTGTTGTTTAAGTTCACCTATATGTCTATTCATCGATTCAGTCGTCAACCAAAATTTATTTGAATTGAAAAACTTTGCTTATTCTGTCAAATCTTGCTATTTGACAAAAATGCAATTAATCACGATTAATTACAAGGCCTGTAATTAATCAGATACATTTTTTGATTGCGTTCCACCACTAGTAAATACACAATTGAAGAATTAAAGCACTGAATAAACAGTGTGTTTTCAGCCGCTTGTATGCATGATCTTGTTCTTTCGGTCACTACCCAGAGCTCATGACCATAGGTGAGGGTTGGGACATAGATGGACTGGTAAATTTACCACGGCAGTTAGAGACAATGCCCGCTGCATATTTAGGCCACACAATTTGGTATCTGTACATAATGTACACATGTATAACACATGCCTGTGCTCAGCTCAAGGTCATTTTTTTTGTGGGTACATCTATATTAAATGGCCACATTCTATAGTGCCATAATTTTCGATCATTAATAACTAACAAACAAATGCTGCATTTCTAAAGAAAAAAATACTGCCTTTCTGACAATGCCATATCGGGGAATGAACAGCCTTGGTGGAGTAATGCGCTCTCTGAGTGCTTTTCTTGTTAACCATTGGGTACAAGCAGGGGAACCTAGAATCTAAGAACCAGATCTAGAGAATTCCTAAATCAAGAATAAAAACACTCTTTGCAGTGCCCAAACCACACTCACCACACACCACACAAGTCTATGAAATAAACAAAACATTAGCAGTGAATAAACCACTGAAAAAAAGCCTTACTCTTAACCTCTGCTTGTTGCAGGAGTTATATTTTATTTCACCTCAATGCAGAAATCAACAGCATATTTAATTTACCCAAACTTTTCCCACTGGAAGGACATGTTTAGCCGTTTATTAATTATGACTATGCTAGTTAGTCACAATTAGTGTTGGCACTTAACAAATGACTGACAACCTTGCTCTGGACCAAAATGAATTACACACATGAATCAAGGGTTTAAAATCATAAAGATTAAAAGATTAATGTAAAAGATCCACTTAACAATTATTTTTTTCAGAGCTTCCAAACGTTTCTGCCACATCTCTTGACCTTCACAATGAAACTGAAGAAAATGTATTAACAAGCAAATTGTAAATGTTGTGCACTTACAGTATATAGTGCTTTTCTACCTTAGTAATCAAAGTGCTTTACAATGTTTCCTTTTCAACCATTCACATATTAGTGGCAACAGGGCTGCTATTCAAGGTGCCCACCTGCCATTGGGAGCAACTTCAGGTTCAGTGTCTTCCTAATAAGATTTTGTTATGGTGAGGAGGCTGGGATCAGACCATCTGCCTTGGGATTAGTGGACAACAGACTTCCCTAATTAAACCACAGCGACTCAAATGTAAAATAAACTGAAAAACAAAACAATAAAATTGCATGTGATAAAGTGTCACATATTATTAACATGTCAGTAAACACCTTTGGTATTTCCAGAATCAGAACTTTTCTAAAGTGTTAAGGTCTGACATACTCAAATTATTGTCTTTGATGGTCATACATTTTTCATAAGCAAGCAGGCTACCAATTGTGGAACTGTCTGAATTTCCTGGGTGTCCTTGGCATATTTTTCTCAAGAGAGCACAGGTAATAAATTGGTCCGTTTTGGTCCTGGGTTCTGCTTAGATGGCGATATGCTTCCCATTGATGATAATCATCTGGAGCAGAGCGCAGCAATGGTGATTAATTGTTGATTTTCCATCAGAGAAGTGGCAAGTGATGTATTTTACCCCACTGTTCCCGATTACAGCGATTCACTGACTGATTGCAAAGGTTATCAAGGAGTGAGATAAAAGCTCTCCTTTCTTCTGAGAACAACCTTGGACAGATTGCTGCTCAATTTGCAAGACTACTCTTTGAAATGTTCCACGCAAGTCTGAAACTGAGTTGGTTTTCAGAAGGTCTCCAGATATAACGTCCTTCTTGGCAGAGGTAAGGACTAGTGTTGTCACGTATGTGTGTTGTGCAAATGTCCCCTTTAAGAACTACATCAAGGGCATCAGCGATTGCCTACATTTAAACAGACACGACTGATTATTTAGATAGATAAAAGGAGAAGGCTCATTTGTATTCAGAGATGAGTAAAGAGGGAGAAGTGAGTACATGGTGCCTGGTCAGGACTGATACTTGCAAATGAAAGCAACCCACAGGTCAAATCAATACTCCGTCTGCGATAATACTGTAAAGTGGCATACCAAGGCCATTTATATCTTTAATAACACCTACTACCACTTCAACAATCTGGAGAATGACCACAGCAGAGAAGTTGTACAATTCACAAACGCACACTCGTGTGCATCACTCAGCCACTCGTCTGTTCCCCGCTGTTCTTCGAAATAAAAATAAAAATCAATGCAACAGGGAACCTGTAAGAATGAATTTTTGAATAAACATTCTAAATTTGCTTCTGAGATGAGTCAAATCTGCTGAGAACTGTTCTCTAAGCTTTCATTTCCATTTTCTGCTCAGCCAATCTCTGATTGGCATTTAAACAAAGCTTCTAGTATCCTGGAGAGGATTGACATTTGCGGTACTATTCTTTTTCCTCGCTCCTCTGCATATTTGGAATGATAAATTATTCCTAGATGAACTCCACGCCTTTGTTCCTTGCATTTTTTGCGTGTAATAAGAGCAGACATGTAATGAAAGTAAACAGGTTTCAATTTCCTGCATAGACTTTAGAGGACTGTATGTCATGGTGTGAGTCTGTGATATTTGGTTTGTGCGACTGATATTTTCAAAACCTGGGCCTGAAACATGCTCATACTGACCTGTGCATGGCTTCGGTTAGAATTATTACTGCACAGTCCTGTAACAAAGTAATCACACATGGAAATGGATGACCTTTTTGGACTTAATTGGACAAGCAAACTTTGAATTCTCTTTAAATCCGTGTGCACAAGATGTTATACTTGACAATGCAGCAAGAAAACAATATGCTTTCAATCATTTATTCACTAAGATCAATGACTGTAATGTCCTTTTGTGGAAAAATTAAGTACACCCAAAGCCCCAGATGGTAGTATTGCTTCCTTTAGCAGAAATATCTTCTTGTAGGCGTTTTGCTTTATTGTTCTGCCGTCTGTGACATCAGCTGTCTGAAACGTTGGACCACTCTTTCACGCAGAATTCCTTCAGTTGCAGGATATTGGAGGCTTTTCTTGTGAGTACTGCCTGCTTCAAATCCCCCCACATTTCACTGGGATTCAAATCTTGGCTTTAGGCTGTTCCACAACCCTCAGAGTCTTCTTTTTGAGCCATTCCATAGTGGCTCAAGTGTTTGCAAGTGTTCTTAGGATTTTTATCCTGTTGAGAGGTTTGCTTCTGGTTCATCTTCAACTTTTGGTCAGGTGGAATCATTATCTTCAAGCATACAGTACTTTCCATATGAAGCTTAACATATGAAGTTCTTTCCCTGAAAAGCTGGTTTGGTCTGCACCAAGCATGTCTACTGCTACTGTGGTCAAACAACTGTATCTGTGATTCATCTGTCCAGATCACATTATTCCAGAGGGCCTGGTGTTTGCTTACATGTTCATTAGCAATGATTGTTTGGCTTTTTGAACAGCAAAGGCTTTTTCCTGACACGTCTCCCACACAGGTCAAATTTGCACAGTTTCTTTCTGATTGTAGATGCAGCACTTTGACAACAACAGCTGTAAGAGTTACTTTCAGCTCCCGTGATGCATTTTTTAAACCGTTCTTAAAGACTTTTTATTTGCATCAAACAGCCTGCTCTTGGGCAAATTTTGCTGGGTTTGCCAGTGTTTGACAAAGTAACAACTATTTGAAGTCAGCAACATTTGTGGATGATTTTCCTTAATGCTTTTTTCAAATATTTTGGATCTAAAAAAATATCTTTTCAGATGATTGCCAACATTTTTTATTTCTGAAGGCCTAAGAGAGCTCTATTGATTTTGGCATGATTTTCACTGCACCATGAAGACGCTCTGACAATTGGCCCCTAATCTGGAACTTCTGAATCTAATTTTATGAATTTGAAAGTTTCATAAATGCACTTGTGTTTGCACTGTGAAGTTATTTAAATTATGAAAGAGGCTACATGCATGTTTTAATATGCCAATTGCTTGAGTGCAACCCCGCTATTGTTATTATAGGCACTTCTTGAAAGAAAATCAAATGTACTTGTCCAAATATGTCAAAAAAACAAAGTTTTTCAATTAGATGTGCTTCTTTTCATTTAAATGTTTGCGCTGCAGTGTATTATTATTATAAATGGTTCCTTCTTGTGTCTTTGCAGCAGAAACTGTCAGGATAAAGTGGTTGAACAACTCACTTATATAAGCATGCTGAAAATATAGCACAGCTATTCATAAGAATGACAATAATGTCTCTTTACACAGCACAACTCAGAAAAGAGTGAGAAAGTTAAAAGTACACACAAAAAGCAGGTTAAAAGCAGCAAAACACCATAAATGAGAGAAGATGCACGAAGTTTTTATTTATTATAATAAACAAATCTATTGGCACTTGCAATCCAGTCAAAATCTATGAAATTAAGGATGTTGATGAGCTCTAAATCACACACTTAATCAAAATTACCACTAAGATAATCTGGTAAGAGCCAGTGATGAAATGCTGAAGTGAAATAAATGTATCTGTTCAATGATGAAACTGTAGATGAAAAATAGTTTGCATTAAAATGAGGAATCAAGTTATTTGCAGAAAGGCAAATTTGCATATTAGTTCAACAGTAACAACTTCTTTAATTTGTAATACACTGTTGTTCAAAAGTTTGGGGTCAGCGAGATAATTTCATGTTTTCCATGAAAACTCACACTTTTATTCATATGCTAACATAATTGCACAAGGGTTTTCTAGTCATCAATTAGCCTTTCAACACCTTTAGCTAACACAATGTAGCATTAGAACACAGGAGTGATGGTTGCTGGAAATGTTCCTCTGTACCCCTATGGAGATATTCCATTAAAAATCAGCCGTTTACAGCTAGAATGGTCAGTTACCACATGAGCAATATCTAGACTGTATTTCTGATTCATTGAAAAAAAAACTGCTATTCGTTCAAAAATAAAGACATTTCTAAATGACCCCAAACTTTTGAATAGTAATGTATGTCAATGTAATGTACAGCTTATTGCACTCTCCCTCCAGTGGCCAAAAAATAAATCAACTGATATGGGTGAAACTTTCAAGATTCCCTTGTGGATTCACCAGCAACCTCTTTCACTTTACACATTTTACATATTTTCATCATTAATACAAATCATACTGACGTGTGCAGATGTAAAGCAAGACGAGAAGTTATTTCAAAAGTTTTGGCAGGTTCCATAACATTCTTGGCTAACTAATTCACACAAACAGCACCCTAAATAATCTACTTTAGACTCGTCTTCAGACAGATGAAGACAGATTGCAGACAGCCTCTTTCTTATGTGCACCAGGCAATTCTGAAAACAGCAGCAACCACAACAGAGCAGCGCCTCAAATGTTCTTATGTATCAAATGTATCTGCGGAAATACTACGCTGAAGGGGGAATGTGTGAGCTCAGCAAAAGCCTTCCTTTGGAAAAGAAATATTTCAAGTCTCAAATGTCAGAACTACACAAGCAAAGTTCAACATCAAACTCCTGCACTCCTCCTCTTTGTACTCAGTGGTGCATTGCACAACAGGAGAGTCATCAGAGAGCATCTGGAGGTGGTATGACCCCGAGGTGAATCAGGTACAGAGCGTTGCTTTGAGCCTTCCAGGGAGATGGGAGCTTTGCAACGCTGAACAGCACTAGAAAAGTCTGGAAACATGATTTTCACCGTGTTTCCATGCCTCTCCAGATGGATGGAAACCCTGCGGACAGATGCGGTCAAGAACAACGTGATCACATCAGCTTTCCTGTGTGGGCTGATATGTTGACTTGAGAATGACCGTGGAGGCTTCAACTGAGGGTCTGCAGTGAAACAAGTTCAAGAAGAGAATGCTGAAGGATGAAGCAAAGAAAAATAACTAAAACTGCTTCATTCAGGAAATAACGCATGACCAGACAGGTCTCCTGGTCAGTTGCATCCACACCGCCGGGCGACCTTTTAACTACTCTCAACCTGCCGCACACCCACATGCACGAATGTCTGAATGCCCCATTACAACTTCTCTGTATGGTGAGATTGATTCCATTCATCCGTGTTATTAGAGGCCTGGAGGGCAGCCAATGAAGAGGCAGTACAGTATGGCACAGCAGAGCGCTAGTGACAATTCAATTAGCTCCCTCCATTTTTTGCACCACCTCCACATGACCTGCATCAGTAAGTTTTGCTGACGATCAACCTATGTAAAGTGATGGCATCCTTGGGTTGTGCTGCGAATGCAAGCAATGTGCTGATTGGCTGAAGGGACTTCAGGTTAATGGGATGGGTGGGGGTGGGGGTGGGGGTGGGGTGGGGGTGGGGTTCCTGCTATTTCCAGCTCAGAGATTGGTTTCCGTGTAATAGCTGTAGAAAATCTGCCATGGTTCCATTTCAGAAAACACAAAAGCACATGGAAATTGCAGCTCTCGCCTCTTTTCTCTAGGTAAAATGACTGGTGTGCCATCGATGAATATATTAATTTATCTTGCAGCTGCAGTACTTCACTTATATCCTGTAATTTTGTTTCTGGATTTGCGTGTTATACGATTAGTTACAAGCTTATATCTGCTGAATACTGTAGAGCAGCTTACATTGTGCTGCTTTCAGGTACGCTGACTGAC
Organism: Amphiprion ocellaris; assembly: GCF_022539595.1. NCBI lineage: Eukaryota > Metazoa > Chordata > Actinopteri > Pomacentridae > Amphiprion > Amphiprion ocellaris. Next base: position 15,555,317 of record NC_072771.1, on the reverse strand, counting down.
CTTGGCTCTTCTGTGCACATATAGCAACTGTGATGGAAATCTTGTGAGCAGGTTAACTTGGGCAGGAGACCCAGATGTCCCAAGCAACAGCATTTATTGAAACTCAATATCCAGAAGAACAGAGAAAAGCAGTACAAGTTCAGACTGTGTAATGCCAGTCTATTCTTATCTTCCCCAGCAGAGCATTTTTCATCACCTCCAAGGTTGATGCTATATGTTCAAATAAGGAAATTCTATACCTCTCCATGGATGTGTGGATGTTTTATTGGATACTAAACAGTAGTCCATGTTTACATTGCAGTATTCTTTCAAGGCTACTTACCCTAAAGACATCCTATAACACACGCACAGGCTCCAGTTTTACAACTGTTAACTCTTCCACCCAGAGGCTCTGCACATCTTATCTTCACAAGGCCCTTGGCTGAGATAAATGAAGGGTTGTTTGCTTGTAGGTGACCTGTGGAAGAAAAGTTCCCTCACAGAAACCTACATATAGTCTGTCACTTAGCATATTCATGGGAAATTAATCTGGGAAATGTTGAAATGTATTTAAATCGCTGTGACTGCTGAGCACGGAACATTCATTATTTGTCCTCTGTTTTCAATTCCACAAAGAACCATTTCTCTCTAATCCATGCTGTGACACATATACCTCTCCTAATAGAAAAACAAACAAACATAGACGAATATTTAAGGTAATAAATGTAATATTGATTTCATGTTGTTTACTGATGACTGTTTTAGTAGAGGGCTGCACAGTGGTTTGGAGGTTAGCACTTTCATTTTGCAGCCAGAAGATCCCCGGTTCGAGGCCTGGGCCTGGGATCTTTCTGCATGGAGTTTGCATGTTCTCCCTGTGCATGTGTGGGTTTTCTCCGGGTACTCCAGCTTCCTCCCACAGTCCAAAAATATGCTGAGGTTAATTGGTAATTCTAAATTGCCTGTAGGTGTGAATGTGAGTGTGATTGTTTATCTCTATGTGTATCCCTGTGACAGACTGGTGACCTGTGCATCCCTAAGTCAGCTGGGATAGACTCCAGCCCCCCGTGATCCCAGTGAGGATTAAGCAGTGTAGAGACAATGATGGATGGATGTGTTAGCAGATATGTCCTCAGTGATATCAACTGTATTTTACCCATTTTATAGAGCTCCACAAATCCACATTTCATTGATTACATGAACAATTGTGACAGAAAGTTGCAAAATGCATTTAGTGTGAATTAATACACGCTAAAAATTTCCCCAGCCAAGACAATCTCCATAGCCCTTTCAGACATAGCATACATAACATTGCTTAAAGTGACAGCACTCATTGGACAAGTAATGTATACACTACCGTTCAAAAGTTTGGGGTCCCTTAGAAATGCCCTTATTTTTAAAGAAAAGCAGTTCATTTTCAATGAAGATAACATTAAATTAATCATAAATACAGTCTAGATGTTGTTAATGTGGTAAATAACTGTTTTAGCTGGAAACGGCTGATTTTTAGTGGAATATCTACATAGAGGTACAGAGGAACATTTCCAGCAACCATCACTCCTGTGTTCTAATGCTACATTGTGTTAGCTAATTGTGTTGAAAGGCTAATTGATGATTAGAAAACCCTTGTGCAGTTATGTTAGTACATGAATAAAAGTGTGAGTTTTCATGGAAAACATGAAATTGTGTGGGTGACCCTAAACTTTTGAACAGTAGGGTAATATATTACAATGTACTAATAAACAAAAGAGTAACTCTAAACTGATATCAATCTCAACTTGCTGCCCACAATAACTAATAGTTTATTAAAGATGTTAAAAAAATTCTGCCCATATGTGATGGGAATCAAAATAATACTTTACCAATAATAGAATGAAATAAAACAAAATGAAATGTAAAAAAAAAAAAAAAAAACAAAAAACAACTGTGCTGAAACTCAAGACGGCTGCTATGCATCAAATGATTTAACTTCAGCTTATAAACTTGACTGTGTGACAACCTGTCTGTCTGAGGTGAAGAAACATACATGTTGTCTTTTATCATCAGGTCCTGATCAATCCTGTGTCCATGTTGGGTATAATTATAAGTACTTAATGAAAACACAGCTGTTGTTCCATGTGCATAAATAGGTGCAGCTCTCTCCTAGATCTTGTTGCAGGTGATTAACAAACTTAAAGGAAAAACTCCTACAAATAATTCAAACCAGTTCAATAGTCTTTTTCATCACAGTTCATTCACAGAATCACAAGTAAGTGACGTAACAGAGCTAGTCAATGTAACCCTAAGAGACTAAAAAAGCACTACAACTTTACAAAAAGGCTTTACACAACTTATTTCGTTCTACAACTCTGTAAAGTCAAAAGGACTTTGCAGCTGGCTGCTTTTTTTTTCTGAGTTTTCTCCATTTCTCTATTTCTGGAGTGTACACGTTCACAGGGCATTTTGACAGATTTTTGTCAAATTTAATGACCATATTCACAGCTGTAAACAGGGCCATGTGAGAGGAATAAATTTGAATCAAATATCAGATCACCTCTGTCCTTCCCAGCTCTGCAGATCTCTGAAAATTCTGTCGTGGAGAGAAAAAAAAAGGCCAGTGGATTTGACACGAAGCCTTGCCAAAAACAAAGTGTATGTCCTTGAGGTGTAGAGAAAAATATACCAGTAAATATGGTAGAATATAATTAGCTTGGAAGGAGATGCACTGGACCAGCTAGGAGCTAGTTTAGTGATGCTTGGCAAAGAGCCACAAAAAGCAGCAGGGATTCATCCACCAGCAGGTCTCTACTATCTATAGAGGACATGACTGCCTGTATAATGACTACCAAGCTTCTATTTTGGATGACAAACACCCACACATGGAGTCACATGTGCATATACTGTACTTAAAAGGACATGATGCCATTCACTCTTTTCTGCTTGAGGGAATTATATCAAAGTCAGATTGGCCAGTATCCACAGGAAGCTGTACTAAGCCTCTGAACTGGATCTGTTCATGTATACACTACTTGGTAAGAAGCAGAGAAACAGCACTGAGCAGCCCTCTGCCTCGCACCATGAGCTTTTGATGGAGTTTTTAGGCAAGTGACATAAACACCAATCCCAGTAATCCCCCCACACCAAAATTGGACTGCGTGTCTTGATCATTACTGACTCTTACTGTGCTTCTCCTCCCACCTCAGTGTGCAATTCCCAGCGAAAATCCAACACTCGACAGGAATTTATCACCCAGTACGCGACTTGAAACTGTCCTAAGCTTTCCTTAATCACAAATAGTATTTCAACTTTCATCACTGTGCAGCTGAGAGAACCCGTGGCTGGCAATGGCTTTAACTCACTTCCTCATTTTTAGGACAGACTCAACGTGGCTTTACTTCATGAGCTGCTTCTTTAAGACAGACAGATCATAATGCATTGAGCCATTTTTGCGAGGCCAGTGTGTAACTAGAAGGTGTGCTGAGCAGAGCAGGAAACACACTATGAGAGATCTCTGGTGAAAGGAAGCTGCAGAAAGAGTTCAGGGGCTGAGGGAACCTTGCTGTGGCAAATAACCTCAAATGCTGCTGTGGGTAATGATTTCCCCCTCAAGTCATTGTGCTGTTTTTGGGAAATAACACCATTAAAGTCATCACTGTCTACAATGTGGAAAGAACACAGGGATAAGGGAGCAGCAAAAAAGACTGGCTGACCTTGATGGAGCTTATTAGCATAAAACAGCCCTTTGGGCCCCACATACTGGGTGGTGAAGGTGGGTGTGTGTCGGTAAATGAAGTCAGCTCTGCACGCTGTTTCAGGTTTGTATTCTACAAACCCAAAGAATGAAAAGAGGATTATATCGCAGTTGTGGTTACTGCTTACTGTATCTGCAATCTTGAAACAGAATAATGGGTTTCATATAATGGAACTGCTGTAATGTAACAGTTCAAACAAAAGACTGTAACTGTAAACAACTTGCGGTGAGCTCTTTCCGTTGTAATTGGATTTGTACTTTTGTCAGAAGCTAGAAACTGTTCTTCTGATCATTCTACTTTTTGAAAGTCTGTTGGGTTTATTCACTGCATATTCTGTGGATATTTGGAGGCAAAGTAATCCCGCAATAAGATTGCAGTATTGATTTTAGCATTTAAAGCTGCAGCAATTGATTTTCTAACCACCTCCAAACAACAGAAACAGCCCAAAACACATTAACTTTTCATTATTGTTTATGTATTATGGAGTAAAAATTGACATGACCATTAATTCAGAGCTGTGTTTTTGTCCACCAACTAAATTTAAGAATACCATTTGCCTTATTTTTAGCTCTTTTTTTGGCCTCCACCGGCTTCAGTAAAAAACATTCTGCTTCTTACAGTAGCTGATGCAAAGCTGTATTGTGTTTATTGGCTTATTGTTCAGTGTGTTTTCCTGTCTTTTTGGTTTGCAGGTAACGTACAGTGGTTTTATTTGGCATTTGCTGAAAAAAAAAGACTTTTGCTGGAAGGGAAGCTGCAGGACAGAAAACTAAAAAAATTAGCTGAAAGACACCAAGGCTGGTGTATCCACACTAATGTGTGGAAATAACATTTTAAAATGAAAATGATCTCCATCCATTCGCATTTTAGAACAGTTTCAGGAATAATCTCTCTCTAGACTAATATGCATATCAAATGATCATTGATGTACACCGAGCTTGCATGTGTTGGTGTAAACAGGAAACTTTTTGTCATTGGTTATACACTGCCTGGCCAAATAAAAAGGTCGCCACCTGGATTTAACTGAGCAAATAGATAAGAGCCTTCCATTGGATAATTACTGCAGTGATGAATACGTTTCAGCAGCAACAACTTATTTAACCCTAGATGATGCAGTGAGGAGCTTCTCATTTCTTAAACAACCCTGCTGGAAGACATATCCTGTGGTCATGGAAAGGATGTTAATCTGCTTCAGAAGGGTCAAATTATTGGCCTGCATCAAGCAAAGAAAACAACTAAAGAGATTACTGAAAGTAAAATCAGGTGAAGAACCGTCAAATGCATCATTAGAAAACCTAAAGGATAGTGGTGAACCATCACCTTGGAGGAACAAATGTAGTCGGTCATGTGGTCTGATGAGTCCAGATTTACCCTGTTCCAAAGTGATGGACGCATCAGGGTAAGAAGAGAGGTGGATGCAGGGTTTCACTCATCATGGCTAGTGTCTACCAGCCTGTGGGGGTTAGGGTTATGATCTGGGGTTGGTCGGGATCAGCAACGTTATGTTCCCAGAGAATGAGGTCAGCTGACTACCTGAATATACTGAATGAACAGGTCTTTCTATCAGTGGAGTTTTTCTTCCCTGATGACATGTTCTGAGATGACGATGCCAGGATTCTTGGGGCTCACATTGTGATGAGTGGATCAGGGAGCATGAGACATCATTTTCACACATGGATTGACCTCCAAAAAGTCCAGACCTCAGCCCCACTGAAAATCTTTGGGATGTTCTGGAGAAACCTTTGTGTAGCAGTCTGACTCTCCCATCATCAATATAAGATCTTGGTAGAAAATTAGTGCATCTCTGGACAGAAATAAATGCTGTGACATTGCAGAAGCTTAATGAAACGATGCCACAGTGAATGAGTGCCATACTCAAAGCTAAAGGTGGCCCAACAAAATATTAGAGTATGCAATGTTTTTTTCTTTGGCCAGGCAGTGCATATTGAAATGAACAAAGGACATAGCTATTGAGATGATCCAATCAGAAAGTGAACTTGGGTCATCATTTGAAAAAATCAACACTTCAACCTTGCAAGTGAAGTTTCTGAAAGTCTTCACACTGGTAGGAGTTTTCTAAAAGTCCAGGTTTCAGTGACCTAACTCTGTGCTTGCATGTGGATGAAAGGCCAAAACACACCAAAAAAGCAACATTTTAAAAAATACATGCGTACAAACACTAACACTTTGTGGAGCTGAAGAGACTGCTGAAAGAGATAATAATCCTCAGTCAGTTTCGCTCTAAGAACAATCACATACACTCAGTCATTTCATCTATTGAAACCTTGTTTCATTATGAATGTAATCCTCCAAAACAGATTTTATTTTGCTTTCAGAAGCATATTTTATTACTCACTTTATTTATATTAGCAAGTTTACAATTTACAAGAGCTGTTGACCATTTATTTTTCTTTGTGAGCCTGCTCATGATTTATGTTGCTGCTTTATCCCAGTATAAATACAGACCAGGATTATGTTGGGCCTGCCTGGGTTGTAAATGTGTGAAGCTGTGAGTATGTTTGCTGTTAGAATCAGGAGAGAGTTGCTGATCAATACCATATTATTTATTTGACCAGATGCTTCTGACTTTCCAACTCAAACTTGTGGTGGAATATAACTCCCCACAGATCAAACTTACATACCAAGGACCCGTGTAGGAGAAGCACAACTTTTATTTATGTTGACGTAACTTCTCTTGGTCTTGTAAGGATGATTGAGTGTGGGCTGTTGCCACTGAATGTAATTTATTCTCTTTTTATGATTCAGTTAATGGCTGGAACATGATTATAAAAGCAGTTCTTTTACTTGGAGACAGTTTTTGAAATCCTCTTTTGTATTATTTCTCACTCCGATTCCCAAGTCAAGGCCGAAAGGCATCTTCACATGTTATTGGTTTACCGCAGTGATGTTGAACCCTGGAGCAATTTCTTCCTCAGTTGGGTTTGTTTGGTCATTGGGGACTGCTGCAGTCCAAACTAATGGACCAGAGACCCTGTTGAGGGGCTGGATCCTCTCTACGTTTACAAACCAGCCTGGAGCTTTGTCTGCTGAAATAATGTGATGTGACTAGCTACAGAGAGTCCAGTCATCGGCATATAAATTCACAGCTTCATATATACAACTGGCTTGTGAAACGTAACCAAATGAACACAAAGCACTAAAAGCAAGTTTGAAATTATATAACAGGTCACTGTGTGTGGATGTTAGCCCTCAGTGAGTGATCTGCTATTTATTGCTTTGCTTAAATATCAAACTTGCTAGAAAGTGATTCTACGGCACACATACACACACCTATACCCACATTCACACACACCACCTCAGCGCTGCCTATACACTTCTATCTTGGAGGGAGAGCAACGCTGGGCCTAATTGTGTCTTGGAGCTACTGTGCTGCTCATCTCTGGAGATCTCATTATAAGATCCACAAGCTGTTCAAGCACGTACCCGCTCTCCTCGCTCTCTCATCCAATCAGCTTGTACAGCATAACTGTCTGAAATCTCCATCGCCCCTTCACAGTATTGACTGAATAAAGCAATTATTGTTGATTAGGAAATTGCACCTTGCACCTGAAGAGAGACGCATAGAGACAAAGAGATAAACTGCTCAGTAAGCTGTTTGATCCTGCTTTTGGCGGTCAATAGTCAGAGTCTGGTTATTTTTTCTGATCCAGACCATGAGAACAGCCGATTTCAAAGTTTTCCGAAAGTTTTATCCATTTGACAGCCGATACAAGCGTCGAAGCACCCAAAGCATCACTTGTTTTCATGTTACTCTTCAGATGCAGTGTCCTAAGACTCTTTTTCACCCCTTGGCTATTTTTTAGTGCACAGGTATATCTGAATTATTTATTACATGCAATGTGGATATAGAATAGTCTAAATGCACACTATAAAAAGCAGTTTTTTCCTGTGTTTGTCCCTTTTATTTTGTCTATATTCTGAAATTTGTGTTATTTGAATACCTTTCTATTATTAGGATCATTTGTATATATATATGATCACAACCAACTGTTTTGTGTGTACTCAATTAACATCAGCCCCAGCATGTACAACTTTTCACATTATAGTACTGCATTTCAATAACTGCTGGGATCTTTTTCTTAACCGAAGGTGCTCAGGTCCTGATTTCCCAAAACATGCAGGTATACCTATAGAAATGTTTATGCATGCCAATCTGTTCAAGGAATAGTTTAGGGAAATTAAGATATTTGCCTTCTTTCTGGGAGTGAGATGAAAAGACAGTGTTTTGCTCTTGGACCTGAAGCTGGGAGGCAATTAGCTCAACTTGGCGTAAATACTGGAAGGGGGGAAACAGATAGTTCAACAGTCTCCAAGGTCCTAAAATGCATCCACCTTAAAGGGTCACATGGTATTCTCATGAGAAACTTAGTTTAGAAAGTTTAGATTATGAGATTTCTCATCAGAAATGGAGTATGAGTTGTTGTGTTCTTGTCAGCTTAGAATGAGGCTTTAAAAAAATCTACATAAGGAGGTGGATTATTCAAAGTATATTTTACATTTTAGTGTGCATTTTGTCTCTTAGTATATTTAATTCACCAAGGAATGTGTTGGTGTGTCTGTCTGTCCGTCCACAACATTATTCAAAAACAGACTAATGTATTTCGATGACATTTTCAGGGAAGGTCAGAAATGACACAAGGACCAGTTGATTAGATTTTGGCAGTGATGCTGCTTATAGTCTGAATACATGGATTTGTGAAAGATTTCTGTATCATTGCAAGATAGCGGCATGGTGTCACTGTAACTGTGACAACAAGGGAACATTACGTCAGCTGCTTCATGACGATCACATGATTGCGATCCTACTACAAACTGGCCGCTGCAGACCACGAATTGTTTAAAGATTTCACCCGTCGGAAATCATACAACTGAGCAGCCTTGAAGGAGTACTGCGCATTCTGAGTGCTTTTCTTGTTTTCTATTAAATTTATATCTACACTACTGTTCACTAGTTTAGGGTCACTTCGAAATGTTTTTATTTTTGAAAGAAAAGCATTTTTTTTTCAATGTAGATAACATTAAATTAATCAGAAGTCCAGTCTAGACATTGTTCATGTGGTAAATGACTATTCTAGCTGGAAATGGCTGATTTTTAATGGAATATCTACATAGAGGTACAGAGGAACATTTCCAGCAACCATCACTCCTGTGTTCTAATGCTACATTGTGTTAGCTAATGGTGTTGAAAGGCTAATTGATGATTAGAAAACCCTTGTGCAATTATGTTAGCACATGAATAAAAGTGTGAGTTTTCATGGAAAACTATTGTGGTGGTGGTCACTTTACTCTTTCTGCTTGCTAATGTAATGACACAATTTCCTTGTATGTCAATAAAGTATATGTATTGTATTGTATTTTACTGTATATATCATGGCGCCTGCTTAGTTGCGCTGCACTGCCATGCAGTCCAGAACATACAAACTGTGTTGCAGAGCCTTTCACATTTTAACCCACTGATGCACAGCATGGGTCAAAAGTGACCCTTGTTGCGATCTGTTTACCCATGTTGTGCATCAAAGGCTTAAGGTTGATGTAGCAGCCTCTGCAGGTTCTCTTACATGCTAGGGAGGAGGATGGGTATTCAGTTGGTTGCAGTGTGCAACAGCACTATGAGATGCTGCTAAATCTCACTGGTCCTTAAAAGTTTTTCAGATTCACTAAGCATTAAATTACAATATTGAACAAAAGCAGGTCGTCTCGGTAGCTCAACTGGTTGAGCAGGTGACCCACAACAGGCTGTAGTCCCAGAAGCAGTGATCATTTATTTGAATCCAGTCCATGGTCCTTTGCTGCAGGTCCTCCCCCTAATCTTTTCACCACTTTCCTGTCTCTTTCCTCTGTCCTATATAATAAAGCCTAAAAGGCCAAAAAGATTATTAAAAAATAAATAAATATTGAACAAAAACATGTTTTTGAAAAGGTGTTCTTCAGGCAGGGTAGGCTGATTGGCTAGCCAACATGGTAGTAATTAATTAAGTAAAGTTAAGTAAAGAAAGGTCACAAAATAAGAAACTTCAACTGAAATGTTGACTATTTGTGCATACACATAGCTAAGCAAATAATAACACCAAAAGACATCAAACTGTCACTAATGTTCATTATTTGTGGGTTAGCCACAAGGCTAAAGTGAGCGTATCCCCTTCCAGCCTGGAGTGTCTTTGCATCATGACCAGGCTGTATCTGTTATCAAACCCCAGCTGCAGCAATTTTTTTGGAGTGGTTCTTTCATTGACTGCATCCTGCATCCTTTTCAGTCACTGGTATGACTGAACTGGAAGCAGAATTGTTGTATTTCATCTGTTGTATCACATTTGGTAGAGCTGCATTTGAGGGTTTTGAAAACAGGTTCAATAACATAAGAATTTACTGAGTCATTGTTGTAAAGCTGTTATTGACTCTCCAGTTTCCAGTTTTGATTAGATGGGAATATAAATGCCAGTTTTTAAAATCTCACTCTTGCCTGGTTATAAGGATAATGAGACTTACTGTATTTCAAAATCTCCCATGTGTCTCTTAAACACAGAGCCCAGGTTGTTCATTTTGGCCTTTCAGTTTTGCAGCTGTTACTGATTAAATCTGAGGACGCTTTCAGGTGGAAATGTCAAAACATCGTCCGGGGGTTGATGGCAACCTAATTAGGGAATTCTGACTGTCTGGGTCGCTTACACAAAGGCAGCGAGCTGCAACTTATTTTTTTATACACATATTCTGTTTGTTGAGTTTGGTTGTAACGATTCACAAAGATGATTTTTTAATAAAATTTAACTTAATAATGATGATATAAACATACAGAAAAGTGCACTTGGTTTTTAAATAATCAAATTACATTAAATAGTATTAAATCCAGCAGTGGATTCTTCTGGGAGTATGTGCTCCCTTAAGTTTTCATTTGCACCAAATAATAATGGCATGGCAACATGTTGAAATTATTTCTTGACTTGTGACTTTTTCATCTTATTGTCACTGTGTGGTTGTTAGAAAGCTATGCTGTTATATACAGTGTGTTAATTCTGTCACATAAGATGTGTGAATTCCATCTTCCGTAGCTTCTGGGGTGTTGGTGGATGTATTTTTGAACCTTGGAAGGAACCAAACTGCTTCTACAAATTGTTATGTGAGGATAAACTAATTGTTTTCCAGCTTTAGCTTGAGCTCTTAAAGCACAGACATGAGAGTATAATTAATTTTATTTTCTAATTCTTCTTCAGGAAGAATTAAATATTACCCCAAAGGTACTAACAGAATTATACATTCTTTGAACATCTTATGAGCTTCAAAAGTTTTCCTGCTTCAGGACATATATTTACAGAATAGAGTGTTCTTTTATAATCCAACTCCCTTTAAATGATTCAATATCAAACAGGCTATACTATGAGAAAGGGTTTAATATGACAAGTGCTTCCTGTTATGTGAGCCCAGAGCAGGGTGAACATCGGCTCGCTCAGATGAGGACTAATAAAGAGGTGAAATACTGTCCAGAAAAATTATCATTTTATCTTAAGAAGGGCTCATAAACTCTGTGACATTAATCTGTGCAGAAATGACCCACTGACAGTAACCATAAAGTCTGGCTGTTATCCAGACCACAGGGAAAAATGAGATTTTTTTAATAATCCCTGGTGATGGATTCAAGTAGACGGAGCCTAAAGGTCATTTTGATTCTAGGTTTTTAAGCAGGCATACACAGGGGAGATTGAAAGCCTGCCACAGTGGTGCCAGGACAACAACCTGATCCTGAACATCAGCAAAAACAAGGAGCTGATTGTGGACTTTGGGAGGAGAAAGCAGAGGAACTACACTCCACTGAGGATCAACGGGACACTTATTGAGAGGGTGTGCAGTTTTAAGTAGCTGGGAGTGAATATCTCTGAGGATCTACCATGGACACCACACACTGACAGTTTGGTGAAAAAGGCGAGGCAGCGTCTCAATCACCTCAGACAGCTGACGAAGTTCAGAGTCTCTCTGAACATCATGAGGACTTTATACTCTGGCGCGGTAGAAGGTGTACTGACTGGAAACTTCACCCAGTGGTACGGGAACAGCGCTGCTTGTGACGACAAGCCCTGCAGAAGGTGCTGAGGTCAGCAGAGCGTAACATGGGTACAACTGTTACAGTGCCGAATCGGAGGCTCACACACAGACAACGATGACACGACAGACAGAATAATATTTACAAGTGAATAAAGATACAAGTATACTGAGTAGAGAACAGAACTGTTCAAGACTAGGTGGACCTCTAGGGGTGAGGCGGAGTGACTATGGTCTACCAGACTACAATGATAAACAGGTGAATTTATAAACTAATCCGAACCAAGTAACACCAGGGTTCAGGAAAGCTAAACAGAATTACACTAAAGTTACTAAACAGGCTCGAAACCAAAATGGCCTTACTGGAATAACCAAGAGCATACAAGAACTGATAACACAATACAGAAAGCCTAAGGCTACAGATGACGGCAATGACTGCAATGCTATACAAGAATGCTAATGCTATACAAAGCCAAACGCCAGATTAAAAAAAAACCCTAGAAAAACGCTAAACTAACAACTGAACTGGGTGCAGAGATTGAGCTGGGAACTTAACTGGAGACTGGCTGGGAAGGCGTAGGCGGAGGTGGTGTGTGGCAGGAATATAGATGGAAGGTGGACTGTGGGTGTGTAGGAATCCAGGTGGCAGAGATGATGGAATGGCAGACGGATGATCCAGGAGAATGGCAGGCAGGTGGAGATCCAGGACTAAAGGGTAGAAGAGCAACTGTTAGTAAAGCAGAGTTTCTGTGCAGCTGGATGGAACAGTGATCAGAGTACTGACTGAGGTAGTGATGGCTGATCATCTCCACCTGCTTGTAAAGGACTGGCCGCACCTGTTCAGCATTGCCATACACCACGCCCACGCCCACCTGAGAAAGGGAGGGAGATAGAGGGAGGAAAAAACTGCCACTGACTGGCGTTAGATGTAGAGGGTGCTACAACAACACTCCCTACTCTTAAGGATATCCACACCAGGAGGAGCATGGCCAGGGCGAACAGGATCATGAAAGATCCTCAACACCCTCACAACGAACTGTTTGAGTGGCTGCGCTCCAGCCGATGCCTTCGCCTCATCAAGGCAAAAACAAAGAGATTCAGGAGGAGCTTTTGCCCTCAAGCTGTGAGGACTGTTGCACATCACCAGACTGCACATTCTCTGTGTGAATGCACATCTTCACTTTTGCACACCTTTGCACTGTGTACATTCCATAAATATTACCATTTTACCTGTTTATATTTCTTGTATGTTATAGTTTTACCTATTTGTGTATTTTTTTTGTATTATTTACATTTTTCTTTTGCATTTTATATTTTTACCTGTTTTAACATTTTGCATTTATAAGGTCTGGTGGACAGTCACTGCATTTCACTGCCATGCTATATGTGCATGTGAAAAATAAAAAAACTAATCTAATCTTAAAAGATGCTCATTTTCTGTCTTTTCTGAAGTGAATGATTGTGATGAATATAACTGCATCTCCACCTTCAGTGATAACATCTGCTCAGCACTGATGTACACAGTCTTTCATAAGATAAATCCACATGATGATTATATACAGGTTTGTGTGCTTGCCCCTCAAACTTTGCTCATTAAAACTTCTGCCCTTTTTCACTTATTGAGCGGGCTATCTGTCCAGATCTCTGTGCTTTCCAAACACGGCAGTAATTGCCGTCAGTTTCTCTGCAGATAAATAAACTGATTGCTTTCCTGGCTCACTCACAGTTATGAATATATGTGCATACACTATCCATTCCTGGCGGTCCGGGGAATTAGCATCGGTTTGGTCTCACAATGGAAATGCTTCTATCAGACGCTGTTGAAAGAAAGCCCCAGCACCCCGCAGCTGTTTGAATAATGAAGTCACCTATCCCTCTTGGCTGCAACCCAGGCGTAAAAAAAGTATTGTCAGCATCGCAATGAGAATGAATAGGGGTCCTCGGCTCGGGAGACGGATGTGGTGTCCTTGTCCATCTAACACCCTCCGAGCCCCGCCTGCAGCCCCCTGTCACCCGTACCCCCCCATCCTCCCCCAGCACATCACTCACTGTCACTCTGCCATCCACTCTGAGGGAAAATGAAACCTTTAATGCAGGCTAACCTTCCTTTTCACCTGCTGCAAAAAGCTCAGGAGCTGTTGTCTAATGCTCAAGCACGCAGCGTCAATGCACACATGCACACAAACTGTACAGTGCGCACACAACTGTAACACTATGGATGCTCCGAGACCTTTGGTTGGTCATGCACACTAATGTTAATCACAAACTTAAATACACAACCCTAATGTAAATTGATAATCCATTCAAAGTGTATTCTGTTAATGTGGAACTCTCACCCATGCTTGGCTTCTTCTTACAGAGCGGAGGTTCGGATTCGAAGAATGACTGACTGTGATTCCAAGATGATCACAGTCTGTATACTCTGTAAACATATAAACTACTAAACCAGAAAAAGTGATTTTTTTTAACCTAAAATGTAGATTTTTAGCTGCAGTTCCACTAATCTAATTCCAATTTCTGAAATCCAAAAAGTTATATGTATTCTTTCTGCATTAGGACATTCGTTCCTTTGGCAAATCACTTAACCGCATAAAAACAGCTAAGCCACATACAGTACTGTAGTTCTGAGTTTCTGCTCTGTTCACCTTTGTTCCTCGGAGTCTGGTGTGAATCGACTTGGCAGAGGAGTCTCTGTGGCACAGAGCTGTAACCCATTGCATCCATTCATTCTATCAGGTGTGGTAACATTATTTTGCAGGTGTTAAGTCCAAGGAAGCCCATATTGCTAGAATAATAATTTCCCGGTTCAGGCTATTTCCTGACATCGGGGGCTATGAGACATTGCACCGGCAGTGTGTTTGTAAACCTTGTCGGAGACCAGAATAAGATATTACCTTGGGAGGGCTGGAGCGGTCTTCGTTTAGAGGACACACAGATGATGCATTGCTTATATGAAATGATTAGAGGCAAAGAAGCATGACATGGTGGCAAGTGCAGGCAATCTCTCAGGGTAAACCAGCTGGAAACCAAATTAAAACAGGCCTTTGGAACATGCGGGTTGGATAGCATAGCTAACCTCAGTAAAAAGGACTTTCCACTTCCCATTGCGTCCTAAAATGTACAGTATATCTGGGCTGGAGGATAGCAAAGGAATAGATTGGACACACAAGGAAGCCTCTTGTGAATGCTACAAATGTATTCAGCTTTTGGGATAGACAGCACTTTTTAGCTCACATCCTGCTGTCCAGTGTATGATATCTATGTTAAAAAGAAGGAAGTCAGGTTTTTCATTCTCATTATAGTCATTTTACCACTACCAAGGAGGAAATTGATGTCATTATTGCTGCTTTAGCTCACTGGAAAAAGGACATTTTATTCGGTAGTCAGGAGACCTTTTTTTCCAGCACTGGCATTTTGGCTTTTCATTGCAGACAAAGTGCTGATGTAATTCATACAATTTAAAAATGACTGCATTCCATGTAGGTGAGCCAGTTCCAGGGTCCCTGTCCTGTACATGCCAGGTCACTGTTGTAGTTAAAGGTGCAGTAGGCAGAAATCAGGACAAGGAGAAAATAATAATCTACTAGAATTGTAAACATACAATCCGTCTCATGTTGCACCTCCTACTCTGTTCTAAGCTCCTCCCATCAGGTGAGCACACGTCAATCACTCAAAAATATTCAAGCCACAAGTCAGCTGTCATTGGTGGCATCGCCCAGGAGTCAAACATCCCAAGTGAAAGCTCTCCTTGCAACCCAACACACCACTACATGCTGCTTTTACTTTATACTATCTCACCTGATCTGGGTGGAAAGCTCTGTGATTGGCTAAAAGAGCTAAATTTTGTAAATCCTGAAAACTGAGCCAGGAAGAGGTGCAGAAGTCTATTATCCTCTCAGACCACTTGTATTACAAAATGCTGAGAGGTTAGGATGGAATTTTTTGCCTTCTGATGCACAAACAGTACTGCCTACCTCAGCTTTAACTGTATATTTGATGACATCAGGCCAGCACTGATGACATTTGTAACACTTGAGGTTTTCTTGTTCTGAGAAATCAAAATATCTTTCATGTAAAAGATCTACAGACAATTTGAACAAGTCCTTTCCAACTTACTGTTGCTACACATTTGCAGTTTACGATGTAGATCTTTCAAACAATACATTTTTTATTGCTAGAGATAGACAAAAACTGTCCATTTTTATTAGCAAATGGGTCAGTATATAACTTGGGGACTTTTGAAGTCCATATGATATATCTTGCATACATTTTTATCAAAAGCAAAAAAACTAATGTTTTTTATGTTCATTATGATCATGTCTTTACAAATTCCGTAATTATTTATTATGGAAGCAATCATTTATTAATAAAAAATGACTGGATATCACTAAAATATCAACTAAATAACCGTCCAAATTTAATAACAACCACCTTCTAATTAGCTAAACAATAATAAAATCAGCTTTTTTAAAAAGTGTTTTGATCATGTTCTTTTTATTAAGTTGAGATAATCATGACAGATATTTATTTTTGGCTATATATCAAATTTATATGGAAAATAACAAATTATATCTGTGTCCAAGAAATCACTTTCAACTAAGTTACTCACTACAAAAACACCTCTCAAGGAAATGTGTTAATTCCAAATCACATGACCTGCTCCATATGATGTCATTTCCTCCTGAAGAAAAGACTGGCAAGACTCCAAGGCTTTCTGAGTTATTTAATATAAAGTAGTGTGTGAGTCAAGTGTGGATTTATTGCATCTCAAAGTTTACTACAATATCTTTATAAATAGTTTTCAATTTCCATTTTATGCAATTGTATATATAATATTTTAAAAGAATCTTTCTCTAAAAATGTCATGTGGTGTTTGGTTATTGGCGGCCATGTTGATTTTATGCCTGAAAACAGCAAAAATATGAACTATGATACCTGTCAACTATTTTACAAAAAGTCCTGCAATTATATATTGACCCAAATGATAACTGTCATTGAGAGATTTTACTAATCAAACAGCAGTTACATGAACTAAGTGAAAACACACCATCTAGGTTAAGTTTGTGATGTTTCCACCTTGATCATTTGAAGATGGGAATCCAGTAAAACAGGACCAAAATATGTATTTGATGGCTACATACATGATATTGCCCTGAGATTGAGGTGAAGGCTATCCACCCCAGAGATCCTTCTATAACTGGTCATTGGAGGATCTACAGACCAGAACCTGCCGATTCTGGCAAAATCAGTGTGTTATATCCTTCATCCAACCATTAGCCAGGTCACAAGGGGACGGAGCCTATCCCAGCTGGTATAGGGAGAGAGGCAGGCTACACCCTGGAGAGGTCGTCAGCCCATTGCATATTGACTTCACTCAGACAATCATGCACACACACACCTATGAGAAACCCGGACATCTGATGCAAACTCTGCACAGAAAGACCCCAGCTGACCAGCAGGATCAATCCCACAACATTATTTAGGTGATCCGTCATGTCATTTAAAAACATATGCTGCAAAAAAAAAACCCCGCAAAAAATAAATCATTGATGCTGTCTTTGTAAGTATTTTGATGTTTAGAGTTAAAGATAAATTATATATAAACTGATGCCGTATGCCAACAGTACATCAAGACACACATACTGAAATCGTCTTTCTAAATGTGTCACATTCCTGGCGGGAAATGAGACAAAAAAAAAAAGGAAAAAAGTGTTGTTTTTTTTCCGAGCACGATCATTGGAAAGGTTTGGGTGTTTTCTGAAGACCTGCTATCCAGTGGGTGGGTTGGAACAATCACAGTGCACATGGCCAAGAAACCTGATGGAGGCTTGAGGTGGTTGTAAGAGCAGGCACAAAGAAAGGCAGGCAATTGTGCTGCCGTTGCTAGCAGCTGGCTTTACAATAGTACAAAAGAAAAGGTGTGTTTCTATGTAGTACATGGGCAAGTACAACAGAGGAGCAAACGTTGACATCAAATTCACTGAACTGATAGAGGAAAGAGACACAGAAAGGCGGCTCATCATAAAAATGATTTTATTATCCTAATTGTTGTTATCAGAGGACGGATATCAATTTTCCACTTTTTACAATATATTACTATCATTAGACTGTTTTATACACTGCTTTATATATTAATAACTTTCAAATAATTTTGTACATGCTTGTGGGACTGACATTCCCTGGTCAGATGAAGCTGAAAAAAGAGAAAAAAAGGCACATGATTGCTCCTGTCCACAGTGAGCAATACAGTCCAAAGAAACAAAGAACTGTAGTGGTTTGTGTGAGTGCAGGTGAAGTGTTTCCCGACCTGATGATGGGCAGCCTGGTTGAAGCCTATTACACGTCTTGCCAGGGCGGCACGATATGTCCAAAGCAATTTTCCAAATCACAGCCCAAAATAATCACTTGAATGTTGCAGTTGACGGCAATTATATCTTCTGAGTTGCTCAGATGCAGAAAGAAAAAAATAAATAAATAAAAACAACACACTCACCCACGCTCTTGATCACCTCCAAACATCTGATAGTTTTACAGTTGAAACAACATAATTACTGGGATGTCAAACCTTCTTCGCGGGCTGCACCCAGGTGACTTGTTCTATACATGTTGCTGAATGTCAGAAATGTGGGCCATTTCAAACAGTGCAGCTTCCCGTAAGGTCTGGTGTGAACGCGCAGCTCAGTGGGACATATGAATTGATCATATTCTTCTATAACTCAGCGCTGGAAAGCTCTGTGGCCTGAGGGAAGCTCAGTGTGCTGTGCAGTCTGTAGTGTGAAATACCACACACTAGCACCACCAGTCCCTGCTCCTATTTGAACTGTCCACACTTTGAGATCCAACTGCGTCTTGAAACATTGCCCAAAATGTCTCAGATTGTCCGCTGGCTTCAGTGCCTGGGATGCTTAATCCAGTTTCGTATCATCCACTTCTGACCAGAGCATCTCTGGACCACCAGGCGAAGGCCAAAGTTGGCATCTTTGGACATTTCTACCTCCAAGCATCGACCAGTGTCCCTGCTGATGATTGGACCATTCTGCAAAAAAACAAAACAAAACACAGGAACATGAGTGTAGACTTGCACAGTAAGTGTTAAGAAAAACATATGGTTGGTTGTAATGCATATCATGGTGTCATTTCTGTATGTAATGCATTATTGTCTTATTTGAAGTGGTGAAGATCCATGTCAAAAAATCTGATCAAGCCTTGTATTTTTACCTGTGTGAAGTCCCAAAGCCTCTGGGAAATCCTTGAGACAACGTCACATTTTTTCAGGCTGGGAGTCCGTCCTCTGCCATCATCAATGAGGCATTTTGTGTCAGGCAGGAAGGTGGTCGACCCCAGGGGTCCCAGCTGGAGAAGCCCCTCCGTAGAGTAGCGGGCGAGCTGCAACACAGAGTTAAATGATGCATTACGCTGCCAGACTCAAGTACTGTAATAGCTTCAAAAAGCAAACACTCCACTTTTTAGAGGGCATCTGTGGAAAGCATGAGCCCTGAAATGTGCTTCAGTGAGAAAATGTGATTGAATGTGGCTTACTGTGATGCTGTTTACCAGTTCTGTGCGACAAAGACAGACTGTAGAAAATACAAAGGAGGCGAAGTTGGGAAAAAAAGGGGGGTTTGAAGTTTCCATTCTGGTTGGCAGAACATGTACCAGATAAGAAAGATGGTTGTGCATCCACTGTTGTTTGAACTATCTGCATTTTAACCCCAAAATAACTGATATGAAAGCAACCTGATGGCTGAGTGGTTTAGACACATACTGTAGCACATGAGCTAAAACGCTTGAAATAGCTGCATCCCTGCATAGCTGCATGCCTCTCTTTGCTCCATATCTGTCTAACTCTTCTTCTGTATAGGAATAAAGGCAAAATTCCAAGTAATAATGATAAAAAGTGTCATAGAAGCAAAACAACACCTAAAAAATCCAGATACTGTGCTCTGCTTTTGGAGCCA
The DNA here is from genome assembly GCF_022539595.1 of Amphiprion ocellaris. NCBI lineage: Eukaryota > Metazoa > Chordata > Actinopteri > Pomacentridae > Amphiprion > Amphiprion ocellaris. Next base: position 15,535,597 of record NC_072771.1, on the reverse strand, counting down.
AAACAAACATATTTCTTCTGGCAGTTTTTGCTACTTATTCCCACACATCATAAAGGGATTCAATGAATCTCCAATGTAAGATTATTATTAAGCAAACTACACTGTATGAACGTAGCACTATTTTATATACAAGACTTAAAAGACATCAAACATATAACAAAAATTTTACTAGCATTAAAGACTAAAATGACAACTATATATGTGCTAAGTAGAGTTAGCTGAAGCTTTTCGCTCCGTTGCAATTGTATTTAAGTGTGTCATGCTTGATTTGGTCAATAAAAACTATTACAGAATATTTAAGATGAGAACTATGATCAAGATTTTTACTGTTTTAGTAAAAACAATGACAAAACCCCCCAAAAAACATCAACAACAAAAAAATAAATGATAATGTTCCAAGATGGATGAATGGACAAATGAGCAGATCTCTGCTTTTAGCTTTTGTGGAATCTGGGAGCTTCTATAAATGTCCAACTTTTGTCCTGGTCAGTATATTCTTCTGTTTGATCTGTCGTCCTGCCGTTAAATAAGAAGCTCCTTACAATCAGAAAATGTAATGTGTCAAGCAGTAATGTAAACTTGAAATTATGGATGAAAAGCTGCAACAGAACGCCTGAGATAAACCAGAAAGCCACTTGGAGCAGCCGACATTTCTGAAAAGGGAAGCCAAATTTGATATAAACACTGCTAATGTAGAAGGTGATGTGCATGTAACATTAATGTTACTTTCAGTTTGGTTCAGAGTGTGGAAATGATAACGTTGACTGGATTTACTGAGGAGAACCTGTTTGTTGTATCACTGCAGAGCACAGACGAGGATGAGAATAACACTGGTAACCACGGTAACTGTACACAAACATGGCAACAGATGCGGCACCAAAGGGATTATTTGATATAAATTAAAAAACAAAATGAGACTAAAATGTTTTTTTTTTTTTTGCATTTCGGTTACAGAATAATTTTATATCAAAAAGCCAGAGTGAGGTACAATTTTTAACAACATACTTTGTTTGACCTTTCTTTGAGATCTCCAAGATTTAAAAAAAAAAAAAATACAATACTGTGTGTCCTTATTTCACCTTATTTTGTAGAAAGGTTGAGTGTACAGCACTGCACCGAGCACACAGCTCATTAATGCTACAATATTTCCCCAAACCAAAACTTGATCCCTCACTGTTTAATCCCGCACATGAAAGGATCTGTGGCGACACGTATCTGTTACGTAAGGATACAGTAGAGATACCATTTATTATTTATGGGAGTGATCCTCCCTGAAAAACGAGATGCCAAAGATAGGGAGGTCTTCAGTATGACAGCGGCCCTGCTTTGACTGTCCTGAACCGCACGCACATGCTGTCTCCTGTTAAAGCACAGAATAGGCAGCTATGTTAGAGTCAGAGTCATGCAAGACTCAGTGAATTCAGCCTGCTGAAAATAAAACTGATGCAAAAACACGCCACACATTTTATTCCCATGTATTTCTTTGCTTGTTTTGAAGAAAATCTGTAAGAACAACTGATCTGATGGTGTGACTAACCCTTAGATGCACAAGTCATTGGACCCTACACGCTTCCATAAGTGGGTCAGAAATGACCCACATTAGAGTCAATGTGTTTTTATGCCATTTGTTGTCATTTTGGTAAAGAATAATAATTTGTATTGTTTTTTGTCTTATATTTTTATCCACACAGGAAGGACTTCATGTTTGAAATATGCTTATTTTTCAGTTTATAACATATTTTGAACATTTTGAAAATTGAAAAGGAAGAATATTACACAGAACAGCAATAGGAGAATGTCAGCATCCATTTTGTTCACATTTTTTCCACTCTTTTCCTCCCACTGTTGCTGCTCTCCGTCCCTCGAAGTTTTTGCAACCTCTTGTATGATATTATCAGTGATAAGGAGCTTGGGGTAGCAATACAAATATTACAGTTTCTTTAAAAGTATGAAAGGTAACTTATGCATCCAAGGGTTAAGAAATTTACAGTGACAGTTCTGACCCTATACTGCAAAAGCATCTCTACAAACATGCAAATGAATCCCATATGACTCACATTTAATGGTATGCAAACCTATTATTCTGGTCATATGCTAACTGTAAACGAAGTATTTTGATCCAACAATTCTAGCATGTAAAAATCTCTCCATCTCACGTAACTTGGTCTGAGTGGAGAAGCTGCAGTAAGTGGTCTGTGTGGGTGTTTCACCTTGTGAGAAGAGAGAACGCACAGGGGGTTTAATCCAATGTTCTGCCCTAAAGAGCCACTCAGAACAAATAGAAAAACAATGAAGCGCCACTTTACGTGTCACTCAAGGTTCAAAGGAGCTAGGTGGGCTGCTCACAAGGATGCTGATAAATATAATTCTTTGGACGAAGGAATGACAGCAATTTACATAAACATATTTCAAACTCAGTCTAAAGCGACACACATAATGGGGCTATTTTTCACAAGGTGCCAGCCTAAAGGTCATTATTCCCTACGAATTCTTCATGGAATTTGCCGGGCTGTCTTGGGTCTTTCGAGGTTATAACGCTCTGAGCTGGTTCAACCAAGGTGTAAACTGTGACTGGGCACTAGGAAAAACCCATATAATCCACGCTAATACCTGTTTACAGCGCACTCTGGCAGCCTTCAATATGCTAATACATTTAAAATGAGACCATAACAAATAATTAGCACAAGGAAGTGATTCTGCCAAGCCAATTAACCTGCGCCTCGTGAAGCAGCGTTAGACGCTTCATTGCCTTCCAGCAGTCATAAAAGTGTTTTCTAGAGGTCGAGCTAATTTCAGGTTTCCTAATTAACTCTAATTATCTTCATGATGGTGTAAATATAAGAATGAGTGTTTGTGCATTAGGTTGTAATCTCTGCATTTCTACCTTTCCTGTACCACATGCTCTTCTAGGAAGTTACGCCACTCAGGTCTGAGCTCTGCAGCTAGAACATGTGACTACAGTGTGGTGTCGAATGGGAGTCTGAGTGAGCTTCTTTTACAAACTTTATGAGAGACTTAAGAAGCTCTTTAGCATAAGTGGTACAGCAGACATCCAGCAGCACCATGCATGCCTGAGTGCGCCACACATAGCTGGGATTCTTTGTGAGAAAGGAAAATACTGGAAATTTTCTTTGGTAGTTCGGTGAAGCAGGTACTCTCAGGAATATGACTACTCACTTGAAACAAATGCACAGAAATAATGCAACAATGCTTAATATTTAACCCTCGTGTTGTATTACAGTTTTTCTTAACTGATAAGACACTGTTCCTGAAAAATAGCACACATTTCCCAACACACTGCACACTATTTTTTTTATTTGAACACAATTCACAAAGCACTGCACACTTGTGTCAAAAGCGCACTTTATTGTCAAAATTTGAACTTTGTTTTCAAAGACGCACGAAGCAAAAGTAGGACACTGCACTGCTAAATACAAAACACTCTTCTCTCGCTGTGTTTTCACATGAAGTATAAAAAAAAATGATACAGTCTTCAAAAATGACAACTTAAACACAAATGCATCCTAAAAGTGAATCAGAGGGGCCATTGCAGTGCCTGACTGTACATTTCAAAATAAAAATAATGCTAGAGAAAAAATACAGCACTGTATTGTACACAGTACAGGACCTCATCAACATCACAAGCTATGTTTTCTCTGGAAAGAAAGACCTAGTGTGTCTGATCCAGCCCTGACATGCATCAACAGAAACATCACCACATGCCAAGACCACTGATTGATAGAGAGTTTCCCAAAGTATGGCTGCTGCTCATATACCTTCCACCTCCATGTAGAGAAGAATTCTTCTATAGGATTCAGAAAGGGAGAATATGGTGGCAGAAAAACCACAATAACTTGAGGTTCATACTGAACCATTCCTGAATCAATAGTCCTCTATGAAAACTAACATTGTCCAGACAACAACAGAAACCGTGTCTTCTTGCCAAACGCCTGCTGCACCCCTGTCAGTAGACCTTCTAAGTCCATCTAGGAAAGTCAACAAATGCTGGGTGTTGTATGGGTCCAGAACTGCATGACGGTGAATTACTCCAAGATTGCTTACTGCAGCACAGAGGGTTACGTTGCCCCCACACTGACCTGGAACGTTGACTATAGTCAAACGTCCAATGATGTTTCTCCCTCTTCTCCTCCTCTTGGCCAGGTTGAAACCAGCCTCATCCACATAGATGTATTCATGTGTATCATCAGAATCCAACTGAAAAACTCTCTGGAACAAACGCACACAAAACAGAGAAAAAGTCAGTCATGTACACTTTCTGTAATTTTACTAGCATTTGTGAACTAGAATTATGCATTAGATTTTTTACAGTATTCTAAGAACATTTCTGACTACTTGTGTTGTTCCAGTATAGACATGTGACTGAAGTGACAAACAACATTTACATACCATGTAAAGTAGTCCAGGACCAGGTGCATGGGCAGGTCCAGGTTCTGGTTCTGGTTCTGGCTGTGGTCTGGGTCGTCCACATCCTCTTCTTCCAACATGACCTCTTGCTCCTCTGACATCCATTCTGAACAGCTAATTCTGCTTCCCAGCAGGTTTTATAGTGTGCACTTCATTGGCAAAAGTGTTTTCAGTTTTGACCTGTTGTGTCTTAATTGTGACAGCAGTGTTGGAACAGTGTCCCAATTCTGCTTCCTAGTGTTCACTTTTTGGAAAAAGTGTGCTGTGAGTGAAAAGTGTGTTCAAATGAGCAAAAAACGTGTTCAGTCTTTTGCAAAAAGAGTGCAAGAGGTTTGGAAACTGTGTGCAAACAATGAGTAGTGTTCAAAGTTTTGACAGCAGAGTCCTGTTTTTGAGTAATATGTGAAGTCAGTTAGTGGCTGTGTGCAGTGAATGGAATTTAGTGTCTTATCAGTTGAGAAAAACTGTAACTATGTGATGCACACGTGGGTCAAAACTGGCCCATATTCAGTGGAATATGGTTATCTTTTGATCCATGTTGCGCATCAAAGGGTTAAGGTCCTGTAAGGCTAAAAAATTACTTGCCTCCACTGAGCCTCTAAAACAGAGCAGCTTAACTGAATTTTCAGCCAAAATTTATTTTACATGAAGAACCAACCTGTCATGCATTACACACTTTGTGAATGTCTGAGTTTTTTGCTCTTCAGAGGGCAGAAAGATTGCATTTAATCCATGGACACCACTCGTTTTTATTACATCACACATGTTATAACTGCTTTCTTTTCTAAAGTAGAGGTTTATTATCACTAGCATTGCTGCTAAAGGTGTAAACATTATTTGTTTAGCAAGAGATAGTACTGCTATATCCTAAGAAAGTATCAGAAATGTACAGAAAGCAGCTTGAAATGCATTTTTTGAAGGGAAAGTACATTGTATACTGTACAGGAAAACTACAAAACTGTGTGTTTGTGTGTGTGTGTGTGTGTGTGTGTGTGTGTGTGTGTGTGTGTGTGTGTGTGTGTGTGTGTGTGTGTGTGTGTGTGTGTGTGTGTGTGTGTGTGTGTGTGTGTGTGTGTGCATGTGTGTGATTTGGGTGTGTGTTTTAGTCCACTGTTCTGTGATATATAACTGCCAGGTCAAAAATGACCCTAAGCCAATCTTTGTACACTGTTGGTGTACAGCCTTGATGAAAATATAAACAAAGACAATGTTTCATTTTTTCTAATGTTGGGGTCACTTTGGGAAAAGTTATTGAATTTCAAGTTGAAAACAAGTAATTTAAGGGGTTCTCTATGCTATTAAATTAGTCATTTTTGACCCTAAGACAACACAAGGGTTAAAAAAAAAATCAAACACTTTTAAAATGGTCATGCAGAAACAGGGTAAATGGCTCCATGTTCATCTATAAATGAATATGGGTCATTCTCACACTATCTGTTGTACACAGCTGCTTTATAGAGGATGAAAAGCTTCTCCCTCAGTTCATGAACTCCCTGCAGTCATCTGAAGGCAGCAGAAGAAGATATGTTGATAAATCTGCAGCGTCCTCTCTGAGAAATGCTGCTCCAAAGTGCATCGTTATTACGCACGGCTGTCCAGTATCTTTACTCTGATTGAAATCTCATGTAAATGACATCAGGCTGCTACAAAATAACCACACACACCTCTGCACACATCTAGCCGGTTGCAGCTCCATATTCTTGCTGTTTTTGTGGGAGACGTCAGATTACCAGGGCTCATTAATCCTGCCTCCTCCTTTCAAACTTGCATCACATTTTGCCGCTGTGCATTCTCATCATCCAGACAAAAAGTATGAGCTCCCAGAGAAACGTCTTGTTATTTCTTGAGCTGCTGTTCTCATGTGCATATTAGTGGTTACCATGAAGATTAATGGCCAGTGTGGCAGAACAGACAAAGAAAAGAGCTGCATTCAGACGTTATAAAAAGAAAAATCCAAAGGAAAAAATGCATCATTTGCTTTAATAGACTACATCTAGGTGTGTTTGTATGTGAGTAGAGCAATGGTGCAGGCTTTGTAGCTCCTCCACTGGGCTTTCAATGCATTGTACTGCTGGACAAAGGTGAGACATTATCCATGATTTAGATTTCCGCAGGGAGAGCTGGCAGAGAGAGACTCATTGCTCAGAAGCAGAAGGTTTATTCTGTCCAATTACATTTTTTTTTCATAAGTAAAAGCAACAATGGTAAAAAGGAATGCAAAATCACAGTGTCCCATGAAATTGAATTCGGGCCGCCCACAGTAATGTCAGTCATCACTGTAATCTAATGACACAAAGACATAAAATTCATCTCCATTTGTTTATTTCCCCCGGGCTTCAGGATTAAAAGAGTCAGTGGAGCCTTACATTACTGGACCCCACGGAGCTCTCTGGAGTGGAGGCCGGCGAGCTGCTTTCCTCCCTCTAATGCTCCCTCCAGTGACAGATAATGAACATGTCAGTCACAGGCAAAAGCAGTGGTTAGGAAAGTTGGGGGAGAAAAAAAATGATACATGAATAGCATTTGCATGATTTGCCTTCAGGATTGGTTTTAGTTTCACTGCGCAAAGCGGGAAAAAAAAAACGCACAAAAACAGGACAGCGTCCTCCCACCCACCCACAGTGCCATTTGTTCTGGTATCTATTGAGATAAAGGTTGCGCTAAGCACACGTGTTCTCATTTCAGCTGGAACACGCTGCATATTCATATAATTACATACACTCTCACCTGGGAGTGCCCTAGTTTTCCAGTGTTGCCTTCATATTCTAACCACATTCAAAATGATCATGACACAGTGTGATTTGTTTTAGTTTAATACCAAACCCCCAAGAGCCTTACACTGTGCACTCTTTCACTGTTAATGGAAAAACAAATGCTGTCAGTGAGGTCTGATCTATGAAAATGTATTGTTTACTTTGGGCTTTACTTTCCTTTTAAAAATAACATAAACAAACCAAAACAGTCCTCTCTGGCCACACTCTTCTTATTAACTGTTATAAAAGCCTGAATTCTTTTATTGATTTGGAAGATTATTGTTCTGTTGTTTACTCTTCAAATTAAGTTGTTTAAGTTTTTAGCTTGAATTTTGTTCATTTTCATTGACTACAATCAACAAACGACATGACAATGAGTGAGCAACAAGATGGAAAAAGCGTTTAAATGCTTATTGATGACTTTTATCGAAATAATGTGAAACAAATTCACATAGTGCAAAATCAAAATAAGCCTTAACAATAGAGTGGTCCTTTTTTAAACATGCTTTATGAGACTTTGACAACAATGTACTTTTATCAGAATGAAAACAACCATCAAACGTAATACTAGTCGTACTTTGGGAAATAAAAGCAGACTTTAAACTTGCGGGTCCCACATTTATACCCGTCTATTTGATCCTCTGGGCTGAACACTGTATATTTGAATGTATTCCATAATTTGTCATTTTATGCATTTAGCTCTGAATGCAGATAGACCGTGTTTGACAGCACTGTAAATGAGCCTGTTGACTGATGTTCTGACTTTTTAAATCAGTCTTCACTTGTCATCTGTGAGCATTTCCATCTCATTTAATACTCTGCAACTGTAATACCCAGAATCTGTTTAGAATTTTTAGCGACTCTGCAGGAGATTCAAATGGTAATTAAATAAGACGGGAGGCAAAAAGAAGCCTTGTCACTCATTTTGTGTGACTGCTACACATGGATGCATATCACACTGTCTATACTGGGAAGAAGTTTGAAGCCCTGTAGAATCTCATTCTTATCGTGCAGTGAAATCAGGGAAGGTATCTGTTCGGTCCCAAATTGATTCTGGAGCAGGACAAAGCACCTAAACACACTGCAGAGTCATAAAGAAGTGTGTTCAGCAACAACAAGAACAAGGAGTCGTGCAGCAGATGGCGTGGCCCCTGCAGAGCCCTGATCTCAGCATCATGCAGTCTGTGTGGGATGAAGAAGACCCAAGCAATCGAGGCAATCTCAATCCACAGATGAACCGTGGAAAGTTCTCTAAGATGCTCCGAACACCCAAACTGTCAAGCAGCTTGCATGCAAGTGTGCCTGAGAGAATTGGTGCTGAGAAGGGAGGTCACATTAAATATTGATTTGATTTAGGATACAATTATTCATGGCAGAAACCTGAAGAAATCTGCAAAATCCAGTAGTAGAAATATTTTATACAGTATGATTTTTTTATTTACGTATCTCTTTACATGTGCCCCCCCCCCCCCCAAAGACCCTACATGCAGGTCACACCCACACAAGTTTAGAGGACATATCATGTAGCTCAGAGGGAAAATCATGCTGGGCAATATACATGTGGCTCTTGGTCTAGGATTGTTGCAAGATTTTCTTTTAACTTTAGGAGGCATGGTGGTTACATTGATATGCAAGTAAAGCACACAGAGAGCGCAGTACTCCGCTAAGCCTGCTCAGTCGTTGTATCATTGCTGACAGATGAAAAACTTGAAAAAAATCATTGCAGAAATCACGGCAACATAGAATGTTGCCATTTAATATAGATGTAACCACAAACAAAATACCCTTGTGCTGAGCACAGGCGTGTGTTATGCATGTGTACGTTATGTATGGATACCAAATTGTGTGACCTAAATATGTGGCAGGTGGTGGGAATTGATGGGACTCAGAAACACCCCCACAATTTCCTTGTATGATTTCCAACAGATAAGTCCCATCAGTCCCAATCAACAATTGATTTGTAGTAGGATCGCAATCATGTGATCGTCAGCAGGCAGCTGACGTAGTGTTCACTTGTGATAGTTACAGTGACGCTGTGCCGCTGTCTCGCAATGGGAAATCCTTAACAAATCCCTGGATTCAGACTATAAGCGGCATCACTGCCAAAATTTAATCACTTGGTCCTTGTGTCATTTCTGACCTTCCCTAAAAATTTCATCCAAATCCATTAGTCTGTTTTTGAGTAATGTTAACAGACAGACGGAAGGACAAACGCAAGTATCATTACTCCACTGTGTTCCTTGGTGGAGTAATGATAATGGACTTAACATGGTAGCTGAAGACGACTGTTTAGTCGTTGCTTGGTAGGTTGATCAGACTGTTGGTTGTTATTAGGGAGTATACTGAGAGCTACAGGCAAACGTGTGTAAAGGTTGCTTCAGAGGGCAGTGTTGGGGGCCCCAGAGGGTGAACGATGACCCTGTAGAGTTGCTTGCAATCTTATACACAAATTCATATTGACCCATTTTACCACCAGCAGCGGTTTTGCTAACGCTTCTCCATTGCTGGAACAAGAAAAACAGCGATGGGGTCTGAAAAACGGAGCAGGTCATAGCATTTAGATGAAGTTGCGAAGTCAGCAGGAGCAGTCGCGGTAGTTTATTCTATGCAGATACACTGTAACAATAGTTTCAGTCCAAGTTGCCTATAAGTACATGCAGCCAATGTGAATATAAGATTTGAAGGCATTTTCAAGGTATGTGCTCTGAGCAGAATCCAGAACCCAATGATTCGTCAAAACATCATACATCATGAATACTGGGCTTACACAGCATGCTTACCCAACCAATGGCCATTTCACTATGTACTGGTAGCAACCTACACTTCACACCATCTTTTGCATGTAGAGTTTGCATATCTTTATGAATTCTGTGCCCTGTTTAACCCAACCTCAGCTGCTAAAAGTGAGAACACCAAGTGGGTGTGTGTGGGCCTATTAAAGTGTCATCCACATCTTGTTAGTTCTATAGCCATGAGTATTATCATGTACACCTTAATGTAAAACTACTGACCAAAAATAGGACTTGTTAAAGAAGGATCACTTAAAAGCTTCAGCAGAGATGTGTGTGGGCATCTATAGTCCTGCTAAATGGGAAGTAGTTAGGCAAACATATCTCTCTTGAACATGTTTGCTAAACGAGGAGACTAATTGCACTGCATCATTTTGAGGAGAGTCCTCCAGAGTTAAAATGCAGAATACATCGATTGAATAAACCGAGAGCATTTATAAGTATTTAGTTTTTTCAGTGAGCAATACATGGAAGTCAAATATAAAAGATAACACTTGTAATAACGCTTGTCTCTGGAACAATCAATACAATACGCTGACTGACAGCTTCACTGATTGCATTATTGACTGATGAACATGGCTGCTTAATGAACCCAGGAGTGAATGTAGGCGCACAAATGCCTGGTAAGTGAGGTCTGACCTGGGAGGACATGCCGTGGCAGGGGTAGAGGATGGCTCTGTCATCGTCCTCTGAGCCCTGGTCCAGACAGTAGCCACTGGCCTTGCTGTTTCTTACCTGAAAGAAAAGCGCAAGAGAGTTTGTTCAGAGGTCAGTGTGAGGCACTGTAGAAGCCCAGACAGCACTATCAAGGTCCTCAGTTTACGGTTCTGTTTTGGTTCATCCTTGTCACCTCTTTATCAGTTTTATTTCCACACACAGCAGGCAGATTTTCTACAACAAAAAGCTTTAATAACCCCCCGTACGTGTTATCTGCCTTAGCACCGAACAACAGATAGACAAAGTTCGCAGCTAACTTGTCAACATAGTGGCACATTTAGCAGCTTTAGTGTCACATAGTTCTGTTAGGAGTTGGTACAACCAGAATTAACATGAAAGTGATTAATGGACAACTGGTATTTGTTGAATGAACACAAACACCACTCCTAACGAATGCTAATGTTGCTCTGCATCTGCTGGATGCATATTAGTTTGCAGCTTACAGCTTGTTTCTGTTTTAAGTGGCAAAAATCTATTAATACAGGTTTGATTTTGAATTGTTCTTTCAGCAGAAACCGTGAAGTGAAGAAAAGACTGCAGGTTCTGTCAGAATAGTATACGGCCATGAAACATCTCTAATGGTTGGTTTTTAGGAAGCATTGTAAATTCCCTGTTGGAGAGTTATTGTTGCACAAATTATTTCAGTCTTCACATTCAGCTGTGGTACATTGAAAAGAGAGTGGCTAACCTGGGGAACATAATTCCTTAGCACTGAGAGAAGCAGCTGAGAAAACAGGCTGAAACTGATAATGGTATGATAATGGCCAAGGTTTGCTTCAACCCAAAAAATAAAAATATCAATGCACACTTTGTATCATTTGTGCATATTAACATGTTGTTGGAAATGTTTTCTCACACCAAATGAACTGTTGGTTATTTATCAAGGATTCATCAAGTGAATCTGATCCATCAAGTCATTCCTGGGAGCTTGTTACTCTGCCTCCTGTCTGCTCCATCCATTGTGGCTGGCTCACACAGCAGTCCTCACACAGTTTTATACTATCTCAAAGTGATGCCCGGGCCATGATATGATATAATCTTGCAGCGACCAATCCCAGTTGTGTCTCTCTCTCTCCTCCAGATGATGGTGTGCATTGAGCATGAGCTTTGCTTCTGTTTGATCCGAATGCATACGGCTTCATTTCCAGGTTGTGACATATCTATCATGTGCTGTTGTCCGGGAACGTTCCACTCAGCTGATCTGGTCAGCATGGCCGAGCGCGGTGCTGATGCTCAGTGACAGATGAGACTCACTTCTGCTGCAGTGGCTGTGTGGAAACACAAGGTAACTGTTTCCCAGCTTGTTGACAGATCTGAAATAGTGCCACTTAAGTGGATGTCGCTCTGAGGAATCCATTAGCTGCGAGCCAGAGCCAAAGCAGACGGCAGCGGAAACAAAGGAGGGAGTGAATTCACACAGCTTTGATGAGTCTAGAGGTTAAGTCGGATGTATTCTGACATGCAGAGCATATTGATTTTCCATTGTTGAAACTGATATAAGGAAAAAATGGTGAGTTACGAAGCTCCAAGTGGCATCTGACTCAGGAGTGTGTTCAATTCTTCAACCTGTCATAATCCTGTTTTCTTCCTCCTGCTGTGCTGAGTGTGCAGCCAAGCCCAAAACAATGAAGTTGGAATGGAAAACTAATAAGTGTTTAATTAAAACTCATTACGAGGAAATTGCATCTAATCCTGTTCTGTGATGCTGCATTGCTATAGCAACGAGATACGTTTACCTTCACATGGCTGTTTTGTACAAACTAAAGCAGCTATGGACTCACTGCTGTCACCTTTTTAAAAAAGGTTTTATCAGGGTTATCTTACTCAGAAAGACGGTCACAATAAAAGATCCTGATAATGGCCAGCTCACTCTGATAAGTTCTCACCAAATCATTTTCTGCGTTTATCATTTGTGAAATCACATTAGCTGCCTCAGTGTTTGTATCCTCTTTGAATCACAGCTCTGTTCTATTGCATCATCTGTAATTATATTACAGTTGATGATATGGCAAAATTAACATGCAGTTTATTTCCAGTAATCCTTTTAAGAAGTATTGTCCTCACCTCGCCGTATGTGATGGTGTTGTTGTAGATCCGCATCTCTGGGTAGACGTGCTCAAGGTACCAGCGGAAGCTCCGACACTGCAGCCTTTTCCTTAAGGCAAGGCGCTCCGAGACATCCCCGAAATCAACCCCAGGGTTCTGTCAACAAATGGTGCAAAACAAAGACAAAGAAAACTATTAGCCAGCAGGCACTTCACTTACTAGAGTGTGAACTCCTGGAGAGATGGGAGATGCTAGAGTGTTGAGGTGCTGAGAGGACGCAATGAGCGTTTAGTTAAGAGATGGATAGATGCACCTGTCTTGTGGGACCTTCATTGTTCTTTCATTAGACATGATCTGTGCTGAGCAAATTCTAATCAGCTGCTTAATTATGAGCCCTCACGGCCATGTCTGCATTATGGAGGTGGCTTCCCAGATTGATTGGGGGAATGCCTAATAGCTGCACCGCCCGGCACTCAGGCCTGATTCGGATGCGCGCACACACACAAAGCCCTTATCAGTATGTGCATATACAGTGCACCGCTTAAACGTACATAAATATGTAAATGAACACACATTCTCTATAGTCACAGCAAATATACACTGCATACATAGAAAGGACGATGGTCTTCCCATAGAAATTAGACACACACACAGCTGTGCTATTACCAGACAATGCTTCCAGGCAAATACTTTTCATCAGCCCCCCTCTCTGCTGGAGTCTATAGTCAGCTGCTGAACTTGCCTCCAACATCTGTTGATAATGAAATGAATTCTAGTTGGAAGTATTCACCCTTTTTTTTGGCCACCATAAAGCGACACTAACAAATGTATTCAATTTCAGAGAGATGTTGTCGGACTCGGTGCCGGCCACTGTGGTGAATCATAAAGCTTTCCCCGACTAATGTAATTGTGCTCTCAGCAGGTACCGTCGACAATAACAAGAATCTGTGATTGTGCGTACGAGCAGGTTGGGAGATGGGGGAGGGAGGCGGGTGGGGTTGGTGGGGATAATCATAGCGTTAGGTCTTTGTACTGTACACAAAATAACTCTGCGCCACAGGACAGCGGAGGTAATAACATGCCTTACCACTGTGTGTGTAATTACACTCAAGAAGGGATGTGGACTGATTGGCTAGTTTGTCAAAGTTTCTGCACCCCTGTATCCCATCTAATTCAAACCTCACTGCTTCTTTATGGTTCACACACATAACCTTTCCCCAGTTGGCGCTTCTTACTTGCACCTACTGAGTTCTCTCATAATGATTTTTGGGCCTCGTTGCTAGACGACATGCAGGCATCAGCAGCACATCAGACGTGTGCGTGACGACCACGCAGCCGGTTATTATTTAGTTAGGAGCGTCGGTGTGTTGTTTTGGCCAGCATTTGGAGGCCTTCGTTGATGTCCTTCACTGACACTCATCTCATTCTGCATGCCTGAAGAGGCAATTAGGATTCAATATTAAACTCTTTATTAATGAAAGTAGCTGTTTATTATTTTGCAGCCCATCTCAAAAGACCCTTGGAAGCAATTAAGCTAAACTGATGTGTATGAAAATAGACTGATTAGACATGAGGCCACTTCACTTGGTACACCTCTCTCATCTGTCTGGAGTAAGACTCCACTGCTTTCTTGCTTTGCCTTTGCTCTGCTGCCAATGTGAAGGTCAAGTGGGATGAAATCCGAATTTTGAATTTCTATTGACTGGTGTCTCCGGAGACCTGGGCTGCATGTCTGAATGAGCAAGTGAGATGGGAGGAGAACGAGCAGAAGGGAGCTCTGGGATTAAAGAAGGGAGTGATCTAAGATTGAGCAAACCTTACGTTCATGGGAATGTTCCAGGCCATGTAGACGTGGGATTTGTATTCATCCATCCACACCTCAGCGGCCCGCAGGGCATTGCGCTTAGCATAGTAATCTATGTCATTGTTGTAGGGTTTCTTGGTTCGCTCAATGTGGGCCACTCTGGCACATGGCAGGACTTCCATGCTCCCTCCACACTGCCACACCTAGACAGCACAAAGAAAGAGAGTTAGTGTTTCAATCAAATGTGGCTTTACACAGAAACATCTTCATAGAGCATTTTAAATATAGATAACCATAATAAGAATGCAGGAGGATGTTCAGTGTCTGGGTGGAAGTTAAACCCAGCTATTTCTTTGTAGAAACATTAATAGTCTGACTATTATTCCTTTTGCTCATGATATCTTTGCACACAGTAAAATTGCCTGTCAGTAATGAGAAATATAGCAAATACAGTGAGTAATGAAGGTTGATGTTTTGATTGCACTGGTTCATGTTTGGTTAATTATTTTATTTTTCATCTTTGTGTGTGCTTTCATGCAACTATGTCTCACAAAAAGTACATTCCTATACAACTAAACTGCATTAAAAAACAAAACAGGATGCAGTTTAGTTGTATAGGGACATCATTTTCAAGAGAGGCTGTCCATACATTGCTCTCATCTTACTGTTTTTATAGCAGTGTAACCACATTTCCAGATCTTAACAATTTACTCATTGACTAGAGTCTATTGCCAGTTTGATGGATGATCAGAACTACCAAAATGACAATAATTTACTGCTGCTGCTAATGAAAGGCACATTTGGCAGACACATTCATTCCGCTTCGTAGCATACATCCATTTAAATTTCAACTTCTGTGAGAGGAAACCGTATGCAAGTACATTCTATTCGTTATTTTACACTTTTAACTTCATGAAAACTTGCACAAAGTGGTAGTCGAGCAAATATATTTGACATTTTAATGACTGCAGCTCTGATGTCCAGGACTTTGAGGATGAAAAGACACATATTTATATCTTGCTACAACTAAGAGCACATTTAACTGCTGCCAGAGTAAAAAGGTCTAGCAGGTATCTTCATTAATGCATTGGTTGCATCATCTTCATAAGTGGATTTGCTGTAGCAAGTTGTCTGATCTTGAATATTTATCTGCTTCAAACAGAAGCTATATTCATGTGGACCCACAGAAATCTGCTGCTACATACAGTATTCTAGCTCAAAAAAAACTTTGACTAAATATACAGCGATGAGAGATGAGTGTAGCATGCATAATGACTAACAGACTAAGTGGAATAGCTAATATCATTTACTTTTAGTCTGCCTTGTGTCACTAAACTCTTCTTTTTAAGATGACTCATGTGCTAGATGGTGCATTTAGGTGTTACTGTTCATTATTTTCTGCTCAAGCAAGTGAGAAAGTGTATGATAAATGGATTGGTAAGCCTCTGGGTCATAAATACAGTCCTCAGAGTGTTACCTATGACAACCAAGAAAACCCTGAAACCATGGGCGCTGCGCTTATGGCACGGGGAGTGATATATAAAGCCAGCCAGTAAATAAATGTCATCTTTAAAAGCATCAATCACAGCAGAAAGTATTGATTGATTGTACACCGAGGGATGTTGTGACCCCTACTCAAGGTAAGGAAATAGTGGCATGCAGTCACATGGCAATAAAACGGTCATTTCTCAGAGTGCAGCAAAAGATTTAAATTTTTAAACTCTCTGCGAAATAACATCTTCCCTTTACAGTCTGCATATCTGCAAATCCGTGCCATGCTGTGGAAATGTGGCCTAGCAGTTCCATTCAACACCATCCGAATGCCACAGCATATGGTAATGTCCTTTCAACCGTACAAACTGCCACCTCCCTCCACCCCCCGCCGTCTCCTAATGGCGATCGCCACAATGCGTAACAGATGTTCTCATCCATTAACTTCTCTCTGACCCTAAAACGATACCCCCCGCATGGTTTTTACGGAGAATACTGCTGCAAAACTATTTTCTCAATTAGGCACAGACCAGGGGTGAAGCCTGTGTTGAGCTGACCGTGTTTATTTAATGGCATGGAAGGAAATGCAGTTGCTGGTTTAAGGCATATTCAATATGATCACATTTAGATTCAAACTCTGGAGCTCTCTAGCCTCCTATGGTAGGATTAAAACAGTGATGCTGAACTTTGAGAGTACCTAATATTACATTCAAGCCCTTACCAAATGAGTTCCAGAATGCCGAATAAAGCTATCTGGGCCAAATCTCTAAAAATTTTGAAGTACACTATAGTATACAGTTTTGGATCTGTGCAGCAGTGTGGTGGTAATGCACTTTCTGCCAACCAGCAATGACAGGTTGCCAGAGCTGAAGTTGGGAGCAACTATAGCGATGGACTAAACTACAGCAACTAGAAAAAAACAGTAGCT
Organism: Amphiprion ocellaris; assembly: GCF_022539595.1. Lineage (NCBI taxonomy): Eukaryota > Metazoa > Chordata > Actinopteri > Pomacentridae > Amphiprion > Amphiprion ocellaris. Next base: position 15,518,644 of record NC_072771.1, on the reverse strand, counting down.
TTCCATTAAAAGTTGCTGATGATGTAAATACTCTGAGTATGTTAGGTAGAGTGATTGAAAGATATTTTCAGGATTTCCATCACTGAGAAACTTTGACATGTGATAACTTTAAGAGGTATTTACACTACGGTTCAAAAGTTTGGGGTCACCCACACAATTTCAGATTTTCCATGAAAACTCACACTTTCATTCATGTGCTAACATTCATGTGCTAACATAATTGCACAAGGGTTTTCTAATTATCAATTAGCCTTTCAACACCATTAGCTAAAACACAGTGTTATATTAGAAGACAGCAGTGATGGTTGCTGGAAATGTTCCTCTGTACCCCTATGGAGATATTCCATTAAAAATCAGCTGTTTCCAGCTAGAATAGTCATTTACCACACAAACAATGTCTAGACTGTATTTCTGATTAATTTAATGTTATCTTCATTGAAAAAAAATGCTTTTCTTTCAAAAATAAGGACATTTCTAAGTGACTCCAAACTTTCAACAGTAGTGTATGTGATAGAAAATTGTAAATAATGAGGTAGTGACGCTTAAAATGTCATTAGAAATCGATGATGAGTTAATAGTATTGTGCCTTTCACTGTGCAGATTTAAAGCTAATTAGATCTGCTATAGACTGTGTGTAAAACATGTCCAGGTCTGTAAAGTGAAGCAACCGTGAAAGTGACTTAACCTGTATTCTTTCTAATGGCCAAGAAACGGGATTTTTCTTGGTGCAGAATTAAGTCTAACTGCATAGAATTATATGAGAGAATGACCCTACTTCTCAATTGATTTGTTACTTCAATAAACATTTTCCTTATGAATTTATGATCTCAATTGCTAGTTTCAAGTCTCCTTCAATACTGCATGATGTTCATTTTGTAAATGACGGTCCCATTTAGAGTAAAATAAATTATAAATCAGTGTATGCTTACAAGTATGACTACCTTGTGATTCAGAAGTAGCTACAATGCAGTAGCAGTAACTTCCAACCTCAAGGCTGTAAAAGGATAGTCCACAAACCAATGGCTAACATCACTGTGGATAGCTCCATCCTTTACATAAATGGAATCTGCTTATTAATAAACAAGTTGGCTAAATAATCTATGGAATACTGTAAGTTTTGTCAACAAATCCTCTGGAAATTGTCTTTAAAAACAATTGAGTTCCTATAACAGCAACCAGCAGGACACTGTAGTTTTTCAGCAATTATTAGCAGAGCAGAAGTAAATAGTGCATCATTTTGGGACTATTTTTAGCCGTGGTTTAATACACATTTGGTTCTCTAAAATACACACTTGGTGAGTATTCCTGGCAGCAAAATAGTGTATGTGGGACTGACTAGTAATAAAGTACTGTACAGTTCCCGTGCTCATTGTAATGAAGGAACATGTCACCCAGGGAAACAGTATGACTCACTGATGTGTTCATAATAGTACACAGCTAACAGTTTAATGGAAACAAGCATCATCTGACTTTGGATACAAAAATACTTGCTCATTTCATTGGTGCTTTTAGTGTTCTTTAAGGGGATTGATGACAACAGAAAAATATGTTTTAAGAAAGAGGCGACATGTCAGTTCACAATTATCCAGGAACAAATCATTACACGTTGCTTCATATCTATTTGCAAGTAAATTTTCATTATCTACTCTGGAGTCTTTCATTCATAGACATTATTCATATTCCTCGCCTGTTTCTTGGTAGCTATTTTGTACACCTTGCAGTAAAGTGTTATCTAATACCTAGGCCAAGATTATTGCACAATAAAATTAGAAACATAATTTGGCTTTAATTCAGTTTTGTTTCCTGCAGTGTTGAGATAAGCTAAGCACTTAGAAACATAGCAAAATCAAATCAGCAGAATAAGTTGTATTAACGTATGATCCTGTGGGCAGGTGAGATGTCTGAGTCAGTGAGCCTGGAGCCACATGGCCAACTGAGCAGCGTTCATGGAAATGAGACACTATCAAACATTTACATAGTCCCACTTAATTTGCATGTTTCTGTAATGCTCAAGGGGAAACGGGAGCTTGTGTTTAGTTGTACATTAATAAAGCCATTTCAGGCATCTGTCCTCTGTTGCTCTCACCCTGGAACCCTTTGTTGGTTCGGGTGTATCACCGGTGAAGCAGTTCGCAGTTGCTGATCTGAGCTTAAACACCTCCATTGACTGGCTGACCCTTCATCTTCACTGCTGATGAACCACAATGACCTTGGCCTAAAAAATCCATTAGTACTTTGGAGTAGGCTTTACCTGCTTTGCTGCTGCCCATGACAAGTGCAGTTTTTTTTTCCGAAACAGCCTTCACATGGTTGCCGCCTTTGTGTGGGTGTAAGTGCAATACCAATTTAATGGTAAGTCTTTAGTCCCTGCAGATCCCACCCATCACCTCTGGAAATGTAGTAAGCTCTGTATAATGCTGTCTTTCCTTGGTTCCTTCATCCAGGTTTCCTGTTTAAAATCGATTTTGTGTGTGTGTGAGTGGAAGTATCTATGTGCGTTAACTGCTTATGGATATCTGCGTAGAGCGCTCATGGATAATTGAAAATGTGTATATGTGTAATTGCTGTTAGCAGCTAACTTGGCACTAAAAGCAAATTGCAGATCAATATTTTCTCAACCATTTCCAAAGGGTCAGAAACCTAACAGCTAACTAGGCTTGTGAAACAGGCTATAGCTCCTTTGCATTGCATTAAGCTTTGTGTAGTATCACTGGACAGAAAAAAACATAGGTTTTTTGGAAGTTTTTCTTATTTACATCCATGTATTGTTAAAAAAAACACACAATGAGGTTATCTGGATTGCCAAATGTTTCTTTTTCCCCCCCTTCACAGGACATCAGTGCTACATTCACAGCTCATTATAGTCATTGTATCAGCGAGACTTCTCATGTCATCTCAATAAGCATAATTTCATTTTAATTATATATTACAACATGGTGTGTTGCAAATCACAGGGAAACTAAATTACTAGAAACTATTAAATACATGAAATAAAGTGAAATGCTTTATTGTCTTCCAATTTTAGCTCTTGCAGGCATTTCTGATACTTTTAGGGCAGAAAAAGAAGAATCCCAAGAGTCCTCCAGCAGTAAAAAAAAAGAAAAAAAGAGCATGGCTCATTAAATAAACCTGCCGCGTGTTCTTACAGTAGATGCTGAGCTCCATTTACCTCTTTGAGCAGGACAGAATCTGACAGACTGTGATATCTGGATGCGTTTCATCCTTTGCGGTTTACCTTGATCGTCAGTATCCCCTATATAATTAGTGTGACTGATTGCGTGTGTTTGTACAATGTGCAAGCACGTTTGAAGGTGACAGAAAGATTACATCAGAAGAAGTGGATGAAAAGAGAATATTCTTGCTGCCCCAGTTTAGAAGGAATTCACACGTATAAGAACATCTTAACATCCATGATGGCAATCGCGAGGTCACTGATAATGCTACATCTGCTTGCTTACAGTATTTTTCATTCAGTCTAGATTATAACCTTCTGAAAGCTATTTGGAAGCAGCACCAGTCAAATCACTATTATGTTTTTTTTTGTTGTTGTTGTTTGTTTTCACCCCTGATGACATCTCTTTGTTGACAGCATGGTCAAAGTGCCTTTCCTCTACATTTAAACCACTACTTCTTCCTTTTCTCATTAGATAACACATTCCAATAAATTGATAAAATACAATTTTGAAGGCAGTGGCTAAAATAACATTTGCAATAGTTATACCACTATATCCAGGATTTTACAACCCTGGAAATTTATTCAGGCAATAATTATTTTATCATCTACCTCCACAATTGTGCAGTGGGCAGTAATTTTGTCCTTCACAATGTCTCGGAGGAGTTTGACTCACCAATGTAGCACCTTTCCAGATGATGTACCATTAGGCTTTGACAAAGGCTGAGCTAAGATTCACTTTTTCGGTGATGACATTGTATTTCTTTTTCAACTGGCACTCCTTTTTAAGACTATTCTGAACAAGTCTGTCTGACTGGATGTGGATTTCATGTGTAACACTTTCTGCCTTGCATTTACGAGGCTTTTTCCTCCCATTCTGCTATCTTGGGTTACTGATTTGAAATTACCTCTGAGCAGCAACCTACATGCTGAAAATGGCAACTTGAAGATCTGAGTAAGACAGGTGTTCTTGGTTCTTTTGGTGAATTATACATTTTAATGACAGTGCTTGCCCTCCTTTGTGGAAATGCTCAACCAAAACAATTCCCTGTTGCTATTTTACCAGGGCATCACAGATTCATTGTCCTGGAACAATTGTGAACTCTGTGAAATAAATACGAACAAATAAGAGAGTTTTTGTTCCCCCATAGC